>NC_029792.2:97864981-97907649 GCF_000816755.2 Arachis ipaensis | reverse complement strand
TATTGCATGCATGTTTCATCGAAGATAAATGGTGTATCAGATACAAGGAGATTGCTCAAGGGCTTGGCTATCTTTGAAAAATCTTTAATAAATCTTCTGTAAAAGCCAGCATGCCTTAAAAAGCTTCTAATTGCCTTGACATCACTAGGTGGAGGAAGTTTTTCAATAAGTTCCACTTTAGCTCTGTCCACCTCAATGCCTTGGTTAGAAACCTTATGGCCAAGGACTATTCCTCCTATCACCATAAAGTGACATTTCTCCCAGTTCAAGACCAGATTGATCTCTTGGCACCTTTTCAATACCAAGGCTAGGTGATTCAGGCAGCTAGGAAAGGAATCTCCGAATACCGAGAAATCATCCATAAAAACTTCAATGAATTTCTCTATCATATCTGAGAAGATAGAAAGCATGCAGCGTTGGAAAGTTACCGGTGCATTACATAGCCCAAATGGCATGCGCCTATAGGCAAACATTCCATATGGGCAAGTGAATGAGGTTTTCTCTTGGTCTCTGGGATCAACCACTATTTGGTTATATCCTGAATAACCGTTGAGAAAACAATAATATGCGTGTCCTGCGAGTCTTTCCAACATCTGATCCATGAATAGGAGGGGGAAATGATCCTTTCGTGTAGCCTCATTGAGTTTCCGGTAGTCTATGCACATCCGCCATCCTGTGACGGTCCTTGTAGGAATTAGTTCATTTTTCTCATTGTGGACTATAGTGATCCCTCCCTTTTTGGGCACGACATGCACGGGGCTGACCCAGGGGCTGTCTGAGATCGGGTAGATTACCCCTCCCTGCCATAACTTCATAACTTCTTTCTGCACCACTTCCTTCATGATTGGGTTCAGCCTCCTTTGGGATTGAATGGATGGTTTGGCATCATCTTCCAACAGTATCTTATGCATGCATATGGCCAAACTGATTCCTTTCAAGTCAACGAGGGTCCATCCAATGGTATCCTTATGCTTTCGCAACACTTGGAGTAATTCATCCTCTTGATCTTGGCTGAGGGATGAGTTTATGATCACTGGGTAGCTTTCATTCTCTCCTAAGTATGCATATTTGAGAGTGGGTGGCAGTGCTTTGAGTTCAAGTTTGGGTGCTTTTAACTTTTCATTCTCTTCCTTTGGTGCACCTCGTATATGAATCTCTGCTGTTGCAACCTCTTCACTAGACGTTGATCCCTCCTCTATTAACTCTTCGGGTTCTTCTTCTTCAAAACTCTCATGCATTGCATTTTCCAGTGAGTCCAACCTCATACATTCTCCCCATTGTTCTGGTGGGTAACTCATGGCCTTGAACACATTGAATGTCATCTTTTTATTGTGTAATCTCAAGGTGAGATCACCTTTTTGGACATCAATAAGAGCTCCAACAGTAGCTAAGAACGGTCTTCCCAGGATGATGGAGGCCTTGGCTTCCTCCTGCATGTCCAACACCACAAAGTCTGCTGGGAAAATGAAATCCCCCACCTTCACCAGCAAATCTTCCACTACACCATGAGGGAACTTGAACGATCGGTCTGCCAGTTGTAGGGCCATTTTTGTTGGCTTAGCCTCCTCGATCTTCATTTTCCTCATCATAGCTACTGACATCAGATTTATGCTGGCTCCTAAGTCACATAGAGCTTTCTCCACTGTGATCTCCCCTATAATACAAGGGATCTGGAAGCTCCCAGGATCCTTCAATTTCTGGGGTAGTTTATGCTGAATGATAGCACTACATTCTTCGGTTAGTATCACAGTCTCGTTGCTCTTCCAACTTCTCTTCTTAGTCATCAATTCCTTCAAGAACTTGGCATAGAGCGGCATTTGCTCTATTGCTTCAGCAAAGTGTATGTTAATCTGTAATTTCTTAAAGATTTCTAAAAATCTGGAGAACTGGCTGTCATCCCCCTTCTTCTTCAATTGTTGAGGATATGGTACTTTTGGAACATATGGCTTCAGCTCTCCTTCCTTTTGACGTGAGTTGGAGGTGGGGATTTGAACTTCATCTTGTTCCTCCTTCTTTCCAACTAAATCTTTCACTTGGGGTTGCTTGGGAGTCTCCTTCAATTCTTTTCCACTTCTGAGGGTTATAGCCTGACATTCCTCCCTTTGGTTTGAGTCTATATCGCTGCGAGGGTTGTGGCTGGAAATTCTCTTGAATAGGTAGCCAATTTGTGTCTCAAGTTTCTTGATGGCAGCATCTTGATTCTGCATATTGGACTGCACTTCTTCTCGGAATGCCTTACTGTCTTGAATCTCTTTGCATATGCCTTCAAGCAGAGTCTCAATTTTGGAGAGTCTTTCTTCAGATGATGGTGAGTTGAGAGTGGATGGGTGAGTTGGGTCATTTTGGTTTTGGTATGGATGTGGAGAGGTGTTGTTAGGGTGGTGCTGATATGATCTCTGTGTGGAATGTTGGTGAGCTGCATGGTTGTTGGGGTTGTGATGTCTTTGATCTTGGCTTTGATCTTGTTGATTTCCCCACGCAAAATTTGGGTGATTCCTCCAACCAGGGTTGTAGGTTTTGGAGTATGGATCATGGGTATGCCTGGGTGAGTTTCCAATGTAGTTGCCTTGTTCTTGCTCCTCCTCTGCCTCAGCATTCACTCCCCCTTGGGTTGCTGATGAGGTGGTGATTGCTGCCACTTGGTTCCTCTCCATCTTCTTGGTGAGGTCAGCTAGCTGCTTGGTAATAAGCTTGTTTTGGGCCAGTAGTGCATCCACATTGTTTAGCTCCATCACTCCTCTAGTGTTGCCTCTTTCAGAAGCATAGAAGTAGTCATTCTCTGCTACAGTCTCAATGACATCTATGGCTTCTTCAATGGTCTTCTTCTTGTTCAGAGATCCCCCGGATGAATGGTCTACTGCCTTCTTTGATTCATAAGAGAGGCCTTCATAGAAAATGTGTAGTTGCACCCATTCATTGAACATATCTGGTGGACACCTTCTTGTCAGGTCCTTAAACCTCTCCATGCTTCATATAGAGTCTCACCATCCTGCTGCCTGAATGTTTGCACCTCAGGTCTCAGTCTGTTGATCCGTTGAGGAGGACAGAATCTTGCCAAGAATTTGTTCACCACATCTTCCCAGGTTGCTAAACTCTCCTTTGGGAAGGATTCCAGCCATTTAGATGCCTTGTCCTTAAGTGAGAAAGGGAACAGAAGTAATCTATAGGTGTCACTCCAATTTAGTCATTGTTGATACAAAATCAATCCCCGGCAATGGCGCCATAAACTTGATAGCACAGAAACTTGTCTCTCAACAATTTTCCTTCGGCAAGTATACCGAATTGTCGTCAAGTAAAAACTCACAATAGAGTGAGGTCGAATCCCCCAGGGATTGATTGGTCAAGCAACTTTAATTAGAGGAATGTTCTAGTTGAGCGAAGCAGAATTTGGTTTGAAAGTTGCAGGAAATTAAATGGCGGGAAAGTAAATAGCAGATAATGTAAATGCTGGAAGTAAAGGGCTGAAAGTAAATGACGGAAAGTAAATTGCGGAATTGTAAATGGGAATGGGGAAGATGCTCATGAAAGTAAATTGCAGAAATTAAAGAGAATGGGTAAGATCAGAAATGGGTATTCATTGGGCTTAGGAGATGTTACATTCTCTGGATCAAGTTCATTTTCATCTCTTCCTCAATCAATGCATTCATTGATCTCCTTCACAATCTTAAGTGATCGAATTCCAATTCCTTGGTAATTCAATCTCTTAAATCTTGATCAATAGCCAATTCCTTGGTCAATTGCTCATGAGAAGAGATGAAGTATGGTCACTGATTATACCACATGCATTCCCAAATCAAGTGTTGGTAGGATTATAGTCACTATACCCAACCAAATCCAATTTGGTCCAACATGAGAAAGCATTTCTAGTATGATCTCTTCATTCCTCTTCCAAGGTTCAGAAGAGATCCAAGTATGAATAGCTTCTTTTCCAAGATAACTATCCAATTGGATGAAGATTGAAAGCTTTTAGTAAAATCAAGAGAAAAGATAGAAGAAGAGTAATGAAAATTAGTATTGATCCATCAAATTACAACAGAGCTCCCTAACCCAATGAAAGGGGTTTAGTTGTTTATAGCTCTTGAAATGGAAAACAAAGATGGAGAATACATCATGAAAACTAGAACTAGAAGTGCAGAGTAAATTATACAGAGAGTAGTTCTCAATTTCCAATCCCCAAAAGGCTCCTCTTTTTTTTCCTGATTCAAAACTACCCCTATATATACTACTCTTCTGATCTTCTAGTTGATTCTTCAAATCTTGGATATGGGCCTTTGGATCTTGAGTTTGAAGCAGTTATCTTCTGTAGTGGGCTTAGCTTTACTTGCAGAGAGAAAGTGTGAAGTAGGAAGGGTCTTTAGCTCAGGACGTTAGTGGCGTTAACGTTAAGTGAGAGTGTGGGTTCGAGAACGTTAGTGACAATCACCTTTTTCACTAACGTTCCTCACCCAGGGATGATCCACGTTAACTTCAACGTTAGTGGTACCAACGTGACCACTAACGTTGCCTCTTGGTCCTTCATACACGTTATTGGGACTCACCTTTTCCAATAACATTGAGAGTCCTCCCTCCCTACGTTAGAGTTCATGTTAACTTAGTTAACGTGGCTCTTAGCGTAGGCTTGCCAATTTTTCAAGAACATTAGTGACACTTACCTTTGTCACTAACGTTCCAAGGTGCCCCTACTTCCCACGTTAGAGTCCACATTAACTAAGTTAACGTGGCTTCTAACGTGGTAATGATAGCCATCTCCAACGTTAGTGACAAAGGTGAGTGTCACTAACATTGGCTTATCATCTCCTTTATCCACGTTAGCTTCCACGTTAACTAAGTTAATGTGGGAGCTAACGTTGCTCATAGTGACTTGTTGTAAGACCCAGAACTTTTGAAAAATTTTTTTATGATCAAGTCTCAAATCATATAGTTATTTATAGCCTTAATTTCAGAGATTACTTTCTTAAGGATAATTAAAGCAAGTTTTGATTTATTGAATTTGAAATAAATTGAGATTATTATCCAATTTTATAATTATTGGATTATTTTCTATATTTTGATTATAAAGTTGATAGTGGTGAAATAATAAGGATTTCTGTATGGTTTGGATTAAATAATTAATATTTTAAATATTAATACTGCTACTTTAGAAAAATAAAGGGGTTTAATTATATTATTTCTAATTATTTTGATTTGGGCATTTTATGGAAAATAATTTGTGAAATTGATGAGCAAATAGTATTTTCTATATATAATTAGTGTTGGATTTAATTATGGGTTTCAATTATTACATTATTCCCAATTTTATTTGAAATTACCAAATTACCCCTAACCCTAAGTTTCAAAAAGGAAACCATAATCCTATGCCCAGCAGCCGCCACCCTTATTCTCCCCTCAGCAAACATGCAACACGCATGCTTTCCCCCTTCTTTTCCAAATCCATACGCAGTAACAATAGAGAAAAAGAGAGGCAGAGAGCTACTGTAGGAGAGGAAGGAGATTCCCGCCGGCGTGTTGGGCTCCACCGCCGCCGTCGCGTCGTCGCCGTCAGCACTGCGAGATGCCATCCGCGTCGCTCTCGCTGAAGCTTTACGCCGCTGTCCAACCGCCGTGCCTCTCCGTCAGTTGTTGCTCATCCTCATCGCGACCAGAGGGGAGCGCGAGACCGAGAGAGAGAGAGAGAGAAAGTGTGGAGTCAGCGTCGCGTGGAGAGGGACTCGCCGCTCCTTCCCACCGCCGCCGAGCTGCCATTGTTGACGCATGTCACCACGACTGAGGGAGTCGCCACCACCAAACCCTGGTCGAAGATTCTTCCACTGCACGCGAGAGGAAGAGGAGCGATGAGGCAGAACGCGTCCTCACCGGAGCTCTTGAGCGCCGCCGTCGTTCGTGCCTCCTCCCGCTGCCAAATCTGCTCCCACTTCTGGGTTCTGGAATCTGACCCAGACGCCGCTGCCACCATCCGAGCTCGCTGCTGCTGATGATGGTAATCCCAAATCGCCGCCGACAAAAAGGGGTTCAGGCCGCCGCAGGTGTCGCTGCCAGAGAAGGGAGCTGCATCTCTGTGATTCCGACCGCCAGGAGTGGTTCTGTGACGTTAGGGACCACCGCCGGAGCTTCTGGCTGCCCTTGCCATCGCCGGAAAAGTCTATCGGTAAGGGTCTTAAGTTGGTTCCCCTTTCCGTTGAGTTTCTGGAAACCTCACTGTCACTGCATATGGTTCAGGTCATCGCTGCCGCTTGAGGTGGCTGCCGGGCTGCCGCCAAACCGGTTCGGAGACCGCCGCTACTTCGGTTCAGCTGTTCCTTCTTCGGTTCGGTAAGCGTTTAGATTCGAAAGCCTTTTAGTTGCCGTTCTGTTATCATACGCTGAGGTTTGTGGCGTTACTTGCTATAGGATTGAGTTTCGGTTGTTATATGTTGCGATTCGAGTTGTTGAGACTGTTGCGAAAGTGGCTTGGAGATGAGGTTTTGGTTGCCGTCAGTTCGGGTTGAGGCGGAAAGGACTTGATGAGGCGTTTGGGTTATGGAATTGCGTTTTGAGGTAGGGGCGCTTTCCAAAAACTATATTCTTATATATTGGAATTATTACATATGGATACTGTTGTGAGATATTGTGTATTTGGTGATTGTATCTGCCTTATGTGTCATTTGATTGACTCGAGTGATTATGGATGTTGGTTTGGTTGAATTGTTGTGCGGCTTTGTGAAATGTAATGTTTTGAAGTGATTCTTTAAAGATTTGAAATATGAGTTTAATCCATTGAGGATTGATTTGATTTGAGTCAATTATTTGATGATGTGAAAAGTTGAATGCACTTTGAATTCAGCCTGGTTTACTTTAATTGACTTGATCTTGGACAAATGATTTGTTACTGAACCGTTTCTTTAAAGCTTTGGAAATGAGTTAAATCGGTTGATCTTGAGTTGATTTTGAAATTGTTTTCTTGAGATATGCCACTAAGGCGAATGTTGGATTTAGCTTGCTTTGAATTGATTTCTGGTTTTGAGCTGTTGAAAAGGAATGAGAAAAGGTTTAGTTGGGACCCGAACAAGGTGGCAAAAGTCCAAGTTTTAAGGGAGGTGTTGCCGAAATTTTTACAAAATCCTAGTCTTGTTTGAAAAGTTATTTAAAAAGGATTGGATTTGAGAAGTTGTATTATTTTATTTATTAAGAGAATATTTATATTTTCAAGTTTAATTTATTTAGTGAACTTTATGCGTTGAGTTTGACTTATTTAGAAATGAACTATTTTTTTACTGTTTGAATCACTGAAGGAAAGAATGATGCTCTAATATTGATTTCAATATAAAAATGAGCTTTTAGTGATTTCAAAGGAATCTAGACTTTTGATTGAGCAATTAAATTTGAGGCATTTTGGAAGAGTTAGAAAAATGGGTTCCAAAAAGAAACCTGAAAGTGGTTTGATTCAAATGAACCGGTTCCTTTTCAAATGAGTTGATTTTTGGACCGGGTTGGAACTTGTGATTTTGTATGGTCGGTTTTATAATAAATTCAGTTTTATTTACTTGAACCGAGAATCCATGATTTTAAGAGTTTCAATGAATTTTAAGGAATTGATATAGGTTGACCTTCCCTAAAGACTTGGGACTCTGCCGAGAAACTTTTGTTATAAAATCCCATTGTTGGATGGGTGATTTTGAATGCTTTGAAATAAATCCTTAACTTGCCATGGTTTTGGAAGTTTTGGAAAGAGAATACCGAGAGTGGCTTTGTTTTAAAAAGGAAACTCACTTTGAGTAAATTTGGCTTATGAGCCTGAATTGATTTGAGAAATGAGATCTTTAAAGCCAAGGCTGAAAATAGTTGAAATTTGATTTCAAAGTGAAATGAATTGAGGAAATGATTTATGGCTTAAATGCCGATTTCATGAATTTGATGATTTTGAATGTGGAAGTGCTGTTTCGTTGAGAGCCGGGATGGCTGTGTATGATTATGAATAATGGCTAGTTCTGGATTGAACTGTGAGCCGGATGGTTGAGTTATTGCCGGGTTACGGCAAGGCCATTATGGATTATGGCTGAGTATAAATGCATATATGATAAATGAACGAATATGATAAATGAATAATGATGAAAAATGTTGAATGTAAGTATGCTTGTGTTTTCTCTCTGGTTGTAAGGGTGACAGGGCACCGATACCCTCTAATGGCGACAGGGCGCAGATACCCTCTAATGGTAACAGGGCGCAGATACCCTCTAATGGTAACAGGGCACATATTCCCTCTAATGATATTAATGCGCAACAGAGAGACTGTGCCCGGGTTAGCTACCGGACACGTCGGGTTGGCTTGATAACCGACAGATGATATCATCAGCCACTAGGGACAGGCATGCATCATATGCATTTATGTGACATTGGTTGGGTGTGCATATTATACTTGGTTTGCCTATGTGATTAATTGCTAACTGTTCTACCTGTAATAACTGTTTGTTTGTGCTTGAACTTCCTATCTGTGTTTGCATTTGGGACCCGGTTGGATTGTGGTGATTGGTTGTTGGTTGGATTGTTTGGGCCTAGGGCCATGGTTAAATTGAGATGGACCGATGATTGGTTTCGGTTTTGTGTTTCTGATTTGGAAAAGTGTGAAATGCTAATTTGGTTCAGCATGGTTAAACCTTTTTGAAAGGCTTTTGAGTTTTTGAGAATTGAATGGTTCCTCTTTTAGAAAAGATTTTTGACTTCACTTTTATTGAAAACCGTTGTTTTTGAAAAGAGGTATAAGATGGTCATTAATCACTGGTGCGGTTATCTTCATGTATCCTATTACAGTAATTCCTAAAAACCCTCTACTGAGAACCCTTTCGAGGATGATGTTCTCACCCCCCTACATTTTTCCCCTTTCAGGATATGGGCGCAGAAGTTACGAAGAGTTTATTTAGTTGTTATTGAGATGCTCTGTATTGCTTTAGATTATTATTTGTACCCTCGCCTTTATCTTGAGATATTCTGTAAGAGGGATAGGAATTGTATTGTCTAATGCTTGTAATATTATATATATATATATATGTGTGTGTGTGTGTATATATATATGGATGTACTTTTATGAGCTTTTGTATGTTGTATGGTATTCTGTGAATGTATGTTATCGGATGAAAGTATTTTTGGGAGCGGTTTCGCGGTTTAAAGTTTTAAATAGGCTCATATTTTAGTATCAAATATTATAAGTGTCGTCGTAATGTCCGAGCTATCAGAGTCGCGCAGCCAGAAGCGTGAGCTTTGGTAGTTAGGGTGTTACATTATGGTATCAGAGCGGTCTTTTCTGCAGAGCCTGAGGAATGGACCAACTATGTTTTAGTTGCATACTCTGAGTGTTTGTCATGTATTAGGTCTTGTCGAATGACGAGAATTAGAGCTTTATTCACATGACGGTCTATTGATTAACGCTGTTAGTCTCGCATTGCATAATTCTTGGTATTAAGTTTGGCCGGCTTAATACTAGTGAATTATGTATATGAAAGCACTGATGGGTTATCATAGATGAAATCCGAGTTTTGAGTAAAGCGAATCGCGGGTTTTGGAAAAGTTGGAAACTATTTCTCGAGGCTATTCAGTTGTGTGTCTTGAATTCTGTTCGAGTCGACCTGTTCCTTCATGTCCTAACTTGAAGTTCTTGTTTGCTAATCCTTTTGAAAAGTAGTTTGATTTTTCGACTATATTCCTCTATTCATATGCATTCTTGTTTGATCTTAATTGCATATGCTTGTTTGGAATCCTTGTTGCATCTATCTTCCTCTGTTTGGGTTCTTCTTGATTCACGTGTTCCTTGATGTAGCTTCGAACTTGTCTTAATGTGTTGTGCCTTTTTAACTCTGGAGTCCGAGTCCATTCTTAGAGAAAATTTTTATTCAGTTTTTCTCTTATTTGACAATGATGACAGCCAATTTTGAGATTTTTATAAAAAGTGCTGTTGATTAGATATATACTTATCTATATATGAAACTCGAGATTTCTTATACAGTTTAACAATTATTTACTTCTAATACCTTGCCTGTACTTGTACTGGTTTACGGAACTACACTTACTTCAAAAGTAAATTGATTTTCTAGTAATTTTACTATAGTTCCAATGCACATCTTCAATTGGTTATGTATTTGGGGTATTTTTCGAAAATTCGGAAAGAAATGGATTTTTCGCCTTTATTCCAGTTGAGTTTCGTTTGATAAGCTTCACTTAACTTATTTTGAATTGAGTTTGGTTAGCATACTACATGGGTTATGCCATTGTTGTTCTTTTGAAAATGTTGGACTCATAGCTTTCTTCTTATGAACGGACTCGTTCCTTCTTAAGCTTTTCACCTCTATGAATGTCATACATGATTCTGTTTTTAACTAATCTTTTACATCTTGTGAAATTACCATTGATCTTGGTTTGTCCTCTCTTGTGAATCTCATCCATATGTGAGTCAGTTTGATTCGTTTCAAATTAGTGCATTGTTTATTCTCTCATTTTCTCTACAAGGATTTTTAGTTAAAGATTTACCTTTGAGAAATTACTAATGATTGAGTTGTCTTTTCCTATGACTTTTATATTCTTTTGGATCAATTGAAAGCTTGTTTGATGACTCATGCCTAGTGAATCTTGTTTGGACTACTTTGGTTTAAGATCCTTTCTTGCAAGGCTTGACTCCCTTTTAGTACATCTTGAACTTCTTGAATGTTCTTCTGAGATGGTGCTTTCAAGAACACTTTTAGAGTCTTGTTTTGAACTTTTCAAAGAAGTTTTGAATTCTCTTTGGAAGAATACTAAACAAAATTTATTTTCTATTGATTGATTGAGATTTAAACTATTGTTCAATTTTGATGAAGTTAATTTAAAAATCGGCATGCACTATTTTAAATGAGGTTTTGGAGGACTTCCTTGTTTAGTGGGAACCGATGCGTTTGTAATGCACCACTTAATTCATTTACCAAATTGTAAGCAAATTTTTACCTCGGAATTTCTTTTTAAAAAGAGTTTAACTTCCTCTTTCGTCCTTGCAAAAAAAAAAACTTTTATACACGCTTGTTAAATATGAACTTTGGAAATTTTTGAACAAGCATTTGATTTCTCTTCCGAGTTTTATGAATTGCTTTTGGTTAGGTTGTGCACTTAACTATCTTTTTAAAATATTTGAGGAAATTTTTTAGCTATTAGTCAAACTTGTGTGCATTTTGTTTTAGAACTCTACAAAGTCTACTTCAACATTACATTAAAGCAAAGACACAATTATGCTTTTGTTACTCTCTTGAAGGATGTTGTTACTTAACCTTCTATTTCAGACTGCGAAGTGGTTTTCCGCAAGTTTTCGATTCTTTTATGAACAATGAATTCGGAAGTATTTTAATTATGCTCTTGAGTTCTGTGAGCTTTGTCGTGGGTCTGAGATATTCTTTTCTGTAAACCTCATACTTCTTCGACTCAGCTTGAGTTTATTTCAAACTGATGTGCTGGTTTTCTTCTTATTGATCCAATTGAATTTCCTTGATCTAAGGGTTATTTTTGGAGTTGTTAATCGATTTATTTCTAGCAAACTTCTTTGCTTGAGCACCCTTGTTTATCTGGAATTGGATACATTCTCTCAAAATCTATGAGTACTATCTTTGACATTTGCCTCTCCTTTCTAGAATCTTGTATCCTTCTGAGTAGACTCAAGAATTGTTTTGATATCACGTGCGACTTGTAGACGTAGTAACGCGATGCGTTAGTCCTTTAAGACGTGATATGTGTATATGGAAGTTGAAGCGGTAGGTGTACAACGTTAAGAGTTGTGGGTGTTCTGTTCCTTGCGGACGGGTTTGCGGTTGTTAGGCTTATGATTGGCTGAGGTTGTAAAATGATTGGTAGAGTTGGAAAATTGAAGTTCTGAAGTGGGAACGAGAATTGTCAGCGAACGTTATGCCACTGTTTAAATACCAACATGCCTTGCAGCCTTTTACCACACTAATTACCACTTTGCTTTGTGAACGCCTATCTTGATTTGCACCCTATTTTGGCACCTCAAGTTTTTGTAAAGCCTTGAGCTCATGTGACCTTGTGCATTAAGCCTATCTTGTAATGTTTGCCTTGCAATCACACTCCTACCTTTGTATCCTTATGCATACAACAATTCCAGTATTTGAAAACCGTATATATGATTATGGTTTGAGATATTTTCGCTTCTTCCTTAAATGTTTTCAAGGGTGAAGTGTATGAAATTTCTTTCCTTTTGTATCAATTTTCGAGGGCAAAAATTTTTATAAGGTGGGTAGGATGTAAGACCCAGAACTTTTGAAAAGTCTTATTATGATCAAGTCTTAAATCATATAGTTATTTATAGCCTTAATTTCAGAGATTACTTTCTTAAGGATAATTAAAGCAAGTTTTGATTTATTGAATTTGAAATAAATTGAGATTATTATCCAATTTTATAATTATTGGATTATTTTCTATATTTTGATTATAAAGTTTATAGTGGTGAAATAATAAGGATTTCTGTATGGTTTGGATTAAATAATTAATATTTTAAATATCAATACTGCTACTTTGGAAAAATAAAGGGGTTTAATTATATTATTTCTAATTATTTTGATTTGGGCATTTTATGGAAAATAATTTGTGAAATTGATGAGCAAATAGTATTTTCTATATATAATTAGTGTTGGATTTAATTATGGATTTCAATTATTACATTATTCCCAATTTTATTTGAAATTACCAAATTACCCCTAACCCTAAGTTTCAAAAAGGAAACCATAATCCTATGCCCAGCAGCCGCCACCCTTATTCTCCCCTCAGCAAACCTGCAACACGCATGCTTTCCCCCTTCTTTTCCAAATCCATACGCAGTAACAATAGAGAAAAAGAGAGGCAGAGAGCTACGGTAGGAGAGGAAGGAGATTCGCGCCGGCGTGCTGGGCTCCACCGCCGCCGTGGCGTCGTCGCCGTCAGCACTGCGAGATGCCATCCGTGTCGCTGTCGCTGAAGCTTCGCGCCGCTATCCAACCACCGTGCCTCGCCGTCAGTTGTTGCTCATCCTCATCGCGACCAGAGGGGAGCGCGAGACCGAGAGAGAGAGAGAGAGAGAAAGCGTGGAGTCAGCGTCGCGTGGAGAGGGACTCGCCACTCCTTCCCACCACCGCCGAGCTGCCATTGTCGACGCGTGTCACCGCGGCTGAGGGTGTCGCCACCACCAAACCCTGGTCGAAGATTCTTCCACTGCACGCGAGAGGAAGAGGAGCGATGAGGCAGAACGCATCCTCCCTGGAGCTCTTGAGCGTCGTCGTCGTTCGTGCCTCCTCCCGCTGCCAAATCTGCTACCACTTCTGGGTTCTGGATTCCGACCCGGACGCCGCGGCCACCATCCGAGCTCGCTGCTACTGATGATGGTAAGCCCAAACCGCCGCCGGCAAAAAGGGGTTCAGGCCGCCGCAGGTGTCGCTACCGGAGAAGAGAGCTGCATCTCTGTGATTCCGACCGCCAGGAGTGGTTCTGTGATGTTAGGGACCACCGCCGGAGCTTCTGGCTGCCCTTGCCGTCGCCGGAAAAGTCTATCGGTAAGGGTCTTAAGTTGGTTCCCCTTTCCGTTGAGTTTCTGGAAACCTCACTGTCACTGCATATGGTTCAGGTCAACGCTGCCGCTTGAGGTGGCTGCCGGGCTGCCGCTAAACCGGTTCGGAGACCGCCGCTGCTTCGGTTTAGCTGTTCCTTCTTCGGTTCGGTAAGCGTTTAGATTTGAAAGCCTTTTAGTTACCGTTCTGTTATCATACGCTGAGGTTTGTGGCGTTAATTGCTATAGGATTGAGTTTCGGTTGTTGTATGTTGCGATTCGAGTTGTTGAGACTGTTGCGAAACTGGCTTGGAGCTGAGGTTTTGGTTGCCATCAGTTCGGGATGAGGCGGAAAGGACTTGATGAGGCGTTTGGGTTATGGAATTGCGTTTTGAGGTAGGGGCACTTTCCAAAAACTATATTCTTATATATTGGAATTATTACATATGGATACTATTGTGAGATATTGTGTATTTGGTGATTGTATCTACCTTATGTGTCATTTGATTGACTCGAGTGATTATGGATGGTGGTTTGGTTGAATTGTTGTGCGGCTTTGTGAAATGTAATGTTTTGAAGTGATTCTTTAAAGATTTGAAATCTGAGTTTAATCCATTGAGGATTGATTTGATTTGAGTCAATTATTTGATGTTGTGAAAAGTCGAATGCACTTTTGAATTCAGCCTGGTTTACTTTAATTGACTTGATCTTGGACAAATGATTTGTTACTGAACCGTTTCTTTAAAGCTTTGGAAATGAGTTAAATCGGTTGATATTGAGTTGATTTTGAAATGGTTTTCTTGAGATATGCTACTAAGGCGACTGTTGGATTTAGCTTGCTTTGAATTGATTTCTGGTTTTGAGCTGTTGAAAAGGAATGAGAAACGGTTTAGTTGGGACCCGAACCGGGTGGCAAAAGTCCAAGTTTTAGGGGAGGTGCTGCCGAAATTTTTACAAAATCCTTGTCTTGTTTGAAAAGTTATTTAAAAAGGATTGGATTTGAGAAGTTGTATTATTTGATTTATTAAAAGAATATTTATATTTTCAAGTTTAATTTATTTAGTGAACTTTATGCGTTGAGTTTGACTTATTTAGAAATGAACTATTTTTTTACTGTTTGAATCACTGAAGGAAATAATGATGCTCTAATATTGATTTCAATATAAAAATGAGCTTTTAGTGATTTCAAAGGAATCTAGACTTTTGATTGAGCAATTAAGTTTGAGGCATTTTGGAAGAGTTAGAAAAATGGGTTCCAAAAAGAAACCTGAAAGTTGTTTGATTCAAATGAATCGGTTCCTTTCCAAATGAACTGAAAAGAGTTGAAATTTGATTTCAAAGAGAAATGAATTGCGGAAATGATTTATGGCTTAAATGCCGATTTCATGAATTTGATGATTTTGAATGTGGAAGTGCTGTTTTGTTGAGAGCCGGGATGGCTGGGTATGATTATCAATAATGGCTAGTTCTGGATTGAACTGTGAGCCGGATGGCTGAGTTATTGCCGGGTTACGGCAAGGCCATTATGGATTATGGCTGAGTATAAATGCATATATGATAAATGAACGAATATGATAAATGAATAATGATGGAAAATGTTGAATGTAAGTATGCTTGTGTTTTCTCTCTGGTTGTAAGGGTGATAGGGCACCGATACCCTCTAATGGCGACAGGGCGCAGATACCCTCTAATGGCGACAGGGCACAGATACCCTCTAATAGTGACAGGGCACATATTCCCTCTAATGATATTAATGCACAACAGAGAGACTGTGCCCGGGTTAGCTACCGGACACGTCGGGTTGACTTGATAACCGACAGATGATATCATCAGCCACTAGGGACAGGTATACATCATATGCATTTATGTGACATTGGTTGGGTGTGCATATTATACTTGGTTTGCCTATGTGATTAATTGCTAACTATTCTACCTGTAATAACTGTTTCTTTGTGCTTGAACTTCCTATCTGTGTTTGCATTTGGGACCCGGTTGGATTGTGGTGATTGGTTGTTAGTTGGATTGTTTGGGCCTAGGGCCATGGTTGAATTGAGATGGACCGATGATTGGTTTCGGTTTTGTGTTTCTGATTTGGAAAAGTGTGAAATGCTAATTTGGTTCAGCATGGTTAAACCTTTTTGAAAGGCTTTTGAGTTTTTGAGAATTGAATGGTTCCTCTTTCAGAAAAGATTTTCGACTTCACTTTTATTGAAAACCGTTGTTTTTGAAAAGAGGTATAAGACGGTTATTAATCACTGGTGCGGTTATCTTTATGTATCCTATTATAGTAATTCCTGAAAACCCTCTACTGAGAACCCTTTCGAGGATGATGTTCTTACCCCCCTACATTTTTCTCCTTTCAGGATATGGGCGCAGAAGTTACAAAGAGTTTATTTAGTTGTTGCTGAGATGCTCTGTATTGCTTTAGATTATTATTTGTACCCTCGCCTTTATCTTGAGATATTCTGTAAGAGGGATAGGAATTGTATTGTCTAATGCTTGTAATATTATTTATATATATATGTGTATATATATGGATGTACTTTTATGAGCTTTTGTAAGTTGTATGGTATTCTGTGAATGTATGTTATCGGATGAAAGTATTTTTGGGAGCAGTTTCGCGGTTTAAAGTTTTAAACAGGCTCATATTTTAGTATCAAATATTATAAGTGTCGTCGTAATGTCCGAGCTATCAGAGTCGCGCAGCCGGAAGCGTGAGCTTTGGTAGTTAGGGTGTTACACTTGTGGTGGTACATCGCAACGTTAGTGACAAAGGTAAGTGTCACTAACGTTGGCGATCACTTGCTTTCTCCACGTTAGCTTCCACATTAACTAAGTTAACGTGGCAACTAACGTGGCTCATTGTAGCTTGGCCAACGTTAGTGACAAAGGTGAGTGTCACTAACGTTGGCCTTATTTCTCTCTTCCACGTTAGAGTTCACGTTAACTTAGTTAACGTGACTCTTAACGTGGGCTATGATGGCTTTCAAGGACGTTATTGGCGATTACTTTTCTCATTAACGTTGCAAGCTAGCTCCCATTCCACGTTGGTGGTCACGTTAGTTAGACTAACGTGGCTGCTAACATGGCTCTTTCTTGCTTCCTTTGTCTTGAAATCAAGCAATAAAGTGCATCAAAGTTCTAATCCACATCATGAGACATGCATCATCCAATTTGTCATCTAATTCATGCAAAATTCTCATGAAATCATGTAAAGTACTCAATGTATGCTTAAATCAAGATGTAAGTGAAATTCTACCCAAAACTTGCTTATTCCTAAGAAAATGCATGAAACTACCCTAAAACAGTAAAGAAAAGGTCAGTGAAACTGGCCAAAATGCCCTGGCATCACACACTTTTATTTTATATATAGGTATATTGCATCTTGGTTTTTGATTGTGATTAGGAAAATATTTTGGATTGTTAAAACTTAGTTGACCCTTTTTGTATAAGAATTGTGTTTTGATTGAAAAAGGGGTAAGCTAGGGAAAATTTTTAAAATTTTCTAAATCACAATATTGCATTAGAATAAGCTTAGTCAATATGATAAAATTTCCAAGAAATCCATTTCTAGGGCACCACCCCAATTGGTTGAAATTTTTTTTTTTAGAACTTGCTTGAATTATACACCTTGTGGATCATGTTTTGAGCAAAGAACACAAGCATGTGAGTTTTGAGCCTAATTGTATGGTTACATCATATGATCCCTTATTTTCATTCTTGTGTGCATTATTCTCTTCCTATGAGTGTAATCTTTGATTTCTTTGATTCTTTATGTCTATTATTTTGTGTATAAAAGCATTTATATGATTGAGGCCATTGTTTAAATAGCTCACTTACCCAAATAGCCAACCTTTTATCTTCCATTGCTAGCCAATTTTGAGCTTATACTTGACCCATTTGTTTTTAATTGTAGCATATTACAAGCCTAAGTAAAAAAACAATAAATGTCCCTCGTTTGAATCTTTGATTAGCTTAGGCTAGTGAGAGTGTTCATCATTAGAATTTGGGAAAGTTGGGTACATTGGGTAGAGATAAAAGCATGCTTTGTAGTTATGTGAAAATTTTTGGAATTGGGTACATACTCATGTATTAATCATGTGTAAACCATATGCATTAATGTTCTTGTATATATTTTAGCTTAAAAAAATTTTAATTTTGCAATAAAAAGGGAACAAAATGTCCCAAAGTTTAAAGTTCCATAAATTCAATGCATATGTGTGGTAATCAAAAGAGAATGCATGAGTGTGTGAAAGAGTGAAGATTGGATAGCTAGGTTTGTTTAGAATTGTATAGGTTGTCATAGGTTAGGTGGTAAGTTTAAGTTAATCAAAGATTCGAATTTCAAGCTCACTTAACCATATGCATCCTACCCTGACCCTAGCCCCATTACAACCTATGGGAAAGTCCTCATGATACTTGTATGCATGCATAAAGTAATTATTGATTGTTAGATGAAAAACAAATCTTAGAAAGCATGATTGGGGGAGAATTGAGTGAATCAACCTCATACACTTGAGGGCCTACAGTAGATACACATCTGGCGAGGGTTCGATTGCTCAATTACATGTTCCCACCCATGATCATCTTTTCTTGCAAGTTTGTAAAAATCTTTCAATGATTCAATCCAATTGTGGTTTGCTTTGCTTGCTAATGCCTTAGCCCTTGTGCTTGCATGTGTATTCTTGGAGATTGATTTATTTTGATTGAGCCATTGCATCCATGTAATTAAGTTGCATATAGATAGATTGTATTTAGTTAGTTTGCATTGAATAAATGTTGATACCCTTTGCTTCTTTCTTGGATTAAGCATAAGGACATGCTTAGTTTAAGTGTGGGGAGATTTGATAAACCCCGATTTCGTGGCTTATCTTATGCTTATTTTAGGGGATTTTATCACCTTTTTCCCACATTTATTCAATGAAATAGCATGGTTTTGTAATTCTCCCTTGAATTGTGCTTAAGTGTAAAAACATGCTTTTTAGGCCCTTAAATTGGTGATTTTAATTCACTTTAATTCCATTCGATGTCTTGATGTGTTTTTTGAGTGATTTCAGGTTCATAAGACAAGTATTGGATGGAAGAAATGAGGAGAAAAGCATACAAAGAGGAGAATGCATGAAGAAACAAAGATTGGGAATGCATCAATGGGCGCGCACGCGTACAAGGCGCGCACGCGCAGAAGTGATTTCACATGGAGGCGCGCACGCATACATGACACGTCCGAGCGGATGAAGAAACAGCCAATCGACACGCACGCACACATGGCGTGCACGCGCCGATACTCTCACGTGACCCACTTAAAGGCAAAATGCTGGGGGCGATTTCTGAGCTGCCCAAGCCCAAATCCAACTTGTTTCTGAGTGTATTTCATGCAGAATTGAAATCCAAGCAAAGAGGGAGCAATTAGTTAGTCAACATGAGTCTTTAGTTAGTTTTCTAGAGAGAGAAGCTCCATCTTCTCTCTAGAATTAGGTAAGGATTAGGTTAAATTGTCTTGGATCTTGAATTAATTACTTGATCTTATCTTGTTTCTTTTATAATCTCTCATTTCTACATCTTGATTTTCTTAGTTGTAGTGTTAATTTCCCTCTTGCTCTCTTTTGTGATGATGAACTCATGTTGGATTTGTGATGAGCGGATAATTTATACGTTTTTTGGCATTGTTTTTACATAGTTTTTAGTATAATTTAGTTAGTTTTTAGTATATTTTAATTAGTTTTTAAATAAAAATCACATTTCTGCACTTTACTATGAGTTTGTGTGTTTTTCTGTGATTTCAGGTATTTTCTGGCTGAAATTGAGGGACTTGAGAAAAAATCAGATTCAGAGGTTGAAGAAGGACTGCAAATGCTGTTGGATTCTGACCTCCCTGCACTCAAAGTGGATTTTCTGGAGCTACAGAAGTCCAAATGGTACGCTCTCAATTGCGTTGGAAAGTAGACATCCAGGGCTTTCCAGTAATATATAATAGTTCATGCTTTTTCCGAGTTTAGACGATGCAAACTGGCGTTCAACGCCAGCTTCCTGCCCAATTTTGGAGTTAAACGCCAGAAACAGGTTGCAAAATGGAGTTAAACGCCAGAAATAGGTTACAAACTGGCGTTCAACTACAAGAGAAGCCTCTACACATGTAAAGCTCAATGCTCAGCCCAAGCACACACCAAGTGGGCCCCGGAAGTAGATTTCTGCATCATTTACTTATCTCTGTAAACCCTAGTATCTAGTTTAGTATAAATAGGACTTTTTACTATTGTGTTTACATCTTCGGATCAATCTAGGGACGTTTAGTTCTTAGATCATGGGGGCTGGCCTCTCGGCCATGCCTGTACCTTGTTCTTATGTATTTTCAACAGTAGAATTTCTACACACCATAGATTAAGGTGTGGAGCTCTGCTGTTCCTCATAAATTAATGCAAAGTACTATTATTTTTCTATTCAATTCAAGTCTATTTCTTCTCTAAGATATCCATTCGCACCCAAGAACATGATGAATGTGATGATTATGTGACGCTCATCACCATTCTCACCTATGAACGCGTGCCTGACAACCACCTCCGCTCTACATGAAGATGAGATAGAATGAGTATCTCTTAGGTATCTAATACATGGGACCGAGTCTGAGATCCGGAAAGTCTAAACCTTGTCTGTGGTATTCTGAGTAGGATCTGGGAAGGGATGGCTGTGACGAGCTTCAAACTCGCGAGTGCTTGGCGTAGTGACAGACGCAAAAGGATAGTAAATCCTATTCTAGTATGATCGAGAATCGACAGATGATTAGCCATGCAGTGACAGCGCATTGGACCATTTTCACTGAGAGGACGGGATGTAGCCATTGACAACGGTGATGCCCAACATACAGCTTGCCATAGAAAGGAGTACGAATGATTGGATGAAGACAGCAGGAAAGCAGAGGTTCAGGAGGAACGAAAGCATCTCTATACGCTTATCTGAAATTCTCACCAATGAATTACATAAGTACCTCTACCCCTTTTATATTTTAATTATGTTTTAATTATCAATTCTCTAGAACCATTTGAATCCGCCTGACTGATATTTACAAGGTGACCATAGCTTGCTTCAAGCCGACAATCTCTGTGGGATCGACCCTTACTCACGTAACGTTTATTACTTGGACGACCTAGTGCACTTGCTGGTTAGTTGTGCGAAGTTGTGACAAAGTGTGATTCACGTTTGAGAGCACCAAGTCTTTGGCGCCATTGTTGATGATAACAATTTCGTGCACCAAGTTTTTGGCGCTGTTGCCGGGGATTGTTCGAGTTTGGACAACTGACGGTTCATCTTGTTGCTCAGATTAGGTAATTTTATTTTAATTTTTATGTCTGCTGAAGCTTGACTGGCCATTGGCCATGTCTAGTGTTTTGGACCGGAGCTTTCACTGAAAGCTTGGCTGGCTAGTAAGCCATGTCTAATTCCTGGACCGGAGCTTTAGACTAACATTGCAAGATTCCTAAAATTCTCATTAAAAATTTTAAAATCCTTATTTCCTTTTTCCAATTAATTTTCGAAAAAAATAAAAAATAATTTATAAAATCATAAAATCAAAAATATTTTTTTGTGTTTCTTGTTTAAGTCTTGTGTCAATTTTTAAGTTTGGTGTCAATTGCTTGTTTTTAAAATTTGTGCATTTTTCGAAAACTCATGCATGTGTTCTTCATAATCTTCAAGTTGTTCTTGACAAGTCTTCTTGTTTGATCTTCATATCTTCTTGTTTTATGTCTTTTCTTGTTTTTTTATATGCATTTTCAATTTGTTAGTGTCTAATTAGTGAAAATTTCTAAGTTTGGTGCCTTACATGTTTTTCTTTTCTTAAAAATTTTCAAAAATAAGTTCTTGATGTTCATCTTGACATTCATAGTGTTCTTGCATGCATCATGTGTTTTGATCCAAAATTTTTATGCATTGAGTCTTTTTATTGTTTTCTCTCTCATCATTAAAAATTCAAAAATCAAAAAAATATCTTTCCCTTATTCTCTCATAAATTTTTGAAAATTTGAGTTGACTTTTTCAAAACTTTTTAAAATTTAGTTGTTTCTTATGAGTCAAGTCAAATTTTCAATTTAGAAACCTTATCTTTTTCAAATCTTTTTCAAAAATCAAATATTTTTCATTTTTCTTTTATAATTTTCGAAAATTTCAAAAATCTTTCTCTTATTTTGTTTCATATTTTCAAAATCTTTACTAACAATTAATATGATTGATTCAAAAAATTTTTAAGTTTGTTACTTGCCTAGTAAGAAAGGTTCAATCTTTAAATTTTAAATCATATCTTTTTTATTCTTGTTAGTCAAGTAATCAACTTTAATTTTCAAAATCAAACCTTTTTAAATTTCTTTTTCAAATCTTTTTCAAAATAAGTTTCAATCACATCTTTTTCAAAATCAATTTCAAAATCTTTTCTAACTCCTTTTCTAACTTCTTATCTTTTCAAAAATCGATTTTCAATTCTTTTTCAATTAACTACTTGACTTTTTGTTGGATTTTAAAAGTTTACTATTTCAATCATATCCTTTTCAAAACTACCTAACTAATTCTTTCTCTAATTTTCGAAAATCACCTTCCTCTTTTTCAAAATTTTTTCAATTAACTATTTGTTTTAAGTTTTAGTTTGATTTAATTTTATTTTTCTTTTTAAGTTTTCGAATTTTAACTTTGATTTCAAATTAAAAACAAAAATACTTTTATTTTAATTTATTTAATTTTTCGAAATTCTCTCCCCCTCATCTCTTTCTAATTATTTTATTTATTCATCTACTAACACTTCTCTTCCACCCAAGGATTCGAACCCACTCCTCTCCCCTGTGTTTGGATTCTTACTTTTTTTTCTTTTTCTATTCTTCTCTTCAACTCACATAAAGGAATCTCTATAATGTGACATAGAGGATTCCATATTTTCTTTTCTGTTTTCTTCTTTTTCATATGAGCAGGAACAAGGATAAAAACATTCTTGTTGAAGCTGATCCTGAACCTGAAAGGACTCTAAAGAGGAAGCAAAGGGAAGCTAAAGCACAACTCTCTGGAGAAAATCTGACAGAAATTTTCGAAAAAGGAGGAGACATGGCCGAACCCAACAACAATGCAAGGAAGATGCTTGGTGACTTTACTGCACCAAATTCCAATTTACATGGAAGAAGCATCTCAATCCCTGCCATTGGAGCAAACAATTTTGAGCTTAAACCTCAATTAGTTTCTCTGATGCAACAGAACTGTAAGTTTCATGGACTTCCATCAGAAGATCCTTTTCAGGTCTTAACTGAATTATTGCATATCTGTGATACTGTTAAGACCAATGGGGTTGATCCCGAGGTCTACAGGCTTATGCTTTTCTCGTTTGCTGTAAGAGATAGAGCTAGAATATGGTTGGACTCTCAACCTAAGGATAGCCTGAATTCTTGGGATAAGCTGGTCACGGATTTCTTAGCCAAGTTCTTTCCTCCTCAAAAGCTTAGTAAGCTTAGAGTGGATGTTCAAACCTTCAGACAGAAGGACGGTGAATCCCTCTATGAAGCTTGGGAGAGATATAAACAACTGACCAAAAAGTGTCCCTCTGACATGCTTTCAGAATGGACCATCCTGAATATATTCTATGATGGTCTGTCTGAATTATCTAAGATGTCATTGGACCATTTTGCAGGTGGATCCATTCACCTAAAGAAAACGCCTGCAGAAGCTCAGGAACTCATTGACATGGTTGCTAATAACCAGTTCATGTACACTTCTGAGAGGAATCCTGTAAGTAATGGGATGCCTCAAAGGAAGGGAGTTCTTGAAATTGATGCTCTGAATGCCATATTAGCTCAGAACAAAATATTGACTCAGCAAATCAATATAATCTCTCAGAGTCTGAATGGATTGAAGGAATCATCCAACAGTACTATAGAGGCATCTTCTAAAGAAGAAGCTTATGATCCTGAGAACCCTGCAATAGCAGAGGTGAATTACATGGGGGAACCCTATGGAAACACCTATAATCCCTCATCGAGAAATCATCCAAATTTCTCATGGAAGGATCAACAAAAGCCTCAACAAGGCTTTAATAATGGTGGAAGAAATAGGTTTGGCAATAGCAAGCCTTTTCCATCATCCACTCAGCAACACACAGAGAATTCTGAGCAGAATCCATCTAGCTTAGCAAATATAGTCTCTGATCTATCTAAGGCCACTCTAAGTTTTATGAATGAAACAAGGTCTTCCATTAGAAATTTGGAGGCACAAGTGGGCTAGCTGAGAAAAAGGGTCACTAAGACTCCTCCTAGTACTCTTCCAAGCAATACAGAAGAGAATCCAAAAAGAGAGTGCAAGGCCATTGATTTGACCATCGTGGCTGAACCTACAAGGGAGGGGGAGGGCGTGAATCCAAGTGAGGAAGACCTCCTGGGACGCTCAGTGACCAATAAGGAGTTTCCCTTTGAGGAACCAAAGGAAGCTGAGGCTCAACTAGAGACCATAGAGATTCCATTGAACCTCCTTCTGCCCTTCATGAGCTCTGATGAGTATTCTTCTTCTGAAGAGAATGAAGACGTTACTGAAGAGCAAGTTGCTAAGTACCTTGGTGCAATCATGAAGTTCAATGCCAAAGTATTTGGTAATGAGACTTGGGAAGATGAACCTCCCTTGCTCACCAATGAACTGAAGGCATTGGATAGGTAGAAATTACCTCAAAAGAAACAGGATCCTGGTAAATTCCTAATTCCCTGTAACATAGGCACCATGACCTTTGAGAAGGCTCTGTGTGACTTGGGGTCAGGAATAAACTTAATGCTACTCTCTGTAATGGAGAAACTTGGGATCTTTGAGGTGCAAGCTGCCAGAATCTCTTTAGAGATGGCAGACAACTCAAGATAACAAGCTTATGGACAAGTAGAGGATGTGTTAGTAAAGGTTGAAGGCCTTTACATCCCTGCTGATTTCATAATCCTAGACATTGGGAAGGATGAGGATGAATCCATCATCCTTGGAAGACCTTTCCTAGCCACAGCAAGAGCTGTGATTGATGTGGACAGAGGAGAATTGGTCCTTCAACTGAATGAGGACAACCTTGTGTTTAAAACTTAAGGATCTCCTTCTGTGACCATGGAGAGGAAGCATGAAAAGCTTCTCTCACTGCAGAGTCAACCAAAGCCCCCACAGTCAAACTCTAAGTTTGGTGTTAGGAGGCCTCAACCAAACTCTAAGTTTGGTGTTGAACCCCCACATTCAAACTCTGAGTTTGGTGTTGGGAGGTTCCAACCTTGCTCCGATTATCTGTGAGGCTCCATGAGAGCTCACTGTCAAGCTATTGACTTTAAAAAAGCGCTTGTTGGGAGGCAACCCAATGCTATTTAATTATATCTATTTTATTTTTTATTTCTATTTCGTGTTTTATTAGGTTGATGATCATGTGGAGTCACAAAAACTACTGAAAAATCAAAAACAAAATGAAAAACAGCATTAAAAACAGCACACCCTGGAGGAGGAGCATTCTGGCGTTTAAACGCCAGAAACAAGCATCTGTCTGGCGTTTAACACCAGAAACAAGCATCTACCTGGCGTTAAATGCCAGAAACAGGCTACATTTGGGCGTTTAACACCAAAAACAAGCAGCAGTCTGGCGTTAAATGCCAGGATTGCACAGCAAGGGCGTTTTACACGCCTAATTGGAGCAGGGATGTTAAGTCCTTGGCCCCATAGGATCTGTGGACCCCACAGGATCCCCACCACTTCTTCTCTCCTCTTCACACATTTTCATAACTCTCTTCCTCAAATACCTTTCACCAATCACCTCAATCACTCTTCCCCATCACCTCTTCACCATTCACATCCATCCACTCTTCCCCATAAACCCCACCTACCTCCAAAATTCAAACTCTTTTCCCTTCCAAACCCAACCCTAATGGCCGAACCCTAATCCCTCCCCCACTCCTATATAAACCCCTCATCACTCCTTCATTTTCACACAATACAACCCTCTCTTCTACCCCTTGGCCGAATACACCTTCTCCCTCCATCTCCTCCTACTTTTTCTTCTTCTCCTTCTTTCTTTCTTCTTTTACTCGGGGACGAGCAAAAATTTTAAGTTTGGTGTGGAAAAAAACATTGCTTTTTGTTTTTCCATAACCATCAATGGCACCTAAGGCCAGAGAATCCTCAAGAAAGAGGAAAGGGAAGGCAATCGCTTCCACCTCTGAGCCATGGAAGATGGAGAGATTCATCTCAAAGGTCCATCAAGACCACTTCTATGAAGTTGTGGCCAAGAAGAATGTGATCCCTGAGGTTCCTTTCAAGCTCAAAAAGAATGAGTATCCGGAGGTCCGACTTGAGATCCAAAGAAGAGGTTGGGAAGTTCTCACCAACCCATTCAATAAGTCGGGATTTTTTGCATAGATCACTAGGAACCATGATCAAAGTGTGAACCCGAATCCAAAGCATTGGCTTACCATGGTTCGGGGGAAATACTTAGATTTCAGTCCAGAAAATGTAAGGCTGGCGTTCAACTTGCCAATGATGGAAGAAAACGCACACCCTACACTAGAAGGGTCAACTTTGATCAAAGGTTGGACCAAGTCCTCATGGACCTATGTGTAGAAGGAGTTCAATGGAAAGTTGACTCAAGAGGCAAGCCGGTTCAATTGAGAAGATTGGACCTTAAGCCTGTCGCTAGAGGTTGGTTGGAGTTTATTCAACGCTCAATCATTCCTACTAGCAACCGGTCTGAAGTTACTGTAGACCGGGCCATCATGATCCATAGTATCATGATTGGAGAGGAAGTGGAAGTTCATGAGATTATACCTCAAGAACTGTACAAGGTGGCTGACAAGTCCTCCACTTTGGCAATATTAGTCTTTCTTCACCTCATTTGCCACCTCTGCAATTCGGCTAGAATTGACATAGAGGGAGACATCCTCATTGAAGAGGACAAGCCCATCACTAAGAAAAGGATGGAGCAAACAATAGATCATGGACCTCAACAAGAGCATGAGGAAATTCCTCACTATGAAATCCCTGAGATGCCTCAGGGAATGTATTTTCCTCCACAGAATTATTGGGAGCAAATCAACACCTCCCTAGGAGAATTAAGTTCCAACATGGGACAACTGAGGATGGAGCACCAAGAGCACTCCATCATCCTCCATGAGATTAGAGAAAATCAAAGAGCTATGAGGGAGGAGCAACAAAGACAAGGAAGAGACATAGATGAGCTCAAGAGCACCATTGGTTCTTCAAGAAGAGGAAGACGCCACCCTCACTAAGGTGGACCCATTCCTTAATCTCCTTGTTCTTATTTTCCTATTTTTTTGGTTTTTGAGCTTTATGTTTGTGTCTTTACTATATGATCATTAGTGTTTAAATGTCTATGTCTTAAAGCTATGAATGTCCTATGACTCCATCACCTCTTTTAAACGAAAACTGTTCTAAAAACAAAAGAACAAGAAGTACATGGTTTCGAATTTATCCTTGAAACTAGTTTAATTATTTTGATGTGGTGGCAATACTTTTTGTTTTCTGAATGAATGCTTGAACAGTGCATATGTCTTTTGAATTTGTTGTTTATGAATGTTAAATATGTTGGCTCTTGAAAGAATGATGAAAAAGGAGAAATATTATTGATAATCTAAAAAATCATAAAAATTTATTCTTGAAGCAAGAAAAAGCAGTGAATGCAAAAGCTTGCAGAAAAAAAAAAGAAAAGAAAAATGGCGAAAAAAAGAGAAAGAAAAAGAAAAAGCAAGCAGAAAAAGCCAAAAGCTCTTTAAACCAAAAGGCAAGAGCAAAAAGCCAATAATTGTTTTTACATAGTGTTTAGTATAATTTAGTTAGTTTTTAGTATATTTTTATTAGTTTTTAAATAAAAATCACATTTCTGGACTTTACTATGAGTTTGTGTGTTTTTCTGTTATTTCAGGTATTTTCTGGCTGAAATTGAGGGACTTGAGCAAAAATCATATTCAGAAGTTGAAGAAGGACTGCAGATGCTGTTGGATTCTAACATCCCTGCACTCAAAGTGGATTTTCTGGAGCTACATGAGTCCAAATGGCGCGCTCTCAATTGCGTTGGAAAGTAGACATCCAGGGATTTCCAGCAATATATAATAGTCCATACTCTGATTGAGTTTAGATGACGCAAACTGGCGTTCAACGCCAGCTTCTTGCCCAATTCCGGAGTTAAACGCCAGAAACAGGTTGCAAAGTGGAGTTAAACGCCAGAAACAGGTTACAAACTGGCTTTCAACTCCAAGAGAAGCCTCTACACGTGTAATGCTCAATGCTCAGCCCAAGCACACACCAAGTAGGCCCCGGAAGTGGATTTCTGCATCATTTACTTATCTCTGTAAATCCTAGTATCTAGTTTAGTATAAATAGGACTTTTTACTATTGTGTTTACATCTTCGGATCAATCTGGGGACGTTTAGTTCTTAGATCATGGGGACTGGCCTCTCGGCCATGCCTGGACCTTGTTCTTATGTATTTCCAATGGTAGAGTTTCTACACACCATAGATTAAGGTGTGGAGCTCTGTTGTTCCTCAAAAATTAAAGCAAAGTACTATTGTTTTTCTATTCAGTTCAAGTCTATTTCTTCTCTAAGATATCCATTCACACCCAAGAACATGATGAATGTGATGATTATGTGACACTCATCACCATTCTCACCTATGAACGCGTGTCTGACAACCACCTCCGCTCTACATGAAGATAAGATAGAATGAGTATCTCTTAGGTATATAATACAACGGACCGAGTCCGAGATATTAGAGTCTTCGTGGTATAAGTTAGAACCCATGGACGGCCATTCCTGAGATCTGGAAAGTCTAAACCTTGTCTGTGGTATTCCGAGTAAGATCTGGGAAGGGATGGCTGTGATGAGCTTCAAACTCGCGAGTGCTGGGCATAGTGACAGACACAAAAGGATAGTAAATCCTATTCCAGTATGATCGAGAACCGACAGATGATTAGCCATGCAGTGACAGCGCATTGGACCATTTTCACTGAGAGGACGGGATGTAGCCATTGACAACGGTGATACCCAACATACAGCTTTCCATGGAAAGGAGTAGGAATGATTGGATGAAGACAGCAGGAAAGCAGAGGTTCAGGAGGAACGAAAGCATCTCTATACGCTTATCTGAAATTCTCACCAATGAATTACATAAGTACCTCTACCCCTTTTATATTTTAATTATGTTTTAATTATCAATTCTCTAGAACTATTTGAATCTGCCTGACTGAGATTCACAAGGTGACCATAGCTTGCTTCAAGCTGACAATCTCTGTGGGATCGACCCTTACTCACGTAACGTTTATTACTTGGACGACCCAGTGCACTTGCTGGTTAGTTGTGCGAAGTTGTGACAAAGTGTGATTCACGTTTGAGAGCACCAAGTCTTTGGCGCCATTGTTGATGATCACAATTTCGTGCACCAATTTGGTTTACAGTTAATGCAATTTGATGTTGATGTTTATTTCATTGATGAATTACGTTGTTGATTTACTCTCCTTGCACTTGGTAGTTGTTAGATTGTATTATTCTTGCATATTTACCATGCTTTCCTTTGTTACCCACCAAGTGTTTGACAAAATGATTGGTTGGGCTTTAGAGTAGACTTTGAGCATTCTTAGCTTGGAAAGAGTAATTAGGCAATCTTGAGTCATGAAAACCCAACCTATGTTGGTGATCTAGAATTGTTAGTTAAAATCATTTTCCATGACCCTAATCTTTTGCTAATCCGATTAGTAAGTTGATTAGGATTTTTTATTTGAGATTAACTAGTCTTGTTTGACTTTCTCTCATGGAAGATAACTTAAACCTTGTTCCATTGTTGGAGATGACGAAATAAGATAAATTCCTGTTAATTGTTATTATTAATGGCTAGGATAGAAAGCCTATGATCTCGACCCTTGCCATGAATGTCTCTTCTTATTAATTGCTTTCTTTAATTGTCTGCTCGATTTACTTTTCTTGCTCCTCTTATAAATCAAAACCCCCTTTACCCCTTTATAGCCAATAATTGACCACTTCATTGCATTCCTAGGGAGACGACCCGGAGTCTAAATACTTTGGTTAATTCTTATTTGGGGTTTGTTCTTTGTGACACAAAACCATATCTTAATTTGATGCGAGAGTTGTTTGTTGGTTTGGAGCTATGCTCACAATGAAGTAATTCCTCTCTTTAGGAAGAAAATGTAGACCGACAACAATTCGCGTTCATCAGTGGTCGAGAGTTTCCCATGAAATTTGATTGACCCAAATATGATGGATGCTCCTTTCTTTATTGTAAAAAGCTCTGTCTCAAACAATAATCACCAAAAGAAATTGGAATCTCCATTGTTATAAATGAGGGATTCTTAGGGAGGAAATATCACAAACAGCTAGTGAGTAGTGTGCTAACAAGTATATAAACAAGGCCAAACAAATTAAAATTGCAGAAAATAACAGTAACTACTGAAATTAAAATTGATAAAAAGAAATGAAATTAAAACTGATCAAAAGAAAAGGAAAATGCTCAATCTAGTTATCCTCCAATTTAATCATTGTCAATACAAAACCAATCCCCGGCAACAGCGCCATAAACTTGATGCATGAAAATTTGCCTCTCAACAAATTTCCAACGGCAAGTGCACCAGATTGTCGTCAAGTAAAAACTCACTGTAGAGTGAGATCGAATCCCACAGGGATTGGTTAGTTGATCAATGTTAATTGGAGAATTGTTCTAGTTGAACTGAATCAAATTTGAATTGGGATGTGCAGGAAATTAAATGGCGGAAAAAATAAATTGCAAAGAATATAAATGACGGAATGTAAATTGCAAGATGTAAAAAGCAGAACTTAAAGTGCAGAAAGTAAATGGGAATGGGGAGATTAGGCATGAAAGTAAATAACAGAAAGTAAAGAGAATGGGAAGATTAGAGATGGGGGGTTCATTGGGCTTAGGAGATGTTGCATTCTCCGGATCAAGTTCATTCTCATCTCTTCCTCAATCAATGCATTCATTGATCTCCTTGGCAATCATAAGTGATTGGATTCCGATTCCTTGGCAACCCAATCTCTCTAAGCTTGAACAATTGTCCAATTCCTTGATTTAATTACTCATGGGAAGAGATGAAGTATGGTCCCTGATTATACCACATGTATTTCCAAATCAAAGTGTTGGTAGGATTATATATCACGATATCCATCCAAACCCCAATCCGGTCCAACATGAGAAAGCATTTCTAGCATGATCTCCTCATTCCTCTTCCAAGGCTCAGAGGAGATCCAATTATGAATAGCTTCTTTTCCAAGACAACTACCCAATTGGATGAAGACCGAAAGCTTTCTAGCAAAATCAAGAGAAAAGAAAGAAGAAGAAGAATGAAAACAATTATTGATCCATTGAATTACACAGAGCTCCCTAACCCAATGAAAGGGGTTTAGTTATTCATAGCTCAATTCAAATTACGAAGAAAGATAAGTGCAGAAAAAGTAAAGAAAGTACAAAAAGAAACTAAAGGAAAAGTGCAAAGAAAATAAACAAAGTTATGAACTCCCAGAGCCCTCCCCCCCTCAGGGCCTCCCGAGAGCTCCTTAAATCTTCAATAACTCCTCTCTTTATGCTTGATAAATCCCGTTTTTAGGGTTTATCATGTATAGAATTTAAGGGTTTTATCAATGATCTTCCACAATTATTCATATAAAACTGCATGATTTTGTGTTCCTTTCCCCATTTTGCCTCATAGATGAAAACATGCTTCTTTTGCATCCAAATTGATATATTGTAATCCTCCTCTATTACCATTCGATGTCTTGATCTGTTTGTTAAGTGGTTTCAGAAGTTATAGGGCAAAAATGGCTGAGAGGAGTGAAGGAAGCATGCATAAATGGAAGGAGTATGGAATAAAGCAAGTTTTGAAACTTGGGCATGTGCGCGCACGCGCACAGTGCATGTACGCGTGGATGTGTACCCCCAGAGCCGGCTGGGTGGAGCCGGGACGAGAAGCCGGCGCGCTTATATGGCTGGGCCACAAGTCATTGTACGTGCACGCACCCTATGCGCCTGCGCACAGATCGCAGAGGACCCCAGGTCCGCGTACGCGTACAGTGCGCATACGCGCCGATGTGTGCACGTGATTTTTTTAAAGGAAAACGTGACCAGCGATTTCAGGGGATCTCAGGCCCAGTTTTGGAGTAGAATTTTGGAGGAAAAAGCTTAAGAAGACCAAGGATTAGTAGTGTTAGGACAATTAGTCATAATTCTAGATATTTTAGGGAGTTAGTTACATTTTTGTTTTTAGAGAGAGAAACTCCAACTGCTCTCTAGGATTTCACCTCCTCCATTGCAAGTTTCCTTTGATTTCTTGGTGAGATCTATTGCTAATTCACTTTTGTTTTGATACAAGTTGTAGATCCACTCTTCTTCTACTCTTAATTGATGTTCTTTTGATCCAATCTCTTAGATCTAGATTTGTTTGACTTTGTTGCTTTGAATTTTGATTAATGAGTTGTGGAATTTCATTTAATTGCTTGATTGTTAATGATTTTTTGGATTAGATAGCTTTAATTCAATTTTCTTCTCTCAATTACATCATGTCTTCTATGATTGCCTACCAATTGTTTGTGATAATGACATCCCTAGCTATGGAGTAGATTTCTCTTACTTGGCTTAGGGGTTGAGTTATTGGAAACACTTGAGTAGTGGATATCAATTATAGATTATGAATTGAAAATTGCTAATTGACTTGGAGTGCACTAAAGCTAGACTTCCCTAGGGTGAAACTAGGACTTGTGACTCAAGTTAGTTACTCTCACTTGACTTTCTTCCATTATTAGGGGGTTAACTAAGTGAAGCAACAATCAATTCTTATCATAATTGAAGGAAACTATAATGATGGAACTTCCAATACTTACCCTTAGCCAAGGCCTTTACTCAATTAATTGTTGTTTGCTTTTGTTCGCTTGAATTCTTGCACCAACTCTCAAAACCACAAAGGATTTCCTAATCAATGATGTGCATTCTAAGGCAATTCCTAGGGAGAACGACCCGGGATCAATACTCTCAGTCATAGATTTTAGAATTGTTTGATGCGATATTTGTGTGTTGGTTAGACTATACTCACGATTGAATTCATTACTAATTTCTAACCGGCATAAGAATATTTCGGTTCATCAATACTCTCGTTATCTTCAATTGGATCTTCAAGTACTTGGATGTGGGTGATGAGGGAAAAACGATTCCACACAAACTCACCGGCAAGTGTACTGGGTCGCATCAAGTAGTAATAACTCACAAGAGTGAGGTCGATCCCACAGGGATTGATGGATTGAGCAATTTTAGTTAGGTGATGAATTTAGTTAAGCAAATATTTGATGATTTGAGTGAAACTTGATTAACAGAAGCTAAATTGAAAGTAAATAAAAGTGCAGAAGGTAAATTGAGCAGAAAAGTAAAATGTAGAAGAGGTAAATTGCAGAAACTTAAAGTGAAAGAAAGTAAAAGAGCTGAAACTTAAATTGCAAGAAAAGTAAATTGCAGAAACTTAAAGTGCAAGAAATGTAAATTGCTGAATCTAAATTGCTGAGAAATGTAAATTTCTTGAAGAACAAAAGGATTTGGGTACTGGGATTCAGACTTGAACTAGAAAATGCAAGCTAAAGTAAATCAGAGAGCTATGAGTTGAAGAGATTCAGCTCAGTAGCCCAATAGAAATAGAAAAGTGCTTGAAGAAACAAACAGCAAGGAAACTTAGCTCAATTGTGAAATTCTAAAAGAAAAATTGAAGATCGAAGAAGAGAAATGAGATTAGAAAGCAGATCTAGATCTCAATTACTCCCTTGATCAAACAGAAGAGAAATTGCAGAAGAAAATGAAAATGAATAACAGAAAAGAAGATTTAGATCCAATTCTTAGAACTATTGAGAAGAAAAGCAAAAGATGATTCTCAGATTTAGAATCAATGGAGCTCTTCAATCTCAATTCAAAACATAAAAACAGAAAGTAGAAGTTGCAGAAGAAAGAAAATGAAAACAGAAAGCAAATAGATCCAATTCGAATTCCCAAATTCAAAGAAAAATGAAAATTAAAAGTGAAAAATAAAAAATGAGCTAAAAGTCTCTCTACAAATCAAATTAACTCCTATTTATACACTTTCTATTTTGGTCTTCAAAGCATGGAATGGGTCTTTTGATTTTTGGATTTTAAGAAGCAATGGATCCGGATGGCATTTCATTGAAAATGGGTTGGAGGCATGCTCCAGTGGAGCACTCCGTTTTGAGTAGTGAACGTTGCGTTCACTTTTTGTTGGTGAGCCTTTGTGCCAATCCCCCTTGCCTAGCATTCACTCTTTGAACGTTACATTCAAATTGTGAACGCTACACTTGATGAGTCTTCCTCCCCAAGGCTTGAAGCACGAAAATGTTGCCATAAGAGAACGTTACATTCTAATTTCCAAACGCTGCCTCCTTGGTGCTTGCCTTTCCTTGGCTAGCTCTTTGGTGTGCATGCTTGGCTTCTTTGTGCGCTCCGTTCCCTCCTTTGAACGCTGCCTAGCTGAACCTTGCTCCCTTGCCAAAGAGTCACGAGAAAGGTAGGAATAGTGAACGTAGCGTTCACTTCTTGGAACGCTACCCTTGGTTTGCTTCGTGCACGCCCAGCTTTCCTTGGTTCCAAGCTCGAAAAAGTGAAGGATAGTGAACGTAGCATTCACATTCTTGAACGCTACCCTTGATGATTGTTGCACCATTTGGTGCATCTTGATGGAGCACTTGAAAACCTTCACTAAAGTGAACGCTGAGTTTAAGCTTTTGAGCACTGCCCCTTCGAACGCAACACTTTTTCTATCATGGGCCACGCTTTTAAAAGCGTGGCCTAAGGTCCAAAGCATGCTCAAACTTCAAAGTGTTCCCCAAAATCCTTCTATCCTCTGTTTGAGCTTAAATTGTGCTTTCTCCTTCTTTTCCTTTATCTTTTTACCTATTCATCAACCAAACAAATACATCAAAGTCTCACCAAAATCACAAGATCTTGCATCATTTATAAAATCAATTAATTCTAGCTTAAAACCTATGATTTTGAGTAAAATAAGTGATGTTTGATTGATTCAACATAATCATGAAAATTGTAACAACCCCGATTTTCGAGTACGTGAGATCTTTTCTAAAGGCACAGATTTCTCCGAAAGATCAGCAAAGGGAAACCCTCTAATATACTCATTGTCATTATGTCATCTTTAAGCTAGAACCTCTTATGAGGCAAGCTCGATAACGCAATCACGAAGAACCTAGTTTTTGAACCGTACCGGTTAGGAGTTTTAATTCTGATTTTTGTAAGTAGTCTCAGTTTGATGAACCGGACTCGATTCATGAGAGAAGAGAGATAATAGTATAATATTATCATTATATTATTATGATAAGCTTCTTGAATGATATTATAAGGTTACCTGGTCAGATTTAGTTAAAAACCGAAAATCGGTTTAACTGGATTCACAGTTTACTGGTGCAGCTTAGCACCAACACTCTCTGATGACTTTAGCAATGCTAAGGCCTCATTATACATGTTTTATTCCCATAATAAATATGTTACTAGTGTCATTTATGCTAGTAGCTCATAAAATAATTTTTAGAGATATTTTTATAAGTGTTCCGATACACCTAATTTTAGTAGTTATACACCTGAGATATTTTAATATTATTTTAACCGACCTCCAAGCCAACCAATCACAACTCACCTTACACCCCCAAGACCTCCAAGGCTGTCTCATTTCCTCATTTTGGCCGAAAATAACAAGAGAGAAAAGAGAGAAACTTTCATGAACACTTAATCTTCAAAGCTTTATTTCTTCTGAACTAAAACTCAAATCAAAACTCCGATTTCACCAAAATGATCCTCTCTTATTCCTCTACATAACCATATAATATATCAAGGCTGGAAATAAGGTGATATGGTTGTCTCCCTCCCTCTTCAATTCGGTTTTCAAGGAAACATGCTTAAACATGTGTTTTCTTGATGTTCTTCCTTAGGAATCAAGCTAAACTTGACTTGAGGGCCAAGAAATGTTAATTTCCAGCAAGTATAAGGTGAGATATCCCTTCCTAACATGCTGAGGGAGATTTGGTCAGTTGAGGGTTTGTGGATTTAAAGTTGTTCTTGATGTGATTTAGGAGGAAAAAGTGCTTAAGGACCACCTGAAAGTATAACCGAATTTGGAGCAGCAAAACCAGGTAGGGTGTGATGAATTTAATCTTGATTGATTGTGTTTGAGATGTGTGATTATGATATGGTTTGGTTATGCTTGAAATTGATTGCTTATATGAGTTATTCTTGGTGAAAGTTTGTTGAAATTTTGATGAAATTTGATGATATTTAAGCTATGAATGTTGTTCTTGAGGGCTGCTAGAAAAACGAACCCTAGAGCTTAAATTGGGGTTCAATTTGTGTTAAAATTATGCAGAAAAGATGGGATTTTAGTGGCTGCTAATTTATTTTGAATTATGATAAAAATAGGTTGCTGAAAAGACTGAAAAACGGGTGAAAATAGAGAAAGAATCTGAAGAATTTACGAAGAACACGAAGAACACTTTGAGTGTGATGAAGAACATAGAAGAACAGGCCTTAGATATTAGAAAGGGCAAGGTTATTTATTATTTTGGTGTTTGAGGGGTTATTTTGTAATTTCTGAAAGTTAGGGTGGTTAAAGTAGAAATATTAAAAGTTACTGGGATAAAAAGTTAATTTTAAAGGTTAAAAGGTAAAGGCAAGGTAATTTTCGAAAATTTAGTAATAAAATAATAAATAATAATAAAATATTAAATAATAATATTTAATTAAAAATAATATTTTAATAAAAAATAATAAAATAATGCAGAAAAGGCAGTTTTCTGTAAAAGCTTTAGAAAGACAACTTTAAGCGCAGAATCTCATAATTACCTTCATAAAACACTTAGGGAGTGGTAATAACATGTTAGTGAGGCAAAGATAAAGGAAAGATAAGAAGTTAAAGAAAAGATAAACAACAAAGAAAAGTCTGTAAAGTTTTAATAACAGAAAAACAGACAGAGATTAGTGAACGAACTAAGGCAATATAGTTAGTTCTTGAGTTGCGACTAGGGTTAGGTATTATATGAAAAGTTAAACTGTTTCAGTATAGACTTAATGAACCTATACTTGGGACAGGCTAACTATTCATTCCGAAATTTACATAAGCCTTAAAAACAAACGTTAAACAAAGAAATCAGTGCAGAATAAAGTAACACAGAGAACAGAGTAACCAGAGTAAAGTAAAGAGATAAAGAAAAAAAGAGTAATAGGGATATAGAGAAAAGAGTAATGAGAGCAGAGGAAACAGATACAGAGAAAAGAGTAATCAGAGCAGAGTAAACAGACAAAGAGAAAATAGTAGTAAAACCCACAGACGGATAATTGGTTAAATACGGGAAGTACCCACTAACTGAATGATCATTGATCTCGGGGAAACCTACAAACTGTTAACTATTTTATATGCGGGAAAAACCCACAAACTGATAATCATTGATTACGGGAATAACCCACGAACTGTTGTATGTTGATCTCGGGTATAACCCACGAACTGAAGATTACTGTATTGTTGAGTATTGATCTCGGGTATAGCCCACGAACTGAGGATCGTGTTTGTTGTTGTATGTTGATCTCGGGGAAACCCACGAACTGAGGATCATTGTTTTGTTTGTGAATTGATCTCGGGGACGCCCACGAACTGAGGATCATTGTTTCCCCTTGTTCGTATATCATGAGGTCGAGCTTTGCACCGACTGCCGGTAGTCACAAAGGAGTGGTATTCTTACCACCGACACGTATGCACTAAGGACACAAAGGGAAACCATATCTAAGACTGGTTCTTAGGTAATGTCGGGCTGCAGGGTGTAAACCGACACGTGAGCTCATGGCCTGCATAGGACAGACATGCATCATACTTGGTTGTGCATTTCCTCTGTTATGATTATTGAATGAATGTATGCTCTGTTTGTTTGTATTCTATTCTTTGTATTTACGTTTTATTTTCTTGTATTCTTTTGTTTGTGTTCTGCTTTCTATTTTCTCTATTTTCTCTATTTATATGTATCTTCGGTTCACTACTTCTCGGTATTTTGCTATTCATCTGCTAAACAACACGGAATTAATGAACTTAACTAATAACCTTGGTCCTACTAAGAACTCCCCAGTTCTTACCCCTTCTCTCTCTCTTCCCCCTTCAGATGGAAGTAAGAGTACCTTACCGTAGTTCGTTGATGATGGTTCTGCAAGGAGGATTCCGCTCTGATAGTCTTCTGAGTCTAGGGTGAATCTCGTTTTCTGTTTATATGTATATACTATGAGACCAGCTAATATCTGCACCCTGTTTGTACGTGAACTTTAACCTAAATCATGTGTACGAGACTCTTGTTGTGTGGCTACTTGATGAGGTACCAGAGAGACGTCATATGGCAATGTCTGATCATGCAGAGGAGTAATAGATGATGTTCTACCTTTCGATGACGTTCTACCTGACTTGAGTTTTGAAGACTTAGAACGTACTTTCCCTCTCTTTAGTATTTTAGAGGGACTAGGTGAGTATAGGGTCTAGGCTAGCCTGGGCGCCAGCTTAGGGACTTCTTGAATAGGTGAGGGTGTATTTTGGAAAACGAAATGAATTTCCAAACACCTAAAACTAACCGGCAAGTGTACCGGGTCGCATCAAGTAATAATAACTCACATGAGTGAGGTCGATCCCACAAGGATTGAAGGATTGAGCAATTTTAGTTTAGTGGTTGATTTAGTCAAGCGAATCAAGTGTTGATTTGAGTGGTTTGTGATTGACAGAAACTAAATTGCATAAAATGTAAAGGAAGAGGGAAGAATTGCAGTAAATTAAAGAGAACAAAAAGTAAAAGTGCTGAATCTTAAAGAAAAAGTAATTTAAATTGCAGAAGCTTAGATTGCAAGAAATGTAAATGACTGAATCTTAAAGTGCAAGAAATGTAAATTGCTGGAATTATAAGAGGAAATGGGAGCGGGATTGCAGAAGTCAAATAAGCAGAAAAGTAAAAATGATTGAAGAATTAAAACAGAAAGTGAATGTAGCTCAATTGCAGAAATTAAAAGGGAAATTAAAGATCTCAGGAGTGGAAGAGACTAGAAAATAAGTCTAGATCTCAAATCCTTCCTTGATCCAACAAGAACAATTGCAAAGGAAATGGAAAAGTAAGCTGCAGAAAAAGTAGAAGAGTGAAAGCAGTAAAGAGAATTTGAAATGTAAATCAAAGTTTCTAAAATTATGCAGAAAGATTAACAAGAGATCTCAAGGTGAGATTGAAACAGAATTTCTTCAATTCTTCACCCAAGATCCAAAGCAAGAAGTAGAGAATGCAAAGGTAAGAACAAGGAAGAAGAGAGATCAATTCTCCTTCCCAATTCTCCCAAAAGAAACTCAGATCTCAAAATTACAAAGTAAAATTCTAAAAGAAAGTAGAAATTCTTAAGTGAAAAGTAAAAAGTTCAAAAGTCCTCTCTAAATCAAACTAGCTTCTATTTATACACTTTCTATTCTAGGATTTTAGAATTTGGGTGGACTTTTTAATTTGGTGACGAATTGAATTCAATTGGATTTTTGATTAAATTTTTAGCCCATGTGTTGCTCCCAGGAGGATGCTCTGCTCTTGTGGGGAGCGGAGCATTGAGGCTTATGTTGGAGCTCCTTGTTGCGTGCTAAGGCTTGGGTCACTCCAGGGTAGCACTCTGCTCTTGTGGGGAGCGGAGCATTGGCTTGTGTTGGCATGTCTTGTGCGCACCAAGCTCCCTCCTTGCCGTGTCATGTTGCGCGCCTCATGTTCCCTGGCTGTGTCAAGCTTCGTGCAAGGAATGAAGAGTAGCGTTCTGCTCTCAGCAAGAGCGTAGCATTCCTTTTGCTTGGGTGAGGTCCCAAGTTCGATTCTTGCTGGAGACATGCTGGCTCTTTTTCTTTGTGAAGGAAATAAGGGTGGTGCATGCAAGGAGTGGAAATGTCTTGGGTTCGAAACTTGGGGGATGCCTTTTGTGTATTTTTCTCTTGCCAAGCTTTGTAGTAGCACTTTCTTCCCTTCCTTAGGTGCTTGGTTCGATCCTTGGGGAGAGCATTGGCAAACTTTTTCCCTTGCAATTATTTTGGTTGGAGCCCGATAATGCTCTCAAGGAGAGCGGAGCATCATTCTTCTCTTCTTTATTTCTTGGCCCTAAATTGTGCTCCGCTCTCAATGGGAGTGTAGCATCATACTTTGCTCTCTTGGCTCATAGTTTGGCTCCCTTGAGAGAGTGCTCCGCTCCTGAAGAGAGCATTGTGCTTCCTTCTTCCATGTGCCAAGCTTCCTGGTTTCCTTTGCCATATTCTTCTTTCCCTTGGGCCACGCTTTCTTAGGCCACGCTTTCTTATTTTCTTCTTTTTTTCACCTACAAGTAATCAAAACAACCAATCAAAGTATCACCAAATTTACAAGGTTTATAAATCAATAAAAATCAATTAAATTTAGGTTGAACCTCATGATTTAGTAACAATTAAATGGTGGTTGATTGATTCAAGGAAACTATGTAATTCCACTCCAAATTACTTACTTACAATGCAAGAAAGTGCATAAATTCTAATAAAAACAAAGAAAAAGACTAGTAAAACTACGCTAAGATGACTTGTCATCACAACACCAAACTTAAAACTTGCTTGTCCCCATGCAAGAAAAGAATTATGCTCAAAAGTTCTTTCAATTAGAATGGATTTGAAGAATAACATGTGCTATCCTGTGAGTGAAGTGATTAAGTGATAGTGGGGTGAACTCTAAATTATATGCTCATACAAGGGCTTCAGTGCTCACTAGTCCCTACATCTTGAAAGTCTTAGGTCTTAGAACTTTCACCCAAATAATATCATGGAGATCTCTCTATAGGTAATCACCTTGAAGCAGCTTATAATTTCTGTGTTTTGGCCTTGACTCTAAGTTTCATGTCTCAAAGCGGCTCTTTAGGTAAACTTTCAATCAATACTCCTAAACCAGTTGGTTTTAAGGTATTAGGTGTTAAACCACCCCTACGGATTTACTTGCTCAAGCCTCTCTCTTTGACACAATTCGACCACAAGCATTTACTAGGATTACAACTCTTTCAGTCTTTGTTTCTTCCTTCTTTTCTGCCTAGTAATTGATGCTCAGAACCTTGAGCCATGTTCTTTTTGTTTTTTTTTTTTTTTGTATTTTCTTTATTTTCTTTTGTTTGCTGCTTCTTGGATCAATAAATGTTTGAGAATCTCCACAATACTTCTTTGAACTCTATGTCCTGCCTATGAGCTCCCATGCAAGTTTTCACAAGCATGCAACCTCAATGTATACTCATACAACTAGAACCACCACTTCTCCTAATCTTTTGCTTGCCTCAAAACTGTTTAATTCTTTAATCCTTCTTTTCAAAGAACTGTCATGTGATGCTTTTTTGAGACATTGAGTGCAAATAAGTTTGGAGAGTATAGGGTTGTGAATGATCAAGCATCTTAATTATTGAATTACAGAGAAACTATACTAGACAGAAAGACAGATAGGGGTGTAATATCACTTTCAATCATAGCAGTGATGCAAAATAATCACTTAACAATACAACTTTTTGGAGTTTGCTTGCTTTACTCCTCATCATCATTATTGCTGGTCTTCACATTCCTTTTTCCTCTTTTTGGTTGATGATGCTTAATCATTCCAAAAACATGTATGATACTCTGCAATGATATTGAAAGTTGCTTGTTCCCAAGCACTTGAAAAATGGTTAGCACGCATGAGTTATTTGTGGGCTTTTGAACTTACTTTGGTGTGGGAACACCAAAATTAATACCTTGCCAATGGTTCTCATGCATCAAATTGACCATATGTAAAACTCTTTTTCTTTGCCAAAGGTACTAGAACTAAAAACTAGGAAACAGCAGAATAGTTAACTAGTTTATCTAAATGCTTGAAGCTAGCATTATGCAGAAGGTGAGAATGTGTTTTATGATGAAGTTTTTAGTGGAACACCAAACTTAAAATTCTTTATTCTCCCTTAGATTGTTTTGATGTGCAACACCAAACTTAGCTTCCTGCAGTATAGATAAAACTAATTGACCTTTTTATTAAAATAGCTATGAAAAGAAAACTACCTCAGGTTAGGTTACCTCCCAACAAGCGCTTCTTTATTGTCATTATCTTGACATTGGACCCCTCTTTTATGGTGGTTGATGACAGTAGTGTCTCAGTGGTGCACGAAATTGTGATCTCAGGCAACGGCGCCAAAAACTCTGTACGCACGTCTTAATAAATTATTTTTCATTCACAACTTCGATACAACTAACCAGCAAGTGCACTGGGTCATCCAAGTAATAAACCTTACGTGAGTAAGGGTCGATCCCACGGAGATTGTTGGTATGAAGCAAGCTATGGTCACCTTGTAGATCTCAGTCAGGCGGATATAAAATAGTTATGGAGTTTTTGAGAATTATATAATAAAATAAGGATAGAAATACTTATGTAAATCATTGGTGAGAATTTCATATAAGCGCATAGAGATGCTTTCGTTCCTCTGAACCTCTGCTTTCCTGCTGTCTTCATCCAATCAATCCTACTCCTTTCCATGGCTGGCTTTATGTAAGGACATCACCGTTGTCAATGGCTATTTTTTATCCTCTCTGGAAAATGGTCCGATGCGTTGTCACTGCATGGCTAATCGTCTGGAGGCATCACCCTTGTCAATGGCTGGAACTGGCGTTCAATGCCCTTTTATATCATCTAAACTCGGCCAAAGTATGGACTATTATATATTTCTGGAAATCCCTGAATGTCTACTTTCCAACACAATTGGAAGCGCGCCATTTTGAGTTCTGTAGCTCCAGAAAATCCACTTTGAGTGCAGGGAGGTCAGTTGGCTTTTTCTGCTTGCTTTTTTTTCTTTTTATTTTTTTTCGCCTATATTTTTTTTTCCTACAAGCTTTGTTCTTTGCTGCTTTTTCTTGCTTCAAGAGTCATTTTTATGATTTTTAAGATTATCAAATAACATGTCTCCTTATCATCATTCTTTCAAGAGCCAACATATTTAACATTCTTAAACAACAACTTCAAAAGACATATGCACTGTTCAAGCATTCATTCAGAAAATAAGAAGCATTGTCACCACATCAATAACATCAATA
>NC_029792.2:97862741-97864793 GCF_000816755.2 Arachis ipaensis | reverse complement strand
TCTCTTGAGATCCATGAATGGGCTCTCTTGCTTGCTCCATCCTTTTCTTAGTGATGGGCTTCTCTTCCTCAATGGGAATGTCTCCTTCTATGAAAGCTCTAGCTGAGTAACATAGATGGCAAATAAGATGAGGGAAAGCTAGCCTTGCCCCAGGAGAGGGCTTTTCGGCTATTTTGTAGAGTTCAAGGGAGATGACTTCATGAACTTCTACTTCCTCTCCAATCATGATGCTATGGATCATGATGGCCCGATCCACAGTAACTTCAGATCGGTTGCTAGTGGGGATGATGGAGCGTTGGATGAATTCCAACCATCCTCTAGCTACAGGCTTGAGGTCCATTCTTCTTAATTGAACCGGCTTGCCTTTGGAGTCAATCTTCCATTGAGCTCCTTCCACACATATGTCCATGAGGACTTGGTCCAACCTTTGATTAAGGTTGACCCTTCTAGTGTAGGGGCGTGTATCTCCTTGCATCATAGGCAAGTTAAACGCCAATCTCACATTCTCCGGACTAAAATCTAAGTATTTCCCCCGAACCATTGTAATATATTTCTTTGGGTTTGGGTTCTTACTTTGATCATGGTTCCTAGTGATCCATGCATTGGCATAAAACTCTTGAACCATTAGGATGCCAACTTGTTGGATGGGGTTTGTTAGAACTTCCCAACCTCTTCTTTGGATTTCATGTCGGATCTCCGGATGCTCATTCTTCTTGAGCTTGAAAGGGACCTCGGGGATCACCTTCTTCTTGGCCACAACATTATAGAAGTGGTCTTGATGAGCTTTGGAGATGAATCTTTCCATCTCCCATGACTCGGAGGTGGAAGCTTTTGTCTTCCATTTCCCTTTTCTAGAGGATTCTCCGGTCTTGGGTGCCATCAATGGTAATGGAAAAACAAAAAGCTTATGCTTTTACCACACCAAACTTAGAATATTGCTCGCCCTCGAGCAAAAGAAGAAAGAATAGATGAAGAAGAAGAAGAAAATATGGAGGAGAGGGGGGAGGGTGTATTCGGTCAAGAAGAGAAGAGAAGGTTGTGTTGTGTGAAAATGAGGAATAATGGAGGGCTATATATAGGGAAGGGAGGGGGGGTTTATGAGGTAGGTTTATAGGGAAGAGTGGATGGATGTGAGTGATGAAGTGGTGATAGGGAAGAGAGATTGAGGTGATTGGTGAAGAGTTTTGGGGAAGAGTGTTTATGGAACTGTGTGAAAGAGGGGTGAGAAGAAGTGAGTCGAGGTAGGTGGGGATCCTGTGGGGTCCACAGATCTTGAGGTATTCAAGGATTTACAACCTTGCACCAAATTGGGCATGCAAAATGCCCTTGCACACAACTCTGGGCGTTCAGCGCCAGATTGGTGCTTGTTCTGGGCGTTGAACGCCCATTTGTTGCCCATTTCTGGCGTTGAATGCCAGAACCATGCTTGTTCTGGGCGTTCAGCGCCAGCTCTTCTCCAGGGTGCAATTCTGGCGTTCAAACGCCCAGATGCTGCCTATTTTGGGCGTTCAGCGCCAGAACCATGCTTTGTTCTGGCGTTGAACGCCAGCCAAATGCTGCTTACTGGCGTTCAAACGCCAGTGAGATCCTCCTCCAGGGTGTGATTTTTCTTCTGCTGTTTTTGATTCCGTTTTCAATTTTTATATTTATTTTGTGACTCCACATGATCATGAACCTAATAAAACATGAAAGAACAATAAAATTAGATAAATAAAAATTGGGTTGCCTCCCAACAAGCGCTTCTTTAATGTCAATAACTTGACAGTGGGCTCTCATGGAGTCTCACAGATGTTCAGAGCATTGTTGAGACTTCCCAACACCAAACTTAGAGTTTGGATATGGGAGTTCAACACCAAACTTAGAGTTTGGTTGTGGCCTCCCAACACCAAACTTAGAGTTTGACTGTGGGGGCTCTGGTTGACTCTGTTTTGAGAGAAGCTTTTTATGCTTCCTCTCCATGTTTACAGAAGGATGACCTCGAGTTTTAAACACAAGGGAGTCCTCATTCAATTGAAGGACTAGTTCACCTCTGTCAACATCAATCACAGCTCT
>NC_029792.2:97847913-97862716 GCF_000816755.2 Arachis ipaensis | reverse complement strand
TCATGGTGCCTATGGTACAAGGTATTAGGAACTTTCCAGGATCCTGTTTCTTCTGAGGCAATGTCAGTTGATCCAGATCACTTAGTGCATTGGTGAACAGGGGAGGTTCATCTCCCCAAGTCTCATTACCAAATAAATTGGCATTCAGCTTCATGATTGCACCAAGGTATTTGGTAACTTGCTCCTTAGTAACATCCTCATTCTCTTCAAAAGAGGAATACTCATTAGAGCTCATGAATGGCATAAGGAGGTTCAATGGAATCTCTATGGTCTCTAGATGAGTCTCAGATTCCTTTGGTTCCTCAGAGGGAAGCTCCTTATTGATCACTGACGTCTCAGGAGGTCTTCCTCCTTGGGATTCACGTCCTCCCCTTCCTCTCTAGGTTCGGCCGTGTTGACTATGTCAATGGCCTTGCACTCTCCCTTTGGATTTTCTTCTGTATTGCTTGGGAGAGTACTAGGAGGGATTTCAGTGATCCTTTTACTCAGCTGGCCCACTTGTGCTTTTAAATTTCTAATGGAGGACCTTGTTTCATTCATGAAACTCACAGTGGCCTTAGATAGATCAGAGACTAAGTTTGCTAAATTAGAGGTATTTTGTTCAGAGTTCTCTGTCTGTTGCTGAGTGGATGATGGAAAAGGTTTACTATTGTTAAACCTATTTCTTCCACCATTGTTAAAGCCTTGTTGAGGCTTTTGATCCTTCCATGAGAGATTTGGGTAATTTCTCCATGAGGGATTATAGGTGTTTCCATATGGTTCACCCATGTAATTTACCTCTGCTATTGCAGGGTTCTCAGGATCATAAGCTTCTTCTTCAGAAGATGCCTCTTGAGTACTGTTGGATGCAGCTTGCATTCCATTCAGACTCTAAGAAATCATATTGACTTACTGAGTCAATATTTTATTCTGAGCCAATATGGCATTCAGAGTATCAATTTCAAGAACTCCTTTCTTCTGAGGCGTCCCATTACTCATAGGGTTCCTCTCAGAAGTGTACATGAACTGGTTATTAGCAACCATGTCAATGAGTTCTTGAGATTCTGCAGGCGTTTTCTTTAGGTGAATGGATCCACCTGCAGAAGTATCCAATGACATTTTAGCTAATTCAGACAGACCATCATAGAATATATCCAGGATGGTCCATTCTGAAAGCATGTCAGAAGGACACTTTTTGGTCAGTTGCTTGTATCTTTCCCAAGCTTCATAGAGGGATTCACCTTCTTTCTGTCTGAAGGTTTGAACATCCACTCTAAGCTTGCTCAGCTTTTGAGGAGGAAAGAACTTGGCTAAGAAAGCCGTGACCAGCTTATCCCAAGAGTTCAGGCTGTCTTTGGGTTGAGAGTCCAACCACACTCTAGCTCTGTCTCTTACAGCAAAAGGGAAAAGCATGAGCCTGTAGACTTCAGGATCTACTCCATTAGTCTTAATAGTATCACAGATCTGCAAAAATTCAGTTAAGAACTGAAAAGGATCTTCAGATGAAAGTCCATGGAACTTGCAGTTCTGCTACATCAGAGAAACTAATTGAGGTTTAAGCTCAAAATTGTTTGCTCCAATGGTGGGGATGGAGATGCTTCTTCCATGTAAATTGGAATTAGGTGCAGTAAAGTCACCAAGCATTCTCCTTGCATTATTATTATTTTTGGCTGCCATCTCCTCTTCTTGTTCAAAAATTCCTGACAGGTGCTTGCTGGATTGTTGTAATTTAGCTTCTCTTAGTTTCCTCTTCAGAGTCCTTTCAGGTTCTAGATCTGCTTCAACAAGAATATTCTTGTCTTTGCTCCTGCTCATATGAAAAAGAGGGAACAGAAAAATAATAATAATAGGGATCCTTTTTGCCCAGGTATAGAGGTTCCCTTATGTAAGTAGAAGAAGAAAAGAAGAGTAGAAGAAAAGAAGAAGAGAAAATCTGAACTCAGAGAGAGAGAGGTGGTTCGGATTTTTAGTGAGTGAGGAAGAGATGTTAGTAGATGAATAAATAAATAGAAGGAGATGAGAGAGAAGGATTTTCGAAAATAATTTTTGAAAAAGAGTTAGTGAATTTTCAAAATTAGTTTTTGAAAAAGGTTAGTAATTTTCGAAAATTAGGAATGAAATTAAAATTAAAATTAAAATAATTAGTTAATTAAAAAGAAATTTTGAAAAAGAGGGAAGATATTTTCGAAAATTAGAGAGAGAGAGTTAGTTAGGTAGTTTTGAAAAAGATAAGAAACAAACAAAAAGTTAGTTAGTTAGTTGAAACAAATTTGAAAATCAATTTTGAAAAGATAAGAAGATAAGAAGTTAGAGAAGATATTTTAAAATCAAATTTTTGAAAAAGATATGTGTTAAAAAAGATATGATTAAAAAGATATGATTTTGAAAAAAGATAAGATAAAAAGATATTTTTGAAAAGATATGATTGAAATTAGTTTTGAAAAAGATTTGATTTTTAAAATAACAATTAATGACTTGATTCACAAGAAATCACAAGATATGATTCTAGAACTTAAAGTTTGAATCTTTCTTAACAAGTAAGTAACAAACTTGAAATTTTTGAATCAAAACATTAATTGATGATGTTATTTTCGAAAATTATGTGATAAAGATAAGAAAAAGATTTTCGAAAAATATTTTTAAAATTTTCGAAAATAACTAAGAAAAATGAAAAAGATTTGATTTTTGAAAAAGATTTTGTAAAAGATAAGATTTTTAAATTGAAAATTTGATTTGACTCAAAAGAAACAATTGAATTTTAAAATTTTTTGAAAAAGTCAACTCAAATTTTCGAAATTTATGAGTGAAAAAGGGAAAGATATTTTTTTTTTGATTGAATTTTTATGATGAGGGGGAAAAACGTGAAAATGATGCAATGCATGAAAATTTTTAGATCAAAACAATGAATGCATGCAAGAATGCTATGAATGTTAAGATGAACACCAAGAACACTTTGAATGTCAAGATGAACATCAAGAACTTATTTTTGAAAATTTTTAATGCAAAGAAAATATGCAAGACACCAAACTTAGAAATCTTTGATGCTTAGACTCTAAGAATTCAAGAATGCATAAGAAAAACACCATACAACACAAAACAAGAAAACATCAAGATCAAACAAGAAGACTTACCAAGAACAACTTGAAGATCATGAAGAACACTATGAATGCATGAGTTTTTCGAAAATTTTATGCAACTTTAAAACATGCAATTGACACCAAACTTAAAAATTGACTCAAGACTCAAATAAGCAACATGAAATATTTTTTATTTTTATGATTTTCTAATTTTTTTTGTATTTTATTTTATTTTTTTCGAAAATCAGTGTAAAAAAATAAGAAAAATAAGGATTTCAAAATTTTTAATATGAATTCCAGGAATCTTGTATTCTTATTCTAAAGCTCCAATCTGAGGGTTAGGCATGGCTTAATAGCCAGCCAAGCTTTAGTATGTAACTTAGTCCAAAAGAATTTAGACATGGCTTTACAGCCAGCCAGGCTTCACATGCTTCATGAAATACTAGAATTCATTCTTAAAAATTCTGAAGAACATAAATTAAATATTTTTGAAAATAATTTTTACTTTATTTTTTTTTTTTGAAAACATATGAGAAATTTTGGAAAGATTTTTGAAAATTTTTTGAAAAGAAAACAAAAAGAAAATTACCTAATCTGAGCAACAAGATGAACCGTCAGTTGTCCAAACTCGAACAATCTCAGGCAACGGCGCCAAAAACTCTGTACGCACGTCTTAATAAATTATTTTTCATTCACAACTTCGATACAACTAACCAGCAAGTGCACTGGGTCGTCCAAGTAATAAACTTTACGTGAGTAAGGGTCGATCCCACGGAGATTGTTGGTATGAAGCAAGCTATGGTCACCTTGTAGATCTCAGTCAGGCGGATATAAAATAGTTATGGAGTTTTCGAGAATTATATAATAAAATAAGGATAGAAATACTTATGTAAATCATTGGTGAGAATTTCAGATAAGCGCATAGAGATGCTTTCGTTCCTCTGAACCTCTGCTTTCCTGCTGTCTTCATCCAATCAATCCTACTCCTTTCCATGGCTGGCTTTATGTAAGGACATCACCGTTGTCAATGGCTATTTTTATCCTCTCTGGAAAATGGTCCGATGCGCTGTCACTGCATGGCTAATCGTCTGGAGGCATCACCCTTGTCAATGGCTGCATCCCATCCTCTTGTGAAAATGGTCCAAATGCTCTGTCACAGCACGGCTAATCATCTGAGGTTCGTGAAAGGTTCAGGCATGGCCGAGAGGCCAGCCCCCAAAACGTGATCACAGGATCAAAAATACAATCCAGGATGATCCCAAAGATGTAAAGATGTCTAATACAATAGTAAAAAGTCCTATTTATACTAAACTAGTTACGAGGGTTTACAGAAGTAAGTAATTGATGCATAAATCCACTTCCGGGGCCCACTTGGTGTGTGCTTGGGCTGAGCTTGAATGTTACACGTGTAGAGATCAATCTTGGAGTTGAACTCTAGTTTGTAACGTATTTCTGGCGTTCAACTCTGGCTTGTGACGTGTTTCTGGCGTTTAACTCTAGACAGCAGCGTAGAACTGGGGTTCAACGCCCTTTTACGTCGTCTAAACTCGGCCAAAGTATGGACTATTATATATTTCTGGAAAGCCCTGGATGTCTATTTCCAACGCAATTGGAAGCGCGCCATTTTGAGTTCTGTAGCTCCAGAAAATCCACTTTGAGTGCAGGGAGGTAAGAATCCAATAGCATCAGCAGTCCTTCTTCAACCTCTGAATCTGATTTTTGCTCAAGTCCCTCAATTTCATCCAGAAAATACCTGAAATCATAGAAAAACACACAAACTCATAGTAAAGTCCAGAACTATGAATTTAACATAAAAACTAATGAAAATATCCCTAAAAGTAACTAGATTCTACTAAAAACATACTAAAAACAATGCCAAAAAGCGTATAAATTATCCGCTCATCACTCAGCTTATCCCCCCTGACTGTGAGCTTCTTCTTTGTTCCTTGATGTTCAATTTCGGCATGCTCTAGTAAGAGTATTTTGCTGACAATATAGTAGTCATCAACTTGTTGGCTTGCTCCCAGTTGTTGATAGATCAACTGTACTTCATCACCCTTAGAGAACCCCTCTGTTGGAATATTTTTGTTCTTCCAACCCTTTTTGGTTTTGTTCTTGTTTTTCTTCCCCTTTTTTGTTGATCCTTTCTCCTTGCAATTGGGCTTCACTTTGGGACTTTTCTTCTTAGTGGCTAACATTTCAATGTCTTCTTGAATTTCTTCATCACTCTGCACAATCTCTTTCTCTTTTTGTCCTGCTGTGTTATCTATTTCTTGCTTTGGAAGGTAACTACTGATCGTCTTGCTGATTCCTTCCTTCCACTGTGAGTCTTCTTTGTCAGTTTCCATGCACTCCTTCGTTTCATCAATGAGCTGTGTTTCCGGAAATACATTCAGGGTGACGCTTTCATCATGCATTCTGAGGGTCAACTCTCCTTTCTCTACTTCTATAATGGCCCTAGCAGTGGCCAAGAACGGTCTTCCCAGTATAATGGAATCACCGTCATCCTCATCTGAATCTAAGACCACAAATTCAGCAGGGAATATGAATTTGTCTTCCTTTACTAGAAGGTTCTCAATCACACCCCTGGGACATATCACTGACTTCTCCACCAATAATAAAGACATCTGTACTGGTTTCACTTCTTCTATGCATATTTTTTTTCACTAGAGAGGAAGGTATCAGATTGATATTAGCCCCTAAGTCACACATTGCCTTGTTGATGGTCATACTGCCAATGGCACAAGGTAAAAAGAAACTTCTGGGATCTTCAATTTTAGGAGGGAGTCCCTTCTGGATTAATGTTCTGCATTCTTTAGTGAGCAGTATAGTTTCATTTTCTTGCCAGCTTCTCTTCTTGTTAATAAGCTCCTTCAAAAATTTGGCATATAAGGGCATTTGCTCAAGTGCCTCAGTCAGGGGTATGTTGATCTCCAGTTTCTTGAAGATTTCAAGAAATTTTGGAAAGTGTTGATCCTTAGTCTCCTTGTTGAACCTTTGGGGATATGGCAATGGAGGTGTGAAGTTCACTCCTTGCCTGTGATCCTTAGTTGGTTCTTCAATTGCTTCCTTCCCTTTTCTTGAATTTCGTGGCTGCTTATCCTTTTCCTCGAACTCCTCTGGAACATACTTGCTTGCTGTGACATCCTCATCATTGGCTTCCCCTTTTTCACCCTGTTTCTCATCATTTTTCTTTGACTTCTTGGTTGCTTCTTCATTTTTCACCAAGATCTTTCCACTCTTTAGTTGTATAGCTTTGCATTCCTCTTTTGGGTTAGGAATGGTGTCACTTGGGAGTGAGCTCAAAGGTCTCTCAATAGCAATTTGCTTGGAGAGCTGTCCAATCTGTCTCTCCATATTCTTCATGGAAGCCTCCTGGTTCTTTGTTGTCATCTCTTGGTGCTTCATCATTTTATCCATTAAGATCTCCAAGTTGGTGATCATCTGAGAGTCTTGTGAGATTGGTTGATTGTGGGGTGTTGAGGGTTGAGGGTAAGTGTTTTGGTTGGTGGCTTGGTTATTGGATGGATGATGGTTAGAGTTGGGGTAAATGTTTTGTGGTTTTCTATATGTGTTTTGGTTATTGGTTTGCTGGTTGTTGTGGTTAGTGTTTTTCCAACTGTTTTGGTTTGAGTTCCTTTGCCATGGTTGTTGAGGTTGATTATGATTGTCTCCCCATCTGAGGTTGGGATGGTTCTTCCATGAAGGGTTGTAAGTGTCACCATAAACCTCATTTGTCCCAGAATTTTGATAGTGCATATACTGGACTTGTTCTTGTTGTTGATCCTCTTGAGTTTCTTCATTTGTTCCCCATGTGGATGATGGTTGGCTTGTGTTGACTGCTGCAACTTGGAGGCTATCAATCCTTTTAGCCATTTATTCAAATTGTTGTTGAATTTGCTGCTGCATCCTTTTGTTTTGAGCTAAGATTGAGTCCACTCCTTCCAACTCCATCACTCTTTTCTTCTGTGATGGTTGGCGTTGCCTTTGGTGAGCAAAGAAATACTGGTTGTTAGCTACCATGTCAATGAGATTTTGGGCTTCCTCTGCAGTTTTCATGAGTTGCACAGAGCCTCCTGCTAAATGATCCAAAGCCTCTTGAGATTTCAATGTCAAGCCTTCATAAAAATTCTGCAATCTGTCCCATTCATTGAACATTTCAGGAGGACATTTCCTGATTAGAGCTTTGTATCGTTCCCATGCCTCATATAGAGGTTCAGCATCCATTTGTGTGAAAGTTTGTACTTCAGTCTTCAATCTAATAACCCTTTGAGGTGGGTAAAACTTGGCAAGGAACTTGCTCACTAGATCATCCCAATTATTGATGCTGTCTCTTGGGAAGGATTCCAACCATTGAGTAGCTTTCTCTCTGAGAGAAAATGGAAATAATAACAGCTTGTAGATGTCAGGATGCACTCCATTGGTTTTGACAATGTCACAAATCCTCAAGAAAGTGGACAAGTGTTGGTTTGGATCTTCCAGTGGTCCTCCTCCATAAGAACAATTGTTTTGAACTAAGGTGATGAGTCGTGGCTTTAGTTCAAAGTTATTTGCATTAACATTTGGGGTAAGAATACTACTCCCACAATGTGTAGGATTTGCAAATGTGTAGGAAGCCAAAACTCTTCTCTGTGGTGGATTGCTGTTGTTATTGGCTGCTTCTCCTGGTGGATTCGTTGGGATTGTTAAGTGTTCCTCCATATCTTGGAACTCTTCTTCCGAATCCTCTTCTCCAACAATGTTTTTCCCCCTTTCAGCTCTTCTTAATCTCCTGAGGGTTCTTTCGTCTTGTTCACAAAAGGTGGGTCTAGCTCCCCTTGTCCCTGACATGCAAACAAAACATAAAAATCACACAAAACCAGAAGGACAGTAACACTTCAATCCATTGCTAGAATGAAATTTTGGTTAGCTTAAGCAAAAACTCAAACAGTTAGTGTGTTAGTTAAGAATTAAAGAAACAGAAAAGAAAAAGTGCTTGATCTAGATCTCCACTTCACTTAATCATTGTCAATCTAATCAATCCCCGGCAACGGCGCCAAAAACTTGATGGTGTATTTTGGAAAACGAAACGAATTTCCAAACTCCTAAAACTAACCGGCAAGTGTACCGGGTCGCATCAAGTAATAATAACTCACATGAGTGAGGTCGATCCCACAGGGATTGAAGGATTGAGCAATTTTAGTTTAGTGGTTGATTTAGTCAAGCAAATCAAGTGTTGATTTGAGTGGTTTGTGATTGACAGAAACTAAATTGCATAAAATGTAAAGGAAGAGGGAAGAATTGCATTAAATTAAAGAGAACAAAAAGTAAAAGTGCTGAATCTTAAAGAACAAGTAATTTAAATTGCAGAAACTTAGATTGCAAGAAATGTAAATGACTGAATCTTAAAGTGCAAGAAATGTAAATTGATGGAATTATAAGAGGAATTGGGAGCTGGGATTGCAGAAGTCAAACAAGCAGAAATATACTGACAATTAAATAAGCAAAAGATAAATTAAATTGGAGTATATCTCAAACAGAAAAGTAAAAATGCTTGAAGAATTAAAATAGAAAGTGAATGTAGCTCAATTGCAGCAATTAAAAGGGAAATTAAAGATTTCAGGAGTGGAAGAGACTAGAAAACAAGTCTAGATCTCAAATCCTTCCTTGATCCAACAAGAACAATTGCAAAGGAAATGGAAAAGTAAGCTGCAGAAGAAGTAGAAGAGTGAAAGAAGTAAAGAGAATTTGAAATGTAAATCAAAGTTTCTAAAATTATGCAAAAAGATTAACAAGAGATCTCAAGGTGAGATTGAAACAGAATTTCTTCAATTCTTCACCCAAGATCCAAAGCAAGAAGTAGAGAATGCAAAGGTAAGAACAAGGAAGAAGAGAGATCAAATCTCCTTCCCAATTCTCCCAAAAGAAACTCAGATCTCAAAATTACAAAGTAAAATTCTAAAAGAAAGTAGAAATTCTTAAGTGAAAAGTAAAAAGTTCAAAAGTCCTCTCTAAATCAAACTAGCTTCTATTTATAAACTTTCTATTCTTGGATTTTAGAATTTGGGTGGGCCTTTTAATTTGGTGAAGAATTGAATTCAATTGGATTTTTGATTAAATTTTTAGCCCATGTGTTGCTCCCAGGAGGATGCTCTGCTCTTGTGGGGAGCGGAGCATTGAGGCTTATGTTGGAGCTCCTTGTTGCATGCCAAGGCTTGGGTCACTCCAGGGTAGCGCTCTGCTCTTGTGGGGAGCAGAGCATTGGCTTGTGTTGGCATGTCTTGTGCGCACCAAGCTCCCTCTTTGCCGTGTCATGTTGCGCGCCTCATGTTCCTTGGCTGTGTCAAGCTTCGTGCAAGGAATGAAGAGTAGCGCTCTGCTCTCAGCAAGAGCGTAGAATTCCTTTTGCTTGGGTGAGGTCCCAAGTTCGATTCTTGCTGGAGACATGCTGGCTCTTTTTCTTTGTGAAGGAAATAAGGGTGGCGCATGCAAGGAGTGGAAATGTCTTGGGTTCGAAACTTGGGGGATACCTTTTGTGTATTTTTCTCTTGCTAAGCTTTGTAGTAGCGCTTTCTTCCCTTCCTTAGGTGCTTGGTTCGATCCTTGGGGAGAGCATTGGCAAACTTTTTCCCTTGCAATTATTTTGGTTGGAGCCCGATAATGCTCTCAAGGAGAGCGGAGCATCATTCTTCTCTTCTTTATTTCTTGGCCCCAAATTGTGCTCCACTCTCAATGGGAGCGTAGCATCATACTTTGATCTCTTGGCTCATAGTTTGGCTCCCTTGAGAGAGTGCTCCGCTCCTGAAGAGAGCATTGTGCTTCCTTCTTCAATGTGCCAAGCTTCCTAGTTTCCTTTGCCATATTCTTCTTTCCCTTGGGCCACGCTTTCATAGGCCACGCTTTCTTATTTTCTTCTTTTCTTCACCTACAAGTAATCAAATCAACCAATCAAAGTATCACCAAATTCACAAAGTTTATAAATCAATAAAAATCAATTAAATTTAGCTTGAACCTCATGATTTAGTAACAATTAAATGGTGGTTGATTGATTCAAGAAAACCATGCAATTCCACTCCAAATTACTTACTTACAATGCAAGAAAGTGCATAAATTCTAACAAAAACAAAGAAAAAGACTAGTAAAACTAGGCTAAGATGAAGAAGTGATCACTCCATTTTGTTACTTTCTTTTGTTACTATGAATTCTAATAAAAACAAAAATTCCACTCCTTTCTTTTGTTACTAATTCACACATACATTGGGTTCAACAGTTAGAATAGGAACCATCCCCTAACCAGATGGAGAAGTGATCTTTCAGAGGATGTATGTGTGTCTTAGTGGGTGCAAGAATGGTTTTAAGGCAGGGTGCAGGTGACTGATTGGTTTAGATGGTGCGTTCCTTAAAACTCAAATTGGAGGCCAGATTCTATCCGCTGTGGGTCAGGACGCAAATCATCACATCTATGTTATAGCATGGGCAATTGTGGATATCGAGAACACGGAGAACTGTAGGTGGTTTCTGGAGCTACTCCATGAGGACCTCGGAGACTATAAAGAAAACAAATGGTGCTTCATGAGCGACATGCAGAAGGTAAATATAAATTGCTACTCCATGCCCTTTCATAGTAGGTTATAGTATTAGAACAATTTTTATGGTATAGCCTATTGCTATGTGAATAGCTGTGAACTGAATTGTATGCTGTGAACTGAATGACTATACTGTTTGTGTATAGCATGCTGTGAACTGAATTGTATGCTGTGGACTGAATGACTATACTATGCTGGTAACATGACTTAGGGACTATTATGTATCACGTATTGTAACTCAGGGACTATTATGTGTCACGAATTGTATCTCAGGGACTATTCCGATGCACAACAGTCCCAACATAGTCAAGAGGTAGTTGCATTTAGTTTCACAACTCATACTCGAAATTGTTGTCCACGTTCAACTGAATTTATGTCCTACTGAAACAGGATCCACCTGCGAGGCCATCCAAGTTGCAGACAAGAAGGAGGTCCTCCACACCACCATCAGGATCGATCACTGTGGATCCACTACAAGGAGCAAGCTCAGCCACATCTTCAAGACTGGCCAACTTCCTGAAATTTGTCCCAACACCTGGCTTCAAGCCACCAAGGAAGAAGAAATGAAGATGTACCTGATCCTATTTTTCCCTATTTTGGATGAAACTTTGCATCTTTTTGTAAATCATGCTTTTTATTTTGTGGGCTGAATTTATGGCAGTAGACTTTTAATATATTTGAATAGAATATGACAATGATGGCACTCTGTGTCTTTTGGCTAAGGTGTATTTTGTCTTAAGAGTTGTCATTACTATGGCAGGATTATTGTTACTTTTGTTAAAACTTATTGATATGGATATTATTATTGTTACAATTTCTTCCAGCTTCAATTATGCTACTTCAGATGCATTTTTTTGCAATTTCTTTCAGCAATTTCATTGAATGATAGAAAACAACTATGACATTTGAGAAGGAAAATTTTTCTTTCTTCTAATACACTTCCACCCTGAATACAGTAACACAAACTCATCTTCAAGCTTTAACTACCAACATAAAATCAACAACAAAAACTATAAACAAAGCCAAAACTAAAATGTACATTTTTTGGGTTCTAACTTCAGCTTCTATCTTCCCAATTCTCCAAGCCAAATCCACCCTAACTTGGTCACCATCCACAGTAGACATTACCCTTCCTCTCAGGTCTTCTTCTCCAATGTCAGCCTAGACAAACAAATCACACCACCTCTTACCATTAATATTGTAGTTAGGGCACCCAAAGAATGGCTTGTTAGGGTTAGCCTCTGTTGTGGACCACCGAAGAACAGGGCGGCACCCACACCTACACCACTGCGGAACACCTAACGCTCTACTTCGACTGGAACTCCTTGTGTTGGACCGCATGGAACTCTGGCTCCCACTTGCAATCATGCTGGTAAACTCGGAAGGGAGCAGGAGACGAAGAACTAGAGAGAAACAGGAAGAAGAAAAAGATGATGGGGTCACAGGATGAACTTAGGTTTTAAAAGGGGGATAAGGACTAAATTGGAGCAAATCAAACTTTAGGCCACGTCATATAACCGTTAGTGTGTCCAGCGTGGCAATATTTCCCAAGTCACTAACGGCGACAGTCCTCCGGTGACGGAAAATAGGGTAAGGACTAACGTGGTGCATTTTTTCGAATCTGGGGGACTAAATTAGTGCAATTGAGATCTGGAGGACTAAATTAGTGCAACTCGTCAATCTCAGAGACCAAAGTGGGGCTTAACTCCCACTAAAACCCCATCTTTTCTGCATGATTTTAACACAAATTAAACCCCAATTTGAGCTCTAGGGTTCGTTTTTCCAACAGCCCTCAAGAACAACATTCATAGCTTAAATATCATCAAATTTCATCGAAATTTCAACAAACTTTCACCAAGAATAACTCATATAAGCAATAAATTTCAAGCATAACCAAACCATATCATAATCACACATCTCAAACACAATCAATCAAGATTAAATTCGTCACACCCTACCTGGTTTTGCTGCTCCAAATTCGGTTATACTTTCAGGTGGTCCTTAAGCACTTTTTCCTCCTAAATCACATCAAGAACAACTTTAAATCCACAAACCCTCAACTGACCAAATCTCCCTCAGCACGTTAGGAAGGGATATCTCACCTTATACTTGCTGGAAATTAACGTTTCTTGGCCCTCAAGTCAAGTTTAGCATGATTCCTAAGGAAGAACATCAAGAAAACACATGTTTAAGCATGTTTCCTTGAAAACCGAATTGAAGAGGGAGGGAGACAGCCATCTCACCTTATTTCCAGCCTTGATATGTTATATGGTTATGTAGAGGAAGAAGAGAGGATCATTTTGATGAAATCAGAGTTTTGATTTGAGTTTTAGTTCAGAAGAAATAAAGCTTGAAGATTAAGTGTTCATGAAAGTTTTTCTCTTTTTCTCTCTTGTTATTTTCGGCCAAAATGAGGAAATAAGACAGCCTTGGAGGTCTTGGGGGTGTAAGGTGAGTTGTGATTGGTTGGCTTGGAGGTCGGTTAAAATAATATTAAAATATCTCAGGTGTATAACTACTAAAACTAGGTGTATCGGAACACTTATAAAATCATCTCTAAAAATTATTTTATGAGCCACTAGCATAAATAACACTAGTAACATATTTATTATGGGAATAAAACATGTATAATGAGGCCTTAGCATTGCTAAAGTCATCAGAGAGTGCTGGTGCTAAGCTGCACCTAGTAAACTGTGAACCCAGTTAAACCGATTTTTGGTTTTTAACTAAATCTGACCAGGTAACCTTATAATATCATTCAAGAAGCTTCTAATACTAATATAATGATAATATTATACTATTGTCTCTCTTCTCTAATGAATCGAGTCCGGTTCATCAAACTGAGACTACTTACGAAAATCAGAATTAAAACTCCTAACCGGTACGATTCAAAAACTAGGTTCTTCGTGATTGCGTTATCGAGCTTGCCTCATAAGAGGTTCTAGCTTAAAGATGACATAATGACAATGAGTATATTAGAGGTGTTCCCTTTGCTGATCTTCCAAAGAAATCCGTGCTTTCAGAAAAGATCTCACGTACTCGAAAATCGGAGTTGTTACAAAAATCCACTCCAATTACTTACTTATTGTGCAAGAAAGTGCATAAAACCTAATGAAAAATGCTTGTAAAACTGGTGCACGAAATTATAAATCACACTTTTCACAACTTCGCACAACTAACCAGCAAGTGCACTGGGTCGTCCAAGTAATACCTTACGTGAGTAAGGGTCGATCCCATTGAGATTGTCGGTTTAAAGCAGGCTATGGTTATTTTGTAAATCTTAGTCAGGAAATTAATGATAAGAGTGATTGTATTTATGAAGAGTAAATTGCATAAATTAAATAATACTTGTTATGCAGTGATGGAGAACAGATTGAGGATTTGGAGATGCTATGTCTTCCGAATCTCTGCTTTCCTACTGTCTTCTTCTTCACGCACGCAAGGCTCCTTCCATGGCAAGTTGTATGTTGGTGGATCACCGTTGTCAATGGCTACCATCCGTCCTCTCAGTGAAAATGGTCCAAATGCACTGTCACCGCACGGCTAATCATCTGTCGGTTCTCACTCATATTGGAATAGAATCCATTGATCCTTTTGCGTCTGTCACTACGCCCAGCACTCGTGAGTTTGAAGCACGTCACAGTCATCCCATCCCAGATCCTACTCAGAATACCACAGACAAGGTTTAGACTTTCTGGATCTCAGGAATGGCCGCCAATAATTTGATGCACGGAAAACTTGTCTCGCAACAAATTTCCTTAGGCAAGTGTACCGAATTTGTCGTCAAGTAAAAACTCACAATAGAGTGAGGTCGAATCCCACAAGGATTAATTGATCAAGTAACTTTAATTAGAGGAATGTTCTAGTTGAGCGAATCCAGGATTTGAGTTTAGAATTGCAGAAAATAAAATGGCGGGAAGGTAAATGACAGAAAAAGTAAATGCTAGAATTAAAGAACTGAAAGTAAATGACTGAAGTAAATTGCAGAATTGTAAATGGGAATGGGGGAATTGCTATAAAGTTAGAGGTCACGTTAACTAAGTTAACATGGACTCTAACGTGGCCACTTATAGCTTGGTCCAACGTTAGTGATAATGTTAAGTGTCACTAACGTTGGCTCCATTTCCTTTCTTCCACGTTAGAGTTCACGTTAACTTAGTTAATGTGACTCTTAACGTGGGC
>NC_029792.2:97802115-97845724 GCF_000816755.2 Arachis ipaensis | reverse complement strand
GCAAACTTAAAGCTTGCTTGTCCCTAAGCAAGTACTGGAACAAGAGAATGATGAATGGAATGCCAAGAGAAATGAGTCATTCTTGTGGAGGTCATGTCCCTGGTTTTATGGTGGTTTCATACATAGTAACTTAGGTTCATTCCTGGCTTTCAGACCTTTATCATGTCATAGAATACTCACTGTGATTTCATCCCATGAGACTTTTATTCATTGATCCTTCTCACACAGGAACACCACAGACACATGCCTCAAGATTAAAAACCATTGGTGCCTAGCCTTATTGCTTGTTCTTTTTCTTTTATTCCTTAACTTTGATTGTTCTTTCCCTTTTTCTTATTAGGATCTTCTTATTTGGCTAGTCTCATGGGGTGTGTTTCAAGCATAGCATTCCTGACAGATAGTTGTCTTCCCACCTTATGGTAGAACCAACTTAGCTAACTTATGACCATTCCATAAACTCATGAACTTACTTCATAGTATGAACTCCTCTCTGGTCTTTAAAACACTCATTCTCTTTTTATTTTGATTTAAAGGGACAAACATACAAGTAAGTAAAGTAAGGATGCAGTGACATAGAGACTAGCACACAGAGACCTTCTTCAACACCAAAAACTTAAAAGACAGAATTGAAAAAGGTTCCAACTACGAGTAACTATTAATCAAAAGTGCATTCGGACTTCCAATTTTTAACAATTCTGTGTATAATGGAATTAAGTGACAATACAACCTTCGGGTGATGATTTCTAGTTGCCCTATTTCTTTGTCATCATCCTAGTCCCTGCTACTTCACTTCCTTGGGTGAAGGTGCACTATTTCCTCCTAAGATTCCTACAAAGTTATTAGAAGTTGCTTGTTCCCAAAGCACTTGAGACATAGTTAGCTTGCATGTGTGCTTGTGGCTTTTGAACTTAATTTGGTGTGAGAACACCAAACTTAGTTCCTTGCCCAGTACAAAACATTGCACATATGCAGAGAACCTCATATCTTGTTGTTAATACAACAATTATTACTAAAGTCTAACTACATCTAAGTAGTTTCCCTAGATTGGTTGGAGCTGGCAATGTGTTTTGGGAGTGGGGTGTAATTCTAACTAATGTCTTTGGTGGAACACCAAACTTAGAATCACACTCTCACTCTTGACTTGTTTTGGTGTAGAACACCAAACTTAGCTCCTCGTAATACAGGGGGAAACAACTTGTGATCCTTATTGAAATACAGATGAAAAGAAAACTACCTGAGGTTGGGTTGCCTCCCAACAGAGCGCTCTTTTATCGTCGCTAGCTCGACGGTTCCTCCTTTACTTGAGATGGTAATTTACTCTGGGGTTTTCCCCCATGTTGCCCAGATAATGCTTGAGTCTTTGTCCGTTCACTGTGAAAGTCCTCTCTGAATCTTCATCCATGATTTCGATGTGTCCATATGGCGAAATTTTTGTGACAAGAAAAGGTCCGGACCACCTTGATTTGAGTTTTCCTGGGAATAGTCTCAATTTGGAATTGTAAAGGAGTACTCGCTGCCCCTTTTCAAAACTCCTGGGTGCAAGATGCAGGTCATGTCTTCTCTTTGCCTTCTCTTTATACATCTTGGTATTTTCATAGGCTTGTGACCTGAATTCCTCCATCTCTTGCAGCTGCAAGATCCTCTTTGCACCAGCCGCAATGCTGTCAAAATTTAGTATCTTGATAGCCCAGAGAGCTTTGTGTTCCAGCTCCAGTGGTAAATGACAAGCTTTCCCATACACTAGTTGATATGGAGATATTCCAAGTTGTGTTTTGAATGCTGTTCTGTATGCCCAAAGAGCATCATCCAGCTTCTTCGACCAATCCTTTCTTGATGCGCCCACAGTCTTTTCCAGAATCCTCTTTAGCTCTCTGTTGGATATCTCAGTTTGTCCACTTGTTTGGGGATGGTAAGGTATGGCTACCTTGTGTTTTACCCCATATCATAGGAGAAGAGCTTCTAGTGGTCTGTTACAAAAATGGCTCCCTCCATCACTGATAAGTGCTCGTGGGACTCCAAACCGGCTAAAGATATTCTTCCTGAGGAAGTTCATGACTACCCTATTATCATTCGTTGGGGTTGCAATAGCCTCTACCCATTTGGAAACATAATCGACTGCTACCAAGATGTATTTGTTTGCATATGAGTTTGGGAATGGTCCCATGAAATCGATTCCCCACACATCAAACAATTCCAGTTCCAAGATGAAATTTTGTGGCATCTCATTTCTTTTGGGCAAGTTTCCAGATCTTTGGCATTCATTGTAGCTTTTTACTAGTTCTTTGGCATCCTTGAAAAGGGTAGGCCAAAAGAATCCACTTTGTAACACCTTAGCTGCAGTTCTATCCCCTCCAAAGTGGCCTTCATAGCATGAGCCGTGACAATTCCATAGGACCTCTCGTCCTTCTTCTTCCGAAACACATCTTCTAAGGATTCCATCTGAACACTTCTTAAATAGATATGGCTCATCCCAGAAAAAGTACTTTGTATCATTCATGAGCTTCCTTTTTTGATGTTTATTGATCTCTGGAGGCAATGCCCCAGTTGCCTTGAAGTTTGCAATGTCTGCGAACCATGGTGCTTTGTGAACTAGCATTAACTGCTCATCAGGGAAGAACTCGTTCACACTTGTATCAGGTGTTCCACCTTTATCATGAGGAATCCTGGATAGGTGATCTGCTACCTTGTTCTCCACTCCTTTCTTGTCTCTGATCTCAATATTGAATTCCTGCAATAATAAGATCCATCTTATTAGTCTTGGTTTTGATTCTTGCTTGGCAAACAAATATTTAAGTGCTGTGTGATCCATAAAAACAATCACTTTAGCACCAATGAGGTATGATCTAAACTTGTCAAATACAAAAGCTATTGCCAGCAACTCCTTTTCAGTAGTAGTATAATTTCTTTGAGTATCATTAAGGACTTTGCTCGCATAGTATATCATATGGACTAAGTTATCTTTCCTCTGTCCCAACACTGCCCCCACTGCAAAATCAGATGCGTCACACATCAATTCAAATGATAAATTCCAATCAGGTGGGGAAATGATAGGAGCAGAGGACAACCTCATTTTCAAATTTTCAAAGGCTAACATGCATGTTTCATCAAAGATAAATGGTGTATCTGATACAAGGAGATTGCTTAAGGGCTTGGCTATCTTTGAAAAATCTTTAATAAACCTTCTATAAAAACCAGCATGCCCTAAAAAGCTCCTAATTGCCCTGACATCACTGGGTGGAGGCAGTTTTTCAATAAGTTCTACTTTGGCTCTGTCAACCTCAATGCCTTGGTTAGAAACTTTGTGACCAAGGACTATTCCTCCTGTCACCATAAAGTAATTACCCCCCCTTGCCATAACTTCATAACTTCCTTCTGTACCACTTCCTTCATGATTGGGTTCAGCCTCCTTTGGGATTGAATGGATGGTTTGGCATCATCTTCCAGCAATATCTTGTGCATACATATGGCCGAACTTTTCCCCTTCAAGTCAGCAAGAGTCCAACCAATGGCATCTTTGTGGTTTCGCAGTACTTTGAGCAGTTCATCCTCTTGATCTTGGCTGAGGCATGAGCTTATAATTACTGGTTAATTTTCATCTTCTCCTAAGTATGTATATTTGAGACAGGGTGGCAATGCTTTGAGTTCAAGTTTGGGTGCTTTTGACTTTTCGTTCTCTTCCTTTGGTGCACCTTGTATTTGAATCTCTGCTGTTGCAACCTCTTCACTAAACGTAGGTTCCTCCTCTATTATACCTTCAGGTTCTTCTTCTTCAAAGTTTTCCTGCACTGCGTCTTCAAGTGAGTCCAACCTCATACACTCTCCCATTTGCTCTGGTGGGTAACTCATGGCTTTGAACACATTGATCGTCATCTTTTCATTGTGTAATCTTAGGGTGAGATCTCCTTTTTGTACATCAATGACAGCTCCAGCAGTGGCCAAGAATGGCCTTCCCAGGATGATGAAAGCATTGGCTTCCTCCTGCATGTCCAGCACTACAAAGTCTGCTGGAAAGATAAAATCTCCCACTTTCACCAGCAAATCTTCTACGACGCCATGCGGGAACTTGAACGATCGGTCTGCCAATTGTAAGGCCATCTTTGTTGGTTTAGCTTCCTCAATCTTCATCTTTCTCATCATGGCTACCGACATCAAATTGATGCTGGCTCCCAAGTCACAAAGAGCCTTTTCCACTGTGATTTCCCCTATAATACAAGGGATCTGAAAACTCCCGGAATCCTTCAATTTCTGGGGTAGTTTGTGCTGAATGATAGCACTACATTCTTCGGTTAGTATCACAGTCTCATTGTTCTTCCAGCTTCTCTTCTTAGTCATGAGCTCCTTCAAGAACTTGGCATAGAGTGGCATTTGTTCTATTGCTTCAGCAAAGGGTATGTTGATTTGCAGTTTCTTGAAGATTTCCAAAAATCTCGAAAACTGATTGTCATCCCCTTTCTTCTTTAATTGCTGAGGGTATGGGACTCTTGGGGCATCTAGCTTTAGCACTCCTTCCCCTTTTTGTGAACTCAGATTAGGAACTTGAGCTCCATCCTGCTCTTCTTCCTCTTTATCTGATTCCTTTTCTTGTGGTTTCTGGGGGGTTTCCTTCAGTTCCTTCCCACTCCTAAGGGTGATAGCCTGGCACTCCTCCCTTCGTGTTAAGCTAGTCTTGCTATGAAGGTTGTGGCTTGGAATTTGCTTGAATAAGTAGCCAATTTGTGTCTCCAGTTTTTTGATGGCAGCATCCTGATTCTGCATATTGGACATCACCTCTTCTCGGAATGCTTTACTATCTTGAATCTCTTTGCCTATGCCTTCAAGTAGATTCTCAATCCTTGAGATTCTTTCATCAAATGATGATAGGTCAGGCTGAGGAGGGTTATTCTGGCCTTGATATGAATGTGGAGAGGTGTTGTTATGGGGGTGTTGATATAGTCTAGATGTGAAGTGTTGGGTGGCTGTATTGTTTGGATTTGGGCGTCTTTGATCAAGGCTTTGGTCTTGTTGATTTTCCCACCCAAAGTTCGGGTGGTTCCTCCATCCAGGGTTGTAGGTCTTGGAGTATGGATCATGGTTTTGCCTAGGTGAATTCCCAATGTAGTTGGCTTGCTCCTGACTACCCTCTGCTTCTTCATTCACTCCTTCTTGGGTTGTTGATGAAGTGGAGATTGCTGCTACTTGGTTCCTCTCCATCTTCTTGGTGAGGTCAGCTAGCTGCTGGGTAATGAGCTTGTTTTGGGCCAGCAGAGCATCTACATTGTTTAGCTCCATTACTCCTCTTGTGTTCCGTCGTTCGGAGGCATAGAAGTAGTCGTTCTCTGCTACTATTTCAATTACATCTATGGCCTCCTCAATGGTCTTCTTCTTGTTCAAAGATCCTCCGGATGAATGGTCTACTGCCTTCTTTGTCTCATAGGAAAGCCCTTCATAGAAAATGTGCAGCTGCACCCATTCATTGAACATATCTGGTGGGCATCTCCTTGTTAGGTCTTTAAACCTCTCCCATGCTTCATATAGAGTCTCACCATCTTGTTGCCTGAAAGTTTGGACCTCAGATCTCAGCCTATTGATTCATTGAGGAGGGTAAAATCTTGCTAAGAATTTGTTCACCACATCTTCCTAAGTTGTCAAGCTCTCCCTTGGGAAAGACTCCAGCCACTTGGCTGCCTTATCCTTGAGTGAGAATGGAAATAAGAGCAGTCTATAGGCGTCAGGATGAACACCATTAGACTTTACTGTGTCACATATTCTCAGGAAGGTGGTTAGATGTTGATTGGGGTCCTCTTGGACACTTCCTCCGAACAAACAGTTGTTCTGAACAAGGGTGATGAGCTGTGGTTTTAGTTCAAAATTGTTGGCATGGATGGTTGGCTTTTGAATGCTACTTTCACAGTTTCCTGGGTTTGGATTGATATAAGAGCCTAAAACTCTTCTATCCTCCCCAGCATGATTTGCTCGACCTCTTCCGCCATGGTTGTGAGCTTCTTCTTCACAATGGTTCTCCATGTTTTCTTCCATGTTTGGTTCAAAGTATTCCTCCTCTTCTTCAGCGCCAACTACACGTTTTTCTCTTGCCTCCCTTCTTAGTCTAAGGAAGGTTCTCTCAGGTTCAGAATCAAAGGAAGTTGAAGCCCCGCTTCTTCTCCCTGTCAAACAACCAACAAGTACAAGCAAAGAGACTAGGTGCAGAAAGTATATCTGTCAGAATTATTATTAGTGTGAGTGATGCAATATATCAAACAGTTAGTGGGTTAGTGAGATGAATGGTAAGTAACAAAGAAAAAGTGGGGGGAAGGGAAGAAATTAACTAAAACAGGAAGTAAATGACTCAAACAGAAAATTAAATCAAACAAAAATAAAATGCTCAATCTAGTTATCCTCCAATCAAATCATTGTTGATGCACAATCAATCCCCGGCAACGGCGCCATAAACTTGATGCACGGAAAACTTGTCTCGCAACAAATTTCCTTCGGCAAGTGTACCGAATTTGTCGTCAAGTAAAAACTCACAATAGAGTGAGGTCGAATCCCACAAGGATTGATTGATCAAGCAACTTTAATTAGAGGAATGTTCTAGTTGAGCGAATCCAGGATTTGAGTTTAGAATTGCAGAAAATAAAATGGCGGGAAGGTAAATGATAGAAAAAGTAAATGCTAGAATTAAAGAACTGAAAGTAAATGACTGAAGTAAATTACAGAATTGTGAATGGGAATGGGGGAATTGCTCATAAAAGTAAGTGACAGAAAATAAAGAGAATGGGTAAGATCAGAAATGGGGAGTTCATTGGGCTCAGGAGATGTTGCATTCTCCAGATCAATTTTATTAATTTTATTTCCTCAATCAATGCACTCATTGATCTCCTTAGCAATCTTAAGTGATCGAATTACAATTTCTTGTAATTCAATCTCTCAAATCCAAGATAACTACCCAATTGGATGAAGATCGAAAGCTTTCAAGTAAAATCAAGAGAAAAGATAGAAGAAGAATAATGAAAACTAGTATTGATCCAACAAATTACAACAGAGCTCCCTAACCCAATGAAAGGGGTTTAGTTGTTCATAGCTCTGGAAAATGAAAACAAAGATGGAGAATACATAATGAAACTAGAAATGCAGAGAAAGTAAATACAGAGAGTAATTCTATGCCCAGAGGCTCCCTATATTTTCCAACTCTCGATTAATTCAAAGCTACTCCTATATATACTACTCTTCTACTCTTCTAGTTGATTCTTTAAGTCTTGAGTCTGGGCCTTTGGATCTTAAGTTTGAAGCAGTTATCTTCTTCATTGGGCTTGGCTTTACTTGCAGAGAGAAATTGTGAAGTGGGCAGAGACTTTTGCTCAGGACGTTAGTGGTGTTAACGTTCAGTGAAAATATGGGTTCGAGAACGTTAGTGACATTCAACTTTTTCACTAACGTTCCTTACCCAAGTAAGAGCCACGTTACCCTCAACATTAGTGGCACAAACGTTGCCACTAACGTTGCCTCTTTGTCCTTCGCGCACGTTATTGGGACTCAACTTTCCCAATAACGTTGAGAAGCCTCCACCTTCCCAACGTTAGAATCCACGTTAACTTAGTTAACGTGGCTCTTTTAACGTAGGCTTGCCAACCTTCGAGAACGTTAGTGACACTTAACATTGTCACTAACGTTGGCTTCCCCCCTTTCTTCTTAACGTTAGAGGTCACGTTAACTAAGTTAACGTGGACTCTAACGTGGCCACTTAGAGCTTGGTCCAACGTTAATGATAATGTTAAGTGTCACTAACGTTGGCTCCATTTCCTTTCTTCCACGTTAGAGTTCACGTTAACTTAGTTAACGTGACTCTTAACGTGGGCAATGATGGCTTCGAGAGCGTTATTGGCAATCACTTTTCTCATTAACTTTGCAAGTTACTCCCATTCCACGTTAGTATTAACGTTAGTGTAACTAACGTAGCCACTAATGTGGTTCTTCTTTGCTTCCTTTGTCCTGAAATCAAGCAATAAAGTGCATCAAAGTTCTAGTCCAAGTCATGGGAAATGCAACATCAAATTTGTCCTTAAATTCATGCAAAATCCTCATGAAATCATGTAAAGTGCACAATGTATGCTTGAATCAAGATGTAAGTGAATACCAACCCAAAACTAGCTTATTTCCTAAGGAAATGCATGAAACTACCCTAAAAACAATAAAGAAAAGATCAGTGAAACTGGCCAAAATGCCCTGGCATCATAATTCTAGCCTATACCATGAAGACTCTGATCTCACAGATTCGAATGCTCTGTTGTCAGGAGATGCAATCAAACACATGAAACAGGAATCAAAGAGATACACACTCAATCTAAGGTAGAACGGAAGTGGTTGTCAGGCATGCATTCATAGGTTGAGAATGGTGATGAGTTTCACGGATCATCACATTCATCATGGTTAAGTACGAGCGAGTATCTTAGAACAGAAACAAGCATGATTGAAACAAAAGTAATTGCATTAATCCATCGAGACACAGCATAGCTCCTCACCCCCCAACCATGGAGTTTAGAGACTCATGCCATAGAGGATACAAAATTCAGATGTGAAATGTCATGAAGTACATAGTAAGTCTCTAAAAGTTATTTTTATACTAAACTAGTAGCAAGGGTTACAGAAAATAAGTAAATAAGTGCAGATAGTGCAGAAATCCACTTTCGGAGCCCACTTGGTGTGTGCTTGGGCTGAGAATTCAGCTTTACACGAGTAAAGACTTCTCTTGGAGTTAAATGCCAGGTTGCAGCCTGTTTGTGGCGTTTAACTCTGGTTTGTAACCTATTTCTGGCGTTTAACTTCAGAATAGGACAGGAAATTGGTGTTTGAACGCCAGTTTGCATCGTTAAAACTCGGGCAAAGTATGGACTATTATATATTGCTGAAAAACTCTGGATGTCTAATTTCCAACGCAATTGAAAGTGCACTAATTGGGTTTCTGTAGCTCCAGAAAATCCATTTCGAGTGCAAGGAGGTCAGAATCCAACAGCATCTGCAGTCCTTTTTTAGCCTCTGAATCAGATTTTTGCTCAGGTCCCTCAATTTCAGCCAGAAAATACCTGAAATCACAGAAAAACACACAAACTCATAGTAAAGTCCAGAAATGTGAATTTTGCATAAAAACTAATAAAAATATACTAAAAAGTAACTAAATCATACTAAAAACTAACTAAAAATAATGCCAAAAAGTGTATAAATTATCCGCTCATCACAACACCAAACTTAAATTGTTGCTTGTCCCCAAGCAATTAAAAATCAAATAGGATAAAAAGAAGAGAATATACTATAAATTCCAAAATATCAATGAAACTTAGCTCCAATTAAATGAACGGGACTAGTAGCTTTTTGCCTCTGAACAGTTTTGGCATCTCACTTTATCCTTTGAAGTTCAGAATGATTGGCATCTATAAGAACTCAGAATTCAGATAGTGTTATTGATTCTTCTAGTTCAGTATATTAATTTTTGAACACAGCTACTTTATGAGTCTTGGCCGTGGCCCTAAGCACTTTGTTTTCCAGTATTACCACCGGATACATAAATGCCACAGACACATAACTGGGTTAACCTTTTCAGATTGTGACTCAGCTTTGCTAGAGTCCCCAATTAGAGGTGTCCAGGGTTCTTAAGCACACTCTTTTTGCTTTGGATCACGACTTTAACCGCTCAGTCTCAAGCTTTTCACTTGACACCTTCACACCACAAGCACATGGTTAGGGACAGCTTGGTTTAGCCGCTTAGGCCAGGATTTTATTCCTTTGGGCCCTCATATCCATTAATGCTCAAAGCCTTGGATCCTTTTTATTACCCTTGCCTTTTGGTTTAAAGGGTTACTAGCTTTTTGCTCTTGCCTTTTGGTTTAAAAAGCTATTGGCTATTTCTGCTTGCTTTTCCTTTTTCTTTCTTTTATTATTTTTTTTTTTTTTGCAAGCTTTGTTCTTCACTGTTTTTTCTTGCTTCAAGAATCAATTTTATGATTTTTTAGATTATCAATAACATTTCTCCTTTTTCGTTATTCTTTCAAGAGCCAATAATTTTAACATTCATAAACAACAAATTCAAAAGACATATGCACTGTTCAAGCATTCATTCAGAAAGCAGAAAGTATTGTCACCACATCAAAATAATTAAACTAATCTCAAGGATGAATTCAAAATTCATGTACTTCTTGTTCTTTTGTAATTAAAGCATTTTTCATTAAGAAAGGTGATGGATTCATAGGACATTCATAACTTTAAGACATAGACACTTGAACACTAATGATCATGTAATAAAGACACAAACATGACTAAACATAGAGCATAGTAAACGAAAAACAGAAAAATAAAGAACAAGGAAATTAAAGAACGGGTCCACCTTAGTGATGGCAACTAGTTCTTCCTCTTGAAGATCATATGGAGTGCTTTAGCTCCTCAATGTCTCCTCCTTGCCTTTGTTGATCCTCCCTCATAGTCTTTGACCTTCTCGAATTTCATGGAGGATGATAGAATGCTCTTAGTGCTCCACCCTTAGTTGTCCCATGTTGGAACTCAATTCTCCTAGGGAGGTGTTAATTTGCTCCCAATAGTTTTGTGGAGGAAAGTGCATCCCTTGAGTCCACAAATCCTAAGGGGTCAAGGACTTATCATCCCTGCTCCATTTAGGCATGCAAAACGCCCAAAGAGTGCAATCCTGGCGTTAAACGCCAGCTTTTCTCCCTTTATTGGCGTTTAACACCAAGTTGGTGCTTGTTTCTGGCATTAACGCCAGAGTGTAGCTTATTTCTGGCATTTAACGCCAGCTTGATGCATCTTTCTGGTGTTAAACGCCAGCCTGATGCTTCTTACTGGCGCTTAAATGCCAGTAAGTTCTTCCTCCAGGGTGAGCTATTTTTAATGCTATTTTTTATTTTGCTTTGATTTTTGTGACTCCACATGATCATCATCCTAAAGAAAACATAAAATAAAAAATGGAAAACAGAAAATTAACATGGATAAGTAAAAATTGGGTTGCCTCCCAATAAGCGCTTCTTTATTGTCTTTAGCTGGACCTTACTGAGCTTTTAATCTAGTCTCAACTTTGAGCATTCTTGCTCAACATTGCCTTCAAGATAATGCTTAACTCTCTGTCCATTAACAATGAACTTCTTATTAGAATCAATGTCTTGAAGCTCCACATAGCCATATGGTGACACACTTGTAATCACATATGCTCCCCTCCACCGGGATTTCAGTTTCACGGGGAATAATCTGAGCCTGGAGTTAAACAGCAGAACCTTTTGTCCTGGTTCAAAGACTCTGGATGACAGTTTCTTATCAAGCCACCTTTTTGCTTTCTCCTTGTATATTTTTGCATTTTTGAAAGCATTGAGTCTGAATTCCTCTAGCTCATTTAACTGGAGTAATCTCTTCTCTCCAGCTAACTTAGCATCCAGATTTAGGAATCTGGTTGCGCAGTAGGCCCTATGCTCCAGTTCCACGGGCAGATGACAGGCCTTGCCATACACAAGCTGGTATGGAGAGGTTCCTATAGGAGTCTTGAATGCTGTTCTGTATGCCCACAGAGCCTCATCCAAGCTTCTTGCCCAATCCCTTCTACGGATACTTACAGTCTGTTCCAGAATTCTTTTTAGTTCTCTATTAGAGACTTCAGCCTGCCCATTTGTCTGTGGATGATATGGAGTTGCTACTTTGTGGCTAATTCCATATCGGACCATAGCAGAGTAAAGTTGTTTATTGCAGAAGTGAGTGCCCCCATCACTAATTAGTGCTCTAGGGCCACCAAACCTGCTGAAGATATATTTCTGGAGGAACTTCAGCACTGTCTTAGTATCATTAGTGGGTGTTGCAATGGCCTCTACCCATTTGGATACATAGTCGACTGCCACCAGAATATAAGTGTTTGAGTATGATGGTGGGAAAGGCCCCATAAAGTCAATACCCCATACGTCAAACAACTCAATCTCTAAGATCTCTTGCTGAGGCATGGCGTAACCATGAGGCAGATTACCAGCTCTCTGACAGCTGTCACAGTTACGCACAAACTCTCGGGAGTCTTTATAGAGAGTAGGCCAGTAGAAGCCACATTGGAGGACTTTTGTGGCTGTTCGCTCACCTCCGAAATGTCCTCCATATTGTGATCCATGACAATGCCATAAGATCTTCTGTGCTTCTTCTCTAGGAACACACCTACGGATTATTCCGTCTGCACATCTCTTAAAGAGATATGGTTCATCCCACAAGTAGTACTTTGCATCAGTAATTAATTTTTTTGTTTGTTGCCTACTGTACTCCTTGAATATGAATCTTGCAGCTTTATAGTTTGCAATGTCTGCAAACCATGGTATTTCCTGAATGGCAAACAATTGCTCATCCGAAAAGGTTTCAGAGATCTCAATAGAGGGGGAGGACGCCCCTTCTACTGGTTCTATCCGGGACAGATGATCAGCCACTTGGTTCTGTGTCCCTTTTCTGTCTCTTATTTCTATATCAAACTCTTGCTGAAGCAACACCCATCTTATGAGCCTGGGTTTTGAATCCTGCTTTGTAAGTAGATATTTAAGAGCAGCATGGTCAGTGTACACAATCACTTTTGATCCTACTAAGTATGATCTAAATTTGTCAATGGCATAGACCACTGCAAGCAACTCCTTTTCTGTGGTTGTGTAATTTTTTTGTGCATCATTTAAAACACGGCTAGCATAATATCTGACATGCAGAAGCTTGTTATGCCTCTGTCTCAGTACTGTACCAATGGCATGGTCACTGGCATTATACATTAGTTCGAATGGTAATGTCCAGTCTGGTGCAGAAATAATTGGTGCTGTGACCAGCTTAGCTTTCAGAGTTTCAAACGCTTGCAGACACTGTGTTAAACACAAATGGCATGTCAGCAGCTAGCAGATTGCTCAGAGGTTTTGCAATTTTTGAAAAATCCTTTATAAACCTCCTATAGTATCCTGCATGCCCCAGAAAGCCTCTGATTGCCTTAACATTGGCAGGTGGTGGTAATTTTTCAATTACTTCCACTTTAGCTTGATCCACCTGTATTCCCTTGTTTGAAATTTTATGCCCAAGGACAATTCCTTCAGTCACCATAAAGTGACATTTTTCCCAGTTTAAAACTAGGTTGGTCTCTTGGCATCTTTTCAGAACAAGTGCTAAATGGTCAAGGCAGGAGCTGAATGAGTCTCCAAATACTGAATAGTCATCCATGAAGACTTCCAGAAATTCCCCTACCATATCAGAGAAGATAGAGAGCATGCATCTCTGAAAGGTTGCAAGTGCATTGCACAGACCAAAAGGTATCCTTCTGTAGCCAAACACTCCAGAGGAACATGTGAATGCTGTTTTCTCTTGGTCCTGAGGATCTACTGTAATTTGGTTGTAACCTGAATAGTCATCCAAAAAGCAGTAATATTCAGGACCTGCTAGTCTCTCTAGCATCTGGTCTATGAATGGTAAAAGAAAGTGATCCTTCCTGGTGGCTGTATTGAGCCTTCTGTAATCAATACACATACGCCAGCATGTAACTGTTCTTGTAGGAACCAGTTCATTCTTTTCATTATGAACTACTGTCATGCCTCCCTTCTTGGGGACAACTTGGACAGGGCTCACCCAGGGGCTATCAGAAATAGGATAAATAATTCCAGCCACCAGTAACTTGGTGACCTCTTTCTGCATCACCTCCTTCATGGCTGGATTTAGCCGCCTCTGTGGTTGAACCACTGGCTTAGCATCGTCCTCCAATAGGATCTTGTGCATGCATTTTTCTGGGCTGATGCCCTTAAGATCACTTATGGACCACCCAAGAGCTGTCTTGTGTGTCCTTAGCACTTGAAGTAGTGCTTTCTCTTCCTGTGGATTTAAATCAGAGCTTATGATCATCGGAAAAGTGTCACCTTCTCCCAGAAATGCATATTTCAGGGATGGTGGTAGTGGTTTGAGCTCGGGTTTAGGAGGTTTCTCCTCTTCCTGAAGAATTTTCAGAGGCTCTTTTATTTCCTCTGATTACTCCAGATCAGGCTGAACATCTTTAAAGATGTCTTCTAGCTCTGATTCGAGACTCTCAGCCATGTTGATCTCCTCTACCGGGGAGTCAATAATATCAACTTTTATGCAGTCTTTTGATGTGTCTGGATGCTTCATTGCCTCAACAGCGTTCAGCCTGAACTCATCCTCATTGACTCTCAAGGTCACTTCCCCTTTTTGGACATCAATGAGGGTTCGTCCAGTTGCTAGGAAAGGTCTTCCTAGAATGAGAGTTGCGCTCTTATGCTCCTTCATTTCCAGCACTACAAAGTCAGTAGGAAAGGCAAATGGCCCAACCTTGACAATCATGTCCTCAATTATGCCTGATGGATATTTAATGGAGCCATCAGCAAGTTGAAGACATATCCGGGTTGGTTTGACCTCTTCAGTCAAGTCAAGCTTTCTGATAGTGGATGCAGGGATTAGATTGATACTTGCCCCCAAGGTCACATAGAGCTGTCTTGGTACAAGTACCCTCTAATGTGCATGGTATCATAAAGCTTCCGGGATCATTAAGCTTTTCTGGTAAGCTTGTTAGAATGACTGCACTGCATTCTTCAGTGAGAAAAACTTTTTTTGGTTCTCTCCAATCCTTCTTATGACTTAAGATCTCTTTCATGAACTTAGCATAAGAGGGTATTTGCTCAAGTGCCTCTACAAACGGAATCTTTATTTCAAGAGTCCTGAGATAGTTTGCAAAGCGGGCAAATTATTTATCATGTTCCGCTTGGCGGAGTTTCTGAGGATAAGGTATTTTGGCTTTATATTCTTTAACCTTAGTTGCTGTAGGTTTATTTCCTACAGAGGAAGGTTGAGAAGCCTTCTTGAGGGAGTTAGTATCAGCACTTTCAGGTGTCTGATCCCTCACTGGTGTTTGAACGCCAGAACTGGACATAGATTGGGCGTTTAACGCCAGATTCCTACCCTTTTCTGGCGTTTGAACGCCAGAACTGGACATGGATTGGGAGTTTAACGCCAGTTTTTCACCTATTTCTGGCATTTGATCGCCAGACTTATTCCTCTCTGGGCTCTTACTGTCCTCAGAGGGATTTTAGGTAGCAGATTGCTCATCCTCTGTCAGTTATTCTTTTCTTGGCTTTCTGCTGCTTTGAGTTGAAGTATTTAACATTTTTCCACTTCTTAATTGAACTGCTTGGCACTCCTCTGTTATCTATTTTGATAACTTCTATTTTGTCGGATTCAATTGTGATTCCATATCCTTGTTAGCAATCTTGGTTTCTTGTAGCATCTCCTTAAATTCTGCTAACTGCCTTGTTATAGAAGATAGTTGTTGATTGAGTTCAGCAACTTGTTCCTGAGGACTAAAGTCAGTTGATACTGCCTTAGCTTCTTCTTTCATGGAGAACTCATTACTTATGTACAGATGCTGATTTCTAGCAACTATATCAATAAGCTCTTGAGCCTCTTCAATAGCCTTTCTCATGTGTATAGATCCACCAGCTGAGTGGTCTAGAGATATCTGAGCTTTTTCTGTAAGTCCATAGTAGAAGATGTCTAACTGCACCCACTCTGAAAACATTTTAGAGGGGCATTTCCTTAGCATCCCTCTGTACCTCTCCCAGGCGTTATAAAGGGATTCATCATCCTCTTGTTTAAAGCCTTGGATGTCCAGCCTTAGTTGTGTCATCCTTTTTGGAGGAAAATATTGATTTAGAAATTTGTCTGATAACTGTTTCCATGTTCTTATGCTTGCTGTGGGTTGGTTATTTAACCACCTCTTAGCTTGATCTTTTACGGCAAACGGAAATAGTAACAGCCTGTATACATCCTGATCTACCTCCTTGTCACGCACTGTGTCAGTAATTTGCAAGAACTGCGCCAGAAACTCAGTAGGTTCTTCCTGTGGAAGACCAAAATACTAGCAATTTTGCTGCACCATGACAATAAGCTGAGAATTTAGCTCAAAATTACTTGCTTTGATGGGAGGTATACATATGCTACTCCCATATGCAGCAGTAATGGGGTTAGCATATGACCCCAGAGTCCTTCTGGACTGTTCATTTCCATTTAGGTCCATGATGGATAAAATGAAATTGATATGAATTGCAAATAAAATATATTTTGTTTTTATTTTATTTAAATAGAATCAAACCGAATAATTAAAATTAAATAAAAATAATAAGATAAAATAAAATAATTAGAAATTAAAATGTAAATTTCAAAAACTAAGAGAAAAATAAATTTGAAAACTAAAATAATTACTTAATTAAGAAGATTTGAAAAACTTTGGATATGATTTTTGAAAAAGATTTTGAATTTTGAAATTTCAAAACTAAGATAAGATAGAATAGAAAGTTTTAAAATAAAAATCTGAATTTTTAAAGGAAAATTTGAAAATTAATTAAAATAAAGAGAAAAGATATTTTTGAATTTAATGAAGAAAGAGAAAAACAGTAAAAATGACACCAAATTTAAATTTTTAGATCAAAACAAAGGAAACAAACAGGAAAACTTTGAATATCACGATGAACGCTAAGAACAACTTTTGAAAAATTTTTAAGAAAACAGAAACACAAAGGACACCAAACATAAACTGAGCACTAATAATTCGAAAAAATTGAAAGAAAAATAAAATTATGCAATGGACACCAAACTTAAAATATGAAACTAAACTCAAACAGAAAAACTCAATTATTAGTTTAAAATTTTTCGAAAAAAATTGAAAAAGAAAATAAGGATTCTAAAAAAAAGTTTCAACCAAAAACAATAATAGAAGATGCAATTTTAGTGACTCTAAACAAAAAAGATAATTTTTTCCTAATCTAAGCAACAAAATAAACCGTCAGTTGTCCAAACTCGAACAATCACCGGCAACGGCGCCAAAAACTTGGTGCACGAAATTGTAAATCACACTTTTCACAACTTCGCACAACTAACCAGCAAGTGCACTGGGTCGTCCAAGTAATACCTTACGTGAGTAAGGGTCGAGCCCACGGAGATTGTCGGCTTGAAGCAGACTATGGTTATTTTGTAAATCTTAGTCAGGAGATTAATGATAAGAGTGACTGTATTTATGAAGAGTAAATAGCATGAATTAAATAATACTTGTTATGCAGTAATGGAGAACATATTGAGGATTTGGAGATGCTCTGTCTTCCAAATCTCTGCTTTCCTACTGTCTTCTTCTTCACACACGCAAGGCTCCTTCAATGGCAAGCTGTATGTTGGGGGATCACCATTGTCAATGGTTACCATCCGTCCTCTTAGTGAAAATGGTCCAAATGTGCTGTCACCGCACGGCTAATCATCTGTCGGTTCTCACTCATGTTGGAATAGAATCCATTGATCCTTTTGCGTCTGTCACTATGCCCAGCACTCGTGAGTTTGAAGCTCGTCATAGTCATCCCATCCCAGATCCTACTCGGAATACCACAGACAAGGTTTAGACTTTCCGGATCTTAGGAATGGCCGCCAATAATTCTAGCCTATACCACAAAGACTCTGATCTCATGGATTCGAATGCTCTGTTGTTAGGAGATGCAATCAAACACGTGAACCAGGAATCAAAGAGATACACACTCAATCTAAGGTAGAACGGAAGTGGTTGTCAGGCACGCGTTCATAGGTTGAGAATGGTGATGAGTGTCACGGATCATCACATTCATCATGGTTAAGTACGAGCGAGTATCTTAGAACAGAAACAAGCGTGATTGAATAGAAAACAGAAGTAATTGCATTAATCCATCGAGACACAGCAGAGCTCCTCACCCCCAACCATGGAGTTTAGAGACTCATGCCATAGAGGATACAAAATTCAGATGTGAAATGTCATGAGGTACATAGTAAGTCTCTAAAAGTTGTTTTTATAGTAAACTAGTAGCTAGGGTTACAAAAAATAAGTAAATAAGTGCAGATAGTGCAGAAATCCACTTCCGGGGCCCACTTGGTGTGTGCTTGGGCTGAGAATTTAGCTTTACACGTGTAGAGGCTTCTCTTGGAGTTAAAGGCCAAGTTGTAGCCTGTTTGTGGCGTTTAACTCTAGTTTGTAACCTGTTTCTGGCGTTTAACTTCAGAATAGGACAGGAAATTGGCGTTTGAACGCCAGTTTGCATCGTCAAAACTCAGGCAAAGTATGGACTATTATATATTGCTGGAAAGCCCTGGATGTCTACTTTCCAACGCAATTGAGATCGCGCTAATTGGGTTTCTGTAGCTCCAGAAAATCCATTTCGAGTGTAGGAAGGTCAGAATCCAACAGCATCTGCAGTCCTTTTTCAGCCTCTGAATCAGATTTTTGCTCAGGTCCCTCAATTTCAGCCAGAAAATACCTGAAATCAAAAAAAAACACACAAACTCATAGTAAAGTCCAAAAATGTGAATTTTGCGTAAAAACTAATAAAAATATACTAAAAAGTAACTAAATCATACTAAAAACTAACTAAAAACAATGCCAAAAAGCGTATAAATTATCCGCTTATCAAAAACTAGCATAAGATGACTTGTCATCAGTGGGCCATGGCCTTAGTTAAAGCAAGCTTGGAGAGGCTGTTAGTGACGTTGATGAGGACGTTGGCTAGCTAACGTTCATACTTGCATGGGTGCCATTTTGTATTGAAGTTGGAGAAAACGTTGGTAATCAATGTTTGAGTCAAACATTACTTTAAAAAGAGAGTTTTTGGATGCAGCCAATATAGTTTGACTCAACGTTGGAGTCCAACGTTCGCCTATCCATGCGTGCGAGTCGCCCACGCGTGCGCGTCGCTCACGCATGTGCGTCGATTGGCAAAATTACTCATCCACGCGTACGCGTCAATTCACGGATTTCCAACTCCAAACTTGAAAAATTGTCGAGCACGTTGGAGGTAACGTTGGACCCCAATGTTGGATCCATAGTTGGAGTCCAACTTTGGCTCCAACTTTGCACCCTCCTCATAGCCAACGTTTGAGGTAGCGTTTGAGGTCCAACTTTGGGCTCAAACGTTGCCTTCTTGCTTATAGTTTGAGGCATAGTTGGAGTCCAACTTTGTCTCCAATTATGCACTTTACTTGGCCAATATTTGAGGCAAATTTGGAGGCCAACTTTGGCTCCAACTTTGCACCTTTTTTAAGTATGACGTTTGAGGCAACGTTGGAGCACCAACTTTGGCTCCAACATTGGTCTCTTTTCTTCTTCATCAACGTTTCCAATTTCATGCTCCACTATAAACTATTATACATGGTTGGAAAGCTCTGAATGTCGGCTTTCTAACCCAACTAGAAGCACCTCAATTGGATATCTGTAACTCAAGTTATGCTCCTTTGAAGAGGACAGGGTCGCTGGCGTTGGTGTGCAATGTTTGAGGCAACGTTGGCACACCAACATGTTCGAAAATGCCAGATTCTGGAGCTCAAACTCATTGTCCATCCCATACTATTATATATTTTTAGAAAGCCCTAAATGTCTAATTTCCAATGCCATTGGGAGCGCATCGTTTGAAGCTCTACAACTCGAGTTATACCCCATGGAAAGTGACGAGGTCAGCTGGCCTTACTACAGGTTGATACTATGTTTATCTTTGCACATCCGGGACAAGTTTTCTCCCTCAAATTTAGTGTCCAACATGTAGTGCCATATATGCTTGGAAAGATCTAGATTCCTACTTTCCCATGCTTTTAGAATCACCTCATTTGGAGCTCTGTAACTCAAGTTATTTATGTTTGAAGAAGACCTCTTCAGGCTGTCAAAAGCAAAGTTGAAGGTATAGTTGGACTCCAACTGTGACTCCAACTATGGCACCTTGAAAATCCTCTTGGCCACCAACGTTGCTTGCTCTGCTTCTTACCTATCATCAACCAGAAAAAATGCATCAAAGTATTGCCATAGTCACAAGATAATGTATCATTCACAGCATCAAACAATTCTTGCATAAATCTCATGAAAATACACGTAATTAACAATGTTTGATTGAATCAAGGCATGCATGAAATTCTCATCCAAATACTTACTTATTGCCTAAGAAATGCATAAAACTACCCTAAAACAAACTAAAAAAGCTTGTGAAACTAGCCAAGATGCCCTGACATCAAGTTACCCAAGGGCTGAAGGAATAAGAAGATTCCCACTAAACACTTCTCACCTGGCATAAAAGCGGTGTTCATTAGAAGTCCAGTCATACCTCACACAGTGAACAGGATCCTATCCTTTGAGCAGTTTGAGTAGATTTATGATAGCACAGGGAAGAAGTTCACAGTAAGGGGTGAAGATCTGAGCCCCTATGATCCTCCTCCTTAGAGGAGCTGACCGTCAAGCTAGTGACGGTAAAGAAGCGCTTGTTGGGAGACAACCCAACCACAAGTATCCTTTAGTTTATTTCAGTTTCATTTCAGTTTTATTTTCAATTTATTTTCCATTAAATTTTATAGTTTTCCTAGGTTTAATCTAGTTTGTGATCATGCACATTACTTAGAACAGGGATAGAAAGACTCAGAATGAAGAACAAAACACCTTGGAGCACATTGACTTAAAATCCTTAGGCGCTAAACGCCAGGGAGGGTGTTTAGCGCCAGAAGAGAGGCAGAGGCTTGGGCGCTAAATGCCAGAGAAAGCGTTTACCGCCATAAAGGAACATAAAGCATGGGAGTTTAACACCCAAAATGGGCGTTTTATTTAAACTTTGGCACCCCCTTGTGGCGCTAAACGCCTGGGTTGGCGTTTAACGCCAAGTAGTTCATCCCCAATGTAAAAAAAAGAAAATGTCCCATTGCTGGCCCTAAACGCCAGGACCGGCGTTTAGCGCCCAATATGCAGTTTCAAAGCATGATGGAAGGGTTTCACCAATGGGTAAAACCCCAACCCCCAACCACTTTAACCATTCAAACCTATCCCTTCTCTCTCCTCCTTATCCAGTTTTCCACCCATATTCATCCATCGCATTACCCATAAAATCCCTTGATTCTCTCAACTTACCCCCACTCCACCCAATCACTCATCATCTATCCCATCAATCTCTCTTCCCCATTAACCCAAATTCAAATTCAATTTCCCTCCCATATCATCCCCATAACCGAACTTACTCCCCCTACTCCTATAAATACTCACTTCTTCCCCTCTTCTCCACACACCTCCACTTATCCTCTTCTCTCCTTTCTTACTCACACACTCTTTGCACACACTTCCTATTCCCTTTTCCTTCCTCTTAAAGATGAAGCCCCTCTCTTTCACGTCTTCTATTTCTTTTCTTTATTTTCTATTTTTACTTTGCTCGAGGACGAGCAAAACTTTTAAGTTTGGTGTTGGGCGCTCTGCTTTCCTTCATTTCTACCATCCTCATGGCACCCAAAACTAGAGAATCCTCCTCAAAGAAGAGGAAAGAGAAGGCTCCCACCTCGGGCCTGTGGGACTTCACCCGGTTCTTTTCCAAGACCCGTGAGGATCACTATAATGAAGTGGTGAGCAAGAAGAGAGTGATCCCGGAGGTCCAGTACTTGATGGTTCGGGAATTCTACGCCAATACTTGGGTCACTTACAAGCATGTCCATAGTGTGAACCTGGATCCAATGAACTGGCGTACCGCGGTCAGAGGGCATGATGACTGCCCATCATATTATGTTTTTTTATACTTTTTCATATCAAAATTTAATTCATTATGCTTAATTATTGAGTATTTTTATGCTTAAGTTGTATATTGCTTTAATTTCTTTGAATTGTTTAACTTTGTAGAAAAAGGTGAAAAAAGAAGCAAAAAGCACAAAAGAAGCAAAGAAAGCTGGCGTGCCACTTGGTGCTCTGGGCGTGGCACACCAGGCTTATGAAATAAAAAGGGTGCTCAACACTACACAATGGACGTGGCACGCCAGTTATATTTTTCAGAGAAGGGAGGAAGTTGCATCACAATGGGAGTGCCACTTGGTGCTCTAGGCGTGGCACGCCAAGCTTATGAAACCAATTCTCATCAATGGGCGTGCCACTTGGTGCTCTGGGCGTGGCATGCCAAGTTGCTGAAGTCATGATCTCAAAGAGGGCATACCACTTAGTGTTTTGGACCTGGTACGCCAGGCTTGAGTTCCAGAGAAGTGATTTTGAGCCCCACTATGGGCGTGGCATGCCAAGCATTGGCGTGGCATGCGGGGGCATATGCCAGCTTGACCTCCTCCCATTCAAATGAAGATATTTTGAGATACACAACACCAAATGAGGTGATTCCAGTGCCATTAGAAAGTAGACATCCAGAGATTTTCAACCATATATAAAACTCTATGATGGACATTGGAATTGAGGAAGATATTGACCCTGAAAACAGAAAGAGCACAACACGTCCCTGCAGAGTTACCAGCCTGACCTCTTCATCTTCAAAGGAACATAACTTAAGTTGTAGAGATCCAAATGATGTGATTTTGGTAGATTTGGAAAGCTGACATCTAGCTCTTTCCAATGATATATAACACTTTCTAGTAAACGTTAAATTTGAAGGTGAAAAATACCGTTTTCGTCAGCATTACAAACATGGGCGTGGCACGCCAGCTCGAGGGCGTGGTACGCCAGCTCGAGGGCGTGGCATGCCAATCCCTTTCCTGAAATGGGCGTGGCACGCCAGGTCTTGGGCATAGCACACCAGTTCTAATGGCCAGAGAGGGAGATTTAGTGCATCATTGAAGACGCGGCACACCAAGAGTGGGCATGGCATGCCAGTTTCACAATACAAGGGGCGTGGCACGCCAAGAGTGGGCGTGGCACGCAAGGGTATTTGATAGACTGAGCTCTTCACTTTCAAATGGGCATAACTTGAGATATAGAGGTCCAAATGAGTTGATTCTAGAGGCGTTAGAAACCTGACATTCAGGGCCTTCTAGTAATATATAATACTTCATAGTGGACATTCAATTTAAGGTCCAAACAACTCCATCTTTCAACGTAGCAAAGTGGGTCACAATCCAAAGAGCAAATTCTTGTGGGCGTGGCACGCCAAACTCTCCCTGCAGCCTGCAACCTTCAACCAAGCCCACTCCAACTCTGATTCAAGCCACAATTGTCAACCAATCAAGGCCACAAGAAGCATCTAGATAGTTCATTTTCATTTCATTGTAATTTGCTTTCAATTTCATTTAAGTTTGTAATTTAGGGGAGCCTATATAAAGGCCTTAGTTTTATAGAATTAGGAGATCTATCATCTATTATTCTGGAAATTTTGGACACAACTGAGAGAGTGGGTCTTCGGACCCCTCCTTCCACCCTTCTCTTCTCCTCCATTTTCTTTCTTACTTGTAAATATTTTAGTTATGAATTACTAACTCTTTCCATTGGGAAAGAGAGCTCTATTGCTATTTGATGGATTGATTGTTTTTATTTTTCTTCTTCTCTTCACCTCTCTTTGATTTACTAGAAGGTATTTCGTTCTTCATGTTAGCATTCAATTATCTTGAAAAAGAGATTGAATGTATTTGGGTTTTATGTGAACCTTGGAAGAGGAAACATAAAACCATGCTTGAAATCATTTCTCACACTTGAGTAGATTTGGGTTTTGGGTTGGATATTGTGACATTTAATCTACCCACTACTTGGATTTATGAGGATGTGTGGTATAATCAAGGAACAAGCTTCATCTCTTCTCATGAGCAACTAGACCAAGGAATTGGCTATTGATCAATATTTGAGAGATTGAATCACTAGGGAATTGGGGTTCAATCAATCATGATTGCCAAGAGGTCAATGAGTTGCATGATTGAAGATGAGATAAAATCAATTAATCTGGAGAATGCAATATCTCTTGATCCCAATGCTTATTTTATCTTTCTTTCTTCTATTTACTTTATGGTTATTTATATTTTCTGCACTTTACATTTTCAACACTTTAATTTCTTGTACTTTACTTTCCTTGCCATTTACTTTCTTGCACTTTATTGCTTTTCTTTACTTTCATGTCATTTACATTTTCTTGTTGTTAATCACTTCAATATGATAATTTAACTAGGATAATCAATCAACTATTGTTTGCTTAATCCGTTAATCTTTGTGGCATTCGACCTCACTCTATTGTGAGTTATTACTTGATGACAATTTGGTGCACTTGCCAAAGAACCGATTCATTATATAGGGAGTGAATTCCGGTTATCAAGTTTTATGGCGCCGTTGTCGGGGATTAATTGTGATAAACAAACTGCCGGTTAGTTGATTAGCTAGACTAGACATTTTTCTTTTGTTTTTGTTCATTTGATCTCTTTTGTTTCTTTATTTTCTTTTACTAACTAACTGTTTGTGTTATTGCCTCACTAAGAATCCCTCAATTGTGACAAGGGAGATTCCAATTTTTTTTTGTGATTGTTGTGTGATACAGAGATTTTACAAGAAAGAATGGAATATCCATCAGATTTTGGTCAATCAAATTCATGAAAAACTTTCTACCACCACAAAATGATTCACGTTGTTATACTCATGGTGGGTAGGAGTATCGAGAACATGAAATAGAGTGCTTCCCAGGGACATAAAATGGTCCATTTTTTATGAGTGTAATCACTGCTCATGTTGTGGTTGGGAAGATCAAAATCAAAGAGATTTCACTCATTCATACCACATTCATCAAGAGCCATTACATCTTAATTATCCAACCTCACCTCTTAGTTTTACATGTCCAAATTCTTCATCACTTGAACATGCCTCAGCACAAAATTCTTTCCCAAATTCATACAATTCATTTCATCATCCACAAAATTTATTCCACTACACACAGGATTCTTTTCACAGTCCACAAAACTCATTCTATCACCCACAAAGCTCATACCACTACCAGAACATGCAACCATAAAACAACAATTTCCATTCACAAGCCAAGTCTAACCTACCATCACAACCTACACAACCTTCCTTAGACACCCAAAGATTCTCCAGGATTGAAGCCCCCCTTGAAATTATGGGAAAGAATATAATCAGGGAACAAGCTTCATCTCTTCTCATGAGCAACTAGACCAAGAAATTGGCTATTGATCAAGATTGGAGAGATTGAATCACCAAGGAATTGGTGTTCAATCAATCATGATTGCCAAGAGGTCAATGAGTTGCATGATTGAAGATGAGATGAAATCAATTAATCTGGAGAATGCAATATCTCTTGATCCTAATTGTAAAACCCCAGATTTTTAGAAAATAAATAATGAATCATTTATATTTATATATGATTTTATTTTTAGAAAGGTTATGAGACTTCATGTTTTAAATTAATTTGGTTTTATATAAATTTCAATTATAAATTAGATATTTTTGATTTACTAAAATTAATGATTTTTGCTTAATTAAAATTCAGAATTTTAGTAATTGGAGATGAAAGAGAGTTTTATATATAATTTAAATTGAAATAATTTAAAGTTTTGATTAATATTATGAACTAAAAAAATTATTTATTTATCTATAATTTTAAATTAAAGTATTTAATTACAAATAATTTGTAATTTGAAAAATAAAATAGTATTCTTAAAATTAATTATATTGATTAAATTGGGTTTTAAATTAAAACTCTACTCAAATCCTACATTCCCAATTCTAAACCCTAATTCCTAATTCACTAACCCTAACCCCCTTCTACCCAACCCACACACACATGTAACCCCCTCCCCCTACCACCTGTTCATTCTCCAGCCACTTCACCCTTTCTCACCGCCACTCACTCACAGCACACACAACAAATAAACAAACATGCACACAGACACATAAACATACATAGAGCTAGAGAAAAGAGATCTGAGAGTGAGAACCGAAGGGAGAAGAGGAGAGGAGGGAAAGCCGCGCCTTGCCGCCGCTGCTGTCCGCGAAGTCATCCTCATCACGGATCAGAACTGAGGCGAGAGAGAGGACCGTGATGGAGGAAGGAATCGTGCCGCCCAGTCGCCGTCCGTGGGAGTCGTCGCCGGTGTTGTCGCGAGAAGGAGAGAGCCCGCGTCGGAGAAGAAAAGCCGTCGTGTTCTGCCACCGCTGAGGGACCAGTCGCCGCTAGAACCGTCACTGCTATTGTGTTCCTTTACCGCCGCCACGCCGTGACCCCGTCGTCACCACCGAAGGCTCTAGCGCTGCCACTGCTTCTATAGCCGCCATCATCTGTTTCATGTGCGAAAGGAGAGAGGGGCCTTGAGAACAAGGAAGGGAGTCGTGTGAGGCTTGTGCCGAGAGGAAGAGGGCTGTTTAGCCGCCACCGCTGCTGCCATGATCACCGTTGCGATTTCAAAAAAAAAGGGGGATGCCGTCGAAGTACCTCTGATATGGTCTAGATCCCTTCCTCTAATTTGCTCTGTTTCCATTCTTGCTCTGCTGCTATTTCATTTGTTACCCTATTCTCGTTTTATTTCATTTCAGCCCCTATAGCTATGATTATTGATAATGTCACTGCTGTTGCTACTGCTGGTTCTAAGCTGCTGCTGCTGTGAATTTAGAGTAAGAGGGTTTGTCGCATTTAAATTCTGCGGTTTCGACTAACTGAGGTAGGGGATTTGTTTTAAAAGTAAAGTTTTAACTTATGAATGCCACTAAAATTAAATGAGTAACTGCAAATGGTTTATGGTTGCTTTGTGTGAATAATTGACGGAATTGAGTTGAATTATAACTGTAGTTGGTGATTGATTTGATGATTTAATGTAGTAGTTATTAATGATGATGGTGTGTATTTTGAAGTTATGCTTGCTGCTAGTATCAGTTTATGATGATTTTACGTACGGAATGTTGTAAGGGATAGGATAAATGGTGCTACTTTTGTTGCTGAGCTTGCTGGTGTGAGTTGATGAGTTATCATATGTTTGAATGATGATGAGTGTATATGGAAAATTATGCTTGGCATAGTGTAGAAAAGTAAAGGTTTGATGATGTTTAAGTACTTGAAATCGTGTAAATTGTTGATTCTGGGTTCTTAGGCTGTGTTGGCAATGAAGACAATTTCGAATAACTAAAAAGAGGTTAAACGTGTGATTTTGGAAGGGGTATAAATTCAAATGTGGTTTTTGATAAGTAAGGTTGTTGAAAATGCTTAAGGCAGAATTTCTACATACATGACAGTAGAAAGAATCAATTTCTGGGAGCAGTTCAGGTCATAATTTTGAATGAAACTATTTTTCCATGAAACTTTAATGCATTTTGAGAACTTCATAAAAAATTCAGAATTTATTGATGAGTGGTTTGGGAGAAATGAATTTTTGAAGATTGATGGTTTCTGCAGAAAATTCTATTTCTTTACTGCAGAAGCACCAACTTCCAACTCACTTAACTTTTACTTCTGGTAAGTATTTGGCCTGAAACTAACGGCATTTTCAAGCTTTCTGTGTCCACAATCTTCATTTTAAATGTCATGTCAATACCCTATTTAACCAAGTAGATATTTTGAAAAGAGTATGGGTAGCTCACTGGATTTTAGAAACCGAATTCTAAAAGGCATGGCTGTGTTTCTCACTTCATAACTTTTTCATATGATATGGTATTAATCTGGAATTTGATTCAACGAAAAGCTAAAAGAGTCTTGTTTAAGTTCGTGAATTTTGAAAGGCAATGGGTAAAAATTGGAGTTTTAAGGAATTTATCAAACTTACTACTTCCTGCTGTTTTTCTGTATTTTCTTAGAAAATAATAACAGAATTTTAACAGAGATGGTACAAGTTTTAATTGTGATCAAATTACCTCAACACCAAGTTTTGCTTTTAAACCAGTGGTACTATAACAACTAGGAAAGGTTTAAAGTTAATTGGTGATGCGGAGGTATGTATAGTTAAGCGGTGATGCGGAGGTACGTTTAATAATATGGTGATGCGGAGGTATGAGCATGTAATTGGTGATGTGGAGGTATAATGAAATGAAAGAAAATGAAAAGTCATGAATGAAATAAATGAATGAGAATTGTATGTTAAACGGGCCTTGTGCCAAACTGCTAATGCAAAATTGCCCACCTAATTGATAGCGTGAGGCTGCTAATGCGGGAATGTTCGCTTAACTGATAGCACTGTTTCTTACTGTGATACACATTAAAATGTTATTATGATGAGGCCTAATTGATACGGGTAACCGTGATGCCAAGGTGTCTAACTGACACAGTAAATGAACCATATTCGGGGTTCACTCCGAGTAACGTCGGGTTGCGGGTAGACAACCGACGCATGAGCTCATGGCCTGCACAAGGAACAGGCATGCATCATCTTGTTTGTGCATTTAAATTTGATTGTGTTTGCTTTATTTTATTTATTTGTGATTGTGTTGTTGTTGTGGTGATGTGCTTGTATGCTTTATGGATATTTTACTTGTGTTGTGGTCTTAATAATGTATTTAGGAATGTTGTTTATGGATAAGGAATTGTTAATGTAACTGGGATTTTGTTAAGTAACGTGATTTAAAGAAAGGAACTTAAAACTGTTTTAAGTGAAATTGTTTTTGAGATATGAACTAGCTATTTGTATTTACTCTGTTTATTGCGGCGTTCACATTTCCTACTGAGAACGTGTGGCTTTGTTCTCACCCCAAAGTTTTTAAAAAAACATTTTTAGAGGTACAAACCGGATGGCTAACTGAAAAGGAACAGAAGGCTTGTTTGGCTAGTTGCTTTTGGGTTTATTTTCCCTCGCCCTTGATATTGTAAAGTGTTGTATTTTTACATAGGGGTAAGTTTGTATTTAAGTCTTGTATGAATAATTATTATGTATTGATATTAATTATGTGAGTATATGTTTATCTGACATAGTTGAGTTGAAGTATATACCAAACTAAAAGGAATTTCGTTTTTTTTTTTAAATCTATTGACCAGTTAACGTGTAGAGGCTCAATATTAAATAGCTAATAAAAGAAAAATAAAGTAGTAACGCCTTATTCTTAGCACGATCATGACGTGCTAAAAGTTAAGGTGTTACACTAATGCTTATTTTATCTTTCTTTCTTCTATTTACTTTATGGTTATTTACATTTTTCTGTACTTTACATTTTCAGCACTTTACTTTCTTGTACTTTACTTTCCTTGCCATTTACTTTCTTGCACTTTATTGCTTTTCTTTACTTTCATGTCATTTATATTTTTTTGTTGTTAATCACTTCAATATGATAGTCTAACTAGGATAATCAATCAACTATTGTTTGCTTAATCCGTTAATTTCTGTGGGATTCGACCTCACTCTATTATGAGTTATTATTTGACGACAATTTGGTGCACTTGCCAAAGAACGGAATCATTATATAGGGAGTGAATTCCGATCATCAGGCATATTCTGGATTTCATCCCGGAGAGTGTGAGGGTAGCACTACAGATACTACTATCTAGAGAGGACCATCATTCCTACACTCAGAGGATCAACACTGACCAGAGGATAGATAAGGTCCTAAGAGATATTTGCCTCTCCAGAGCTCAGTAGAGGAGGGATTCTAAAGGTCAGCCGTACCAGCTGGGTAGGCATGACCTCAAGCCAGTTGCTTGAGGATGGTTGGAGTTCATCCAACGCTCTATCATGCCTACGAGTAATCATTCTAAGGCTACAGTTGACCGAGCAGTGATGATCCACTATATCATACTCAGCAATGAGGTGGAGGTACATCAGGTGATTCCTCATGAGCGGTACAAAATAGCTGAAAAGGCCTTCACCTCTCCGAGACTGGCTTTTCCTCACCTTATCCACCGCCTATATGGAGAAGCTGGAGCTCACATTGATGGAGATACCCCAATCGATGTTCATAGACCGATCACTAGGAAGGGTATGGAGCATGCTAGAGATCTTGGGCATGGACCACAGCAGGAGCCAGTTCCACCGCCTCCACAAAACCTTCCGGAGGTGCCTCAGGGAGTTTAATTCCCTTCCTGTAACTACTGGGACCAATTGACTACATCTATAAAGGAGTTGACATCATCTGTTGATCAGTTGAGGATTGAGTATCAAGACCACTCAGCCCTCCTCCACTAGCTAGTAGAGGAGTAGCTGAGACAGGGGCGCGAAATAGAAAAGCTGAAGTGCTAGAGAGGATTCCCAAGAGGGAGCAGCAGCTGCAATGACTGAGGTGGTTGAGTTTCTTTATCTTCTATTTTTTCTATTTTCTGTTTTCTATTTAGCATGATCATTAGTAGTCTTTTAGTTCTTTCTAGATTAGTTATTTAGTTGTTTTATGTTTATTTTGAAAGATGTCTCATGTATTACTCACTGAGCTTAAAGAAAATTTAAGAAGAAAAGAAATAGTAAAATGCATGAGGCTTGAGATATATATTATAAGTTGTTCTGATTACTTTAATGTGGTGGCATTATCTTTAATTTTGAATGTATTAACTGAACAGTGCATATTTGATGTTGAAGTTAAGAATATTGGTTCTTGAGGTATAGGTATTTAGAGAAGTATTATGAATTCTTTGAAATCAGTAAGACATGGATCCTTAAAGCAAAACAAACAATTTAAAAAAAGAGAGAGAGAGAGAATAATAAGGTCTAAGGCTCTGTGCATCAATATTTAGGAGGGTCAAAATTGATCTAAAGCTCAAAAGAGTGGTTTTCCCTAACCATATGCTTGTGGTAGAATGTGTCAAGTAATCCTTGAGATAGGACACCAAGAGTTGTGGCCAATTGCAATTACAAAGGTGCAAAACACCAAAAGAAAAGAAAAGGTTGTGTTCAAGATCAATCAGAGCTTCAAGAGAAAGCGAATTCATAATATCATCCGGGTTCTAATACTAAGAGACACCAATACTTCTGAGTTTCAATGGACAGTGAGATGCCGAACCTATTCAAAATTAGAGTACCATTACCCCACTCAGTATTTAGACATGAGCTTAATTGAGCACTCAAGACTTAAGCATTTTCTCTTCTTTTCTCAGTCATATATTATTTTAGTTGCTTGAGGACAAGCAACAGTTTAAGTTTGGTGTTGTGATGCGTGAGCATCTTGTACCCTTTTTCCCTTATTTTCTAGTTGTTTTTAGTTAGAATTTATTAAGTTTTATATTATTTTAGTGTAAAAATCCTCTTTGGATACTACTTTGAGTTGTTTTAGTATTTTCATGATTTTAGGTAAAATTCGGAGCAATTTGGCAGAGTTTGAAGACAAAAGGAAAGGAGCTGGACCTTCCCCCTCTTGGACGCTAAACGCCAAGCTAGCATTTAGCGCCAGCAAGCCCCACAACTCAACAACGTTCTACCCTCCTCGAGCGCTAAAGGCCCAACCAGCGTTTAGCACCAGGTAGCCCGTAGTGAATCCCACTCTTGGTCGCATCTCTAGTTGGGTTTAGCCCTTATTAGTTATCTCATCTTTTATTTTTGTAATTTTTAATTACAAACAATACTTTTTAGTTTTAGGATTTAATATTTTATTTTATTTTAAAATCTAATTAGGTTAGATATAAAAGAAAAAAGATTCTCCCTTTTATGGATTCAAACCCTTTTGGTTTCTGGCACACTTTTCAAAACCCTAGTTTTTCTCTATAAGTCATGAGTCACTAAACCTTTTGGTTAAGGTTAAGAGCTTTGTTTATCTTCTATGGATTAAGATTGTTGCTTTTATATTTTAATTAATGTATTATTTAGTTTCAAGGATTAATTTCGTACTTAATTTTATGAATCTGGGTGGAACGAAAGTATGACCCTTATTTTAGATGCGTTCTTGTGACCCTTGGAAGAGGTCTCTCACCTGAACACAGCTTAAAAGTAAATTCCTCCTAAATTTCTAATTACATGAACTAATTGGGATACGTGACATATAATCCTGTTAGTTTTGGGTAATTAGGGTTTTTGTGGCCATAAACTAGTTTTGAACTTAACCCTCTAATTGGAATTAAGTGACCACGACGGTGGCAATTAATGAAGGTTAGAGGAGACTAAATCACTAAGACATTAGGGTTTAGTCATTTACAGTTTGCCATGAAATGAATCATGCATTGTTAAAATAGTTGGTAAGAAGTTTTAATCCGAAAAAGTAAATATCTCTGATACCTTAACTATTTTCTCTCACTGTTTTTACACCAAACATCTTATTTACTTTCTTCACTCTTTGATTTATTGTCTTATGCGATTTTAACCACCAAAAAAACTTTTTTATTTGCCTAAATAAGCCAATCAGTTAACCACTGTTGCTCAGTTCCACAGTCCTTGTGGGATCAACCCTCACTTACCTGAGGTATTACTTGGACAACCCGGTGCACTTGCCGGTTCAATTATGAATATCCTAAAATCCGCACTAGCATACTATGAGCATAATCCGTCCCATGGTGCATACTGATGAATCCATATTTGACGATATATTTTGGTTTGATTTGAGTGGATTTCATCACATAAATCCACATTTATTCATCTAAATAGCATACTTTTGTATTTTCTCCCTAAATTGAGCTTAATTGTGAAAACATGCTATTTTGTGCTTAATTTTATCAATTTTATTCCACTTTCATTCCAATAGATGACTTGATGTGTTTGATGAGTGATTTCAAGATTACAAGGCTAATATGGATGGAAGAAGTGATGGAAAATCATGCAAAAAGGGAGAAAGCATGAAGAAATGAAGTTTTGGAAGATTCAGCTTCCGTGCGTGCGCACAGTGATGCGTGCGTACGCACAGGCGCGCGAGCTTGGCGACGCGTACGCGTGACCCACACGTACGCGTCATAGCCAGCACGTGACCTCATTAATGCAAAAAGCTGGGGGCGATTTCTGGGCCTCCAGAGCCGAGTTTTGGGACTCTCTGAAGTTGATTCCTGCTATATCAAAGGAGGTCTCATTCCATGTGAAGGGGGGGCAATTAAGGTTAGCTTTTGTTATGTTCTTCTCTTAGTTTCTAGAGAGAGAAGCTCCCCCCTCTCTCTAGATTTAGGTTAGGTTTAGTTTAATTTTCTTTAATTTCAATCTTTAATTCTTGTTTTAGTGTAGTTTCATTTATGTTTCTATGCTTTCTTGTCTTTATCTTCTTCATCTCTTTTGTTATTTTCTCTTTTCTATCAATTTTCTATTTTATGAACACTCTTGTATTTCTTTAATTTCAATTAATAAAATTTATGTTTTATGCTCATTTATTGCTTTCCTTAGTTGTTGTTATGATTTTCTTGCTTTTGGTAGTTAGAATTTATTTTTAATGCATTTTAATATTATTTTATTTTCATGCACACCAAGTGTTTGATAAAATTCTTGGCATAGTTTTTACATAGTTTTTCTTCACTCTTGGCTTGCAATTGTTGACTTTGGTGACCCTTGAGTCATTGATGTCTATTCTTGTTTGATATATTAGAGTAGTTAGTTGATTTGGTCTCCCTTGACTCTATGTGACCCTTTAGTGTTGACATAGGACTTAGGGATTGGAATTAACTATGCCTATTTGACTTATCTTCGATGTAAGGTTGACTAAGTAGGATTAACTCTTCATAATCATCATGTAGCTAACCACTATGTAATTTGAATTCACTATCTAGCATTAGGCAATTGCTTCTAATTGATGCATTTGTTGTTAGGTGATGCTTGCTTAAGTTGACTTTTATTTATATCACCGAGTTTGTGCATCGAAATTGTGGAATTGTGAAATTGGATTGTAAGCTCACCTAGGGACATCTTTTTGAAATTCTCAAGCTATATGGACCATACTTGCTATGTGATTGATTTTACCTTCTACTTCTCTTTTCTTAAGTTGCATAGCACCCATGTGCCCTACTTTATGTCAATTAGGTGATGCGAACAAAAATTCAAAGTGTGTTATTAATTGATGTGTGAATTCTATATTTCATTTCGTCCATTAAGTTCTCTTGCACATCAACCGATTTCCATTCATTATCCATTTCACAATTGCTTGATTCTTACTTGAGTACTTTTATGCTCTTTTATTACTTGTTTGTTTGTCTTAACCTATAAGTTTTCTTTAAAGTATCTCAAGCACACTAGAATGAGTGAAGTGCACGCTTCTTTTGTGTAATTGTGACATAGCTTACAATGCTAGTGTGTGTATTCTAAATCGCGCGCAATTTAGAATTCACGCACTATTTTCCTTAATGTCACAGCCTGATTAACTTACTTCATTTTAGTGATTCTTACCTCATTCCAACAATCTATACTTCTTTGCTTTTGCATTTACTCGTCTTACTATTCTGTTTTCTATCTTTTAGGATGACCCACCATAAGCAAAAAGGGAAGCATAAGAAAGAACATGCAATAGTCAGTTGATCCACCAGCTGAAGGTGGCATTCCGTGAAGTCATTGTACCCCCTTGCTCATCTTTGAATGCACCGAGGATGCTACAAACTTTTAAGTGTGAGGAGGTCGTCCAACCAATCGGCCAATTTTTTGGTGAAAATTTCTAATCTAAACACTTTCATATTTCATTTATTTTTCTTCTATTACTAGGTCTTTTAGAATTCTTAGTTGTATTTTTTCACACACACACACATATATATATATATATATATATATAATAAGCATAGTCAAAATAATAAAAATTCCAAGACCATTCCTATATAGGGCATTGACATCCTAATTGATTTGACTTTTTCATTAAACTTGCATGAATTATATATTGTGGAACATGATTTTTGAGCTAAGAACACACAACATGTGAGTTTTCAGCTTAATTGTATGGTTACATCATATTAACCACCATTTTATTCTTGTGTGTTATTCTCTTTCTATGATTGTAATCTTTGATTTGTTTGATTCTTTATATCCATTATTTTGTGTATAAATGCATTTATATGATTGAGGCCTTTATTTGATTTGAGCCGACTTACCCAAATAGTCTTACCCTTTTATCCACCATTGTTAGCCAATTTTGAGCCTATTTTAATCCCTTTTTGTTCTTAATTTTATCACATCACTACCCCTAAGTGAAAAATAATAAATATCCTTCATTTAGATCTTTGATTAGCTTAGGCGCAAGTGAGAGGTGGATCATTTAAGTGTGGGAAAGTTTGGGAGTATTGGTTGAGGTAAAAGTGCATTTTTATATTTTTGTTAAAAATCTTGGAAATTTGGTACATATTTATGCATTCAATACTTAAACCATATGCATTAGTCTCTTGTGTATATATCATGTTATATAAAAGAAAAAAGAAAAAGAGATAAAAATTACAAAAATAAAAAATAAAAAATAAAAAGAAGAAAAAGAAGAAAAAGAAAGCAATAAAAAAGGGACAAAATATCCTAAAGTAAAGTAAAATAATAACAATGTATATGTATTGTGATTAAAATGGGAATACATGAGTGTGTAATGAATAATGGGTAGCTAGTTTTGTATTAGAGTTAAATAGGTTGTCATACGTTAGGTGGGGAGCTTAAGTTAATCAAATATTCAAATTTCAAATTCACTTAGCCATATATATCCTTACCTTGACCCTATCCCCATTACAACCTATAAAAAAGTCCTCATGATATTTATATGCATGCTTTGAATAATTGTTGATTATTAGAAGAAAAACAAATCTTGGAAAGCATGATTAAAGGAGAATTGAGTGAATCAACCCTAAACACTTTAGCGACTAGAGCGTATACACATCAGATGAGGGGTTCAATTGCTCAATTCTATGCTTCCACCTATTATCATCTCTTATCTTGCAAGTTTGTAATTCTTTCCAATAACTCAATTCAATTGTGGATTTGATTTGATTGCTATTGCTTTAGCCCTTATGTTCATATATGTATTCTTAAAATTTGATTTATTTTGACCAAGTAGTTGCATGCATTGCATATAGGTTGTTTAATTTGAATAAATATTAATATCCCTTTCTTGTATCTTTCTTGGGTTTAGCATGAGGACATGATATTGTTTATGTATCCAACTCCCTAGCCTTTGCTCCGACCCATTTTGTTTCTTGTAGGCACATGATGTTAACCTTCCTCGTTGTCATGGTATCCACTACCTCCATGGATTTCTCTATTAGAGTGCATATGTTCCATGTCCAAAATCTCAACCTTCTGTTACTTTGACCTTTACCTTTTTCTTTATGAATTAGCTTATTTACCCTCGTCCTTTCACGAAAATTCGAGAACTCTTGCTCATTTAACACTACACTACTCGAGCACCGATGCATCGGCTCTTGCTCATTTGACACTGTACGCGAGCCATACATAGCGCGTTGCTTCCGGGAAATAACCTAGCTTTAGCGCAATAACGTCTTTGATCCATGTCCATAAAGATTCGACTAAATTTTTATGTTGGCTATTGAAGGCCTAACACAATTATCCTCCTTTATCCAGGCTTGGGACTGGCTATGTACCACAAGTGTAGTAGAGGCAAAGTTGAAAAAATCTACTATGTAGATCTAAAAAAATATCCACACGTACATATTTTATGTGTTTAACTTAGATTCATGACATCAAGCATTTGCAATACGTCTGAACATTTCAAGTGAAGTTGTGTCAATCATGACACTAGCAGAAAGTTGCATAATTTTGTTTCACTTTAATAACATGAATTAGTTGCTATAATTTGCAGTTAATAATTAGCTTTTTTTTTTACTTGCTATGTCATTAGATCATTCAACAAGTTAGTTCTTGATAGTTCATGTTTTTTTTTTTTTGTTGGTTTGTCATTAGAATCAACAATAAAGANNNATAAAGGATAAAGTTGTCTATTATAAAACGTTAATTCATTTGATAAGTATTTCAAATATTGGAATTCAATTCAATTCTATAGTTTTATTATTTTATTCCAAACACTAGAATTTAATTCAATTCTGACTAAAATTCAATTTTTGATAGAATTCAATTTAATTTTATACCATTAAAAGTTTTCAAACGAACTGTTTTCATACCCAAATCAAAGAACAAAGTGACGCTTTTTAATTTTCATATGGAGGCCTTGAAGGAGTTAGTCACGGATATGGGGAGCGTATGTGCTTAACCAGGGTGTAGTGTCAGTTTGACAGAAATCAGACGGTACGACAGGGTGGGAGGAGATCGGACGGTCCGAATTGCATGGACCAAACGCACGGTCCGATTTGTGGATGCCATTCCACGCGTCGCGCAAACCCAGCTCCCTAGAACGGTGCCCCTCAACCCAACATACCCCTTGTTGCCCCCACTCCCTCTGTCCGAAATCTCACTTTCAAACCCCCCTAACCCTCAAAGCCATTCCATTCTCTATTCATCTTCTTCTTCCTCCGGTGTTCTTCACAGTGCATGCCCAAAAAAATTAAACAATGTCAAAGAAACACAAAGGTAAAGATGTTGATCGTCCTGAACTTCACATTGTAAATTATCTGTGTCATCCTGATTAAGTAAGTTTATTTTCTTAATTTTTTTCAAATTTTAGAATTATAATTATTTTTTTAAGAATTTTTTTGAGTATTATTGTTAGAAATTGAAGTTAGGTATATATATATTTAGATGTTGTTAGTTAGAGAATATTTTAGAAATTTTTGGTAATAGTTTTAGAAATTCTAATTAATTAATTAACTTTTATGATTAATTTTAGAAATTATAATGTTAGGGTTTATGATAATTTTTTGTTATTATGTTTAGATGTTGTTAGTTAGAGAATATTTTAGAAATTTTTTGGTAATAGGTTTAGAAATTTTAATTAATTAATTAACTTTTATGATTAATTTTAGGAATTATAATTTTAGGAATTATGATAATTTTTTGTTATTATGTTTAGATGTTGTTAGTTAGAGAATATTTTAGAACTTTTTGGTAGTAGTTTTAGAAATTCTAATTAATTAATTAACTTTTATGATTAATTTTAGAAATTATAATTTTAGAGTTTATGATAATTTTTTGTTATTATGTTTAGATGTTGTTAGTTAGAGAATATTTTAGAAATTTTTGGTAATAGTTTTAGAAATTCTAATTAATTAATTAACTTTTATGATTAATTTTAAAAATTTTAATTTTAGGAATTATGATAATTTTTGTAACTAAATAAATTAAATTGGTATATAATTTTTTGTAATAATATTGAGAATTTTGATTATTAAATAAGAACTGGAATTATCTATTAGTTGTTAGTAGTGATAGTTAGTTAGAAACTGTAGTTAGTGGTATAGGAATTAGTTAATTGTCAAGTAAATTAGATTTAGTAAGATTGTTTGTGTTACTTGTATTTATTCATACATGGTAGTTATTAAATTGTATAATTAACAGGAAGTTTAGCATCAGACCATTATAATTGATGGATCTAATTCGGAAATTACTAAATTTTAGTGGTAAATTAGTAATTATTAATGATTTGATTAATAGTTCGTTATATTTTTGTAAAGTTTATGAATGTTGACATGTGACCACCCAGTGCTTCCGGATCGGTACCATCCTAATGTGGAGGAACATTTACGGTTTATCGGTTTTTATCATGCTTCTTAGATTGGAGTAGTTCAATGCCAGAAAGTACTAGTCAATGCTCTAATCAAAAGGTGGCACCCAGACACACACACCTTTCACCTTTCGATTGGTGAGTGTGCAGTGACACTGGAGGATGTAGCTGTTTTCTTGGTCTCCCGACGAACGGTCTTCCAGTGACAGGTATCACGTTGAGCAGTTTCGCAGCCTTAGAGGGTAAGTGTTTTCACCAGTTTGGGGTTGCACCGACCAAGTCTGACTGCAGAGGAAGCGGCATAAAATTGACGTGGCTTCGGGATCTAAAAGAACGTTTACAGTTGATTGACGAAAGCAGTATCCAGAGGTACGTGAAGTACCACATTATGTTGTTATTGGGTACGATCTTCCTTGGAGACAAGTCTGGGGCATCTGTGCACTAGAAGTATCTGCCTTTGCTCCGTGATTTTGGTAGTATCGGTCAGTATAGTTGGGGATCGGTATGTTTAGCGCACCTGTACAGGTCGTTATGCAGGGCATCTCGTTTTGACTGTAAGGAAATCGATGGTCCACTAACACTTTTGCTAGCTTGCGCTTGGATCTGCCTACCGTATCTTGTGACGGCTCGTAGGAAACCCCGCAGTTTTTTGCTTGCAAACAGGTAACATTATCAACCTACTTAGTATGTTCATATTTCTATTTAAATTGTGCTAATAAAATAAATCATTTTAGGTGGCGTAACTGGGAGCGTGGTGACCGACACTAGAGATATCTTTGTCTCGCCCACTTTAGAAAGTTATTAGATGAGCTTCAGAAAGGCCAGGTGTGTTTTCATTAGAAAAGTATTGGTTTCCAACTTAGTGTTACTATTATTTGGCTTGTAATTATCTGTCTCTTGTATTGTGTGCAGTTTGTGTGGGTTGCTTATGGTGTTGACCGCATTGATCTAGATATAATCCCAGAAGACATCAACATGCACTCTGTTGTGTGGAGCGCTACAGTCCCGTTGATTTCATTCGAATGCATTGAGTGGCATGCAACCGATAGGTTTAAAAGAAAGTTTGGTTTTGTTCAGGGAGTTCCTCATCAAAAACGGAATCTAGACAAGGCACACGGAGAAACACTGACTGGTCCTAAGAATCTTAACTGGGCCACAGCCACGTCCCATTCATTTTGGGTGATGCAGTGGACAAACAGGTATAATCACATTCTTACTGAGCATCCGGTGCCTCCACAGCATCCCTTGGATATTTACATGCACTGGTATCGTACCAAATATGGCAACCACTTGAACTTGTCAAATATTGTGGTTCAAGAGAATGATGAGGGTAACCCAGTTATGGATGATGACAATGAAGAGCAGGAGCCACAGTCACCGCCTCCTCCACCTCCACATCCACCTCCTCAAGAACAACCACAGTCCTTGGTCCCATATGTAGTTCAGACACAATTTACCCCATCATACCCAATATATCAACAGTATGGGAGTACCCCACAGTTTGACTCAGGATAGGGAGCTTCTTTTAGCCAGTTACTTGGGTTCATGGCTGCAGATGCAGGCCAGCCACAATCTAGCCATCAGCCTGATTTCATACCAGGTAGGTATTCTTTGGACGCGAGGCATCCATGCCGAGCTACCTCAGTTTCTTCTGGAGGGTTGGTGTCTGGAGATTCTAGTAGGAGTGACGACGGTCGGGGGATACTTAATAGTCAAAACCCACGGCGTGTCTCAATGGATCTAATTGAAGAAAATGCTAAGACAACTGAGCATGAGACCAATGAGTATCTAGTAGATGAACCAGATGATGAAGATGACGAGGAGAGTGAAGATGAGGACATGGATGAGGATGAAGAATCCCGCAACGATGCTTTTGATGATGGTGATCATGCAGGTCCAATTTTAGGTTTAATTTACTGTCAATTGATTATATTATGTACTTGTTGGTGTTTCTTTTTGTTTGTTCATACCATATACATGGTTGGGCGGTCTGTTTAATTAAATTATGTACAGGTGAGACAAGTAAAGGATATAATCTCAGGGTTGATCCTCCACTTCGTAGCGCTAATCGATACACCCCGTCCGTGTTCAAGAGGGCCACCAAGAAATGCAAGAACTTTGTGAAAGATATAAAGTGGGCACTGAGAAAATAGTTGTTGTGTACTTAATATTTTCTATGTATGGTGGAACGTTTTAATGTATCACTGATATTTTCTATGTTGCCGTACTGTGCTTAGACTACGATAAATGCTCTATGTTTTATTACTATGTATTATAGTTGTGTACTTAACAATATCTATGTATTCCTGGATAAGTTATAAAGTCTCAAATATCATAGATTGTTTGGATAAAGTTTAAAGTCTCAGATGTCATAAAGAAGTTTCATGAAATTACAATGTTCCAATAAGGTGGTTTCGTAACTAGGATAAAACATAAACTACCAAATGCCATAAAGTACTTGAATGAAACATGAAAGATATAAATCTACTGTGCTGGGTTGCTGGGACCTGCACCAACTGAGCGACGGCATGTATTACGGATGTGTCCCTCGGCTCCACATTGCCTACATCACCTAGGACCACGTAACATTCGCGTGTCCATCTCGTTCAAGAAACGTGTCATCCTAGGGTGACCTTTGGTCACTCGTCTCAAGTACGGATTCGATACAAATCGAGGCCCGTTGTACGCAGGCCATGTAGTAGGATTCCCCAGTGGCCTAAACCTAGCTCGGTAAACCCTCCGAACTTGGTCCATCTTGTAAATGCCATGAACATACACTCGCCAATCCAGTCACTGATTTGCACAACATGCAAACACATGTCGTCAAGGAATTCGATCCACCTGAAACTCACCATAGTCACACCGTTGTCGACGGAGGTCGACGGCATACTCCGTTCCACTTGGCATCTCACGAACTTCAAAGACCACATTCATCCTGTCGAAGCAATTAACCTGGATGTTTCCTGATGCAAGTTGATTTGCATGCAATTTTGCGGTCACAACCTCAGAAAAAACATGTCCAGCTGTTATCCGCGACTCCGCCTCGGCTCTTTTTCTGGTGAATAACTCGTTAAACCTGTAGAACATTGCTTTGACAAGTGCAGTGATAGGGAAATTGCGTGCATCCTTCAACACTGAGTTGATGCATTCCACTAGGTTTGTGGTCATGTGACCCCATTGGTAGCCACCATCGAATGCCGCCAACGCATATTGTTCGCGGGGGATTCGGTTTAACCAGTTAGTGTAAGCCTCACCCCGTTCTCGTAAATGCTGGTAGCGCATTTCATACTCGCGAACCGTCCTCGAATATCCTGCACAATAAGCAAAAACAAACAAGCAAAGAATTGATGAGAAACACTGCTTGAAGCTAACTCTGTCAATAACGAATTTCGAATTACTAAAGTTTACCTATATTGACTACAAGTTTTTGTAGGTACGGTGCCTTGAACTTTCTCAAAAAATTCGACTCTAGATGCCTGATGCAAAACATGTGGAAAGCTCTCAGAGACGACCAAGCTCCGTTACTCCGGGCCACAACTGCATTGATGGATTCGTGTCGGTCATAAATCAGTCCCACACCATCCCGAGTCACAACATGTTGTCGCAGGTTACTAAGAAAAATGTGCCATGCATCAGAAGCCTCGCCCTCCACAATTGTAAATGCAATTGGGACGATATTATTGTTACCATCCTGTGAAACTGCAACCAACAGACAACCCTTATACTTTCCGTATGAGTCCTATCCACATGGACAACTGGCTTGCAATGTCTGAATGCTCTAATGCCGGGGTAATAACTCCAGAAGACTCTGTGCAATATCCGGATATCAGTTACCAAGTCATCACCTTGATATGCAGGTATTGTCTCAAAATGGACAACTGTTGATGGCTCCTTATGACACATGGCCTCAAACCATATAGGCAAAGCTTCGTATGATGCTTCCCAACCTCCAAATATTTTTTCCACTGCTTTTTGCTTAGCCAACCATGCTTTCCGATAGCTGATGGTGTAATTGAACTTCGACTGCACTTCCGCAATAACTGATTTCACCTTTATCGAGGGGTCAGCCTCAACCAACGGCTTTATTGCTTCTGCAATTGAGTTCGAATCCAGCTTCGAATGATCCTGAGAAATAGTGGCTCTAGTACAAGTGTGACTACCGTTGTACCTCCTTATAACCCAACAGTACTTTCTGCTGATCATGCTAACACTGATAAGCCAATTACACCCTGATCCATACTGTGTACACTTGGCATAAAAGGTCAAAGGCTCCGACTCATACACACGGTAGTCTACGCCTCTTCGGATGGTATAATCTTTCATCGCCATAATAATAACTTCCCTAGAACTGAATTCCATTCCGACTGCAAATTCACCATCTGCGACCATAGGAATTCTACCACGATGACAACCGTATGAAAAATATTTAATACAGAAATAGTTAATAACTGAAATTAAAGGTAAATCAATGCTCACTACATCCACATTAATATAAACAAACTTTCCATCGTGTTATCATCTCACTTTTAATATAATAAAAACATAAACACATAAATAAATATGGATTAATGCATACTAATTAATATTCAACTAAATCAATAAATCACTAAACATATTTTTATCTTAACAGCTTACTACATAAAGACAAACAACTGTTAATTGAGCATAGTTTCACACGTCACTTATCTATTTCATACATCGATCAACATAGATTATTACCAAAAGTCTAATCCTTCGTATAAATATATGCATTTACGTACCACACTCATATATTCCAGAAACTCTGGCGCATGCATGGCTTCCAAGTCCAGAACCCGCATGAAAGACGGCTCCTCAAACGGATGTTCGTTTGCAAGTGCATTTGCAACGTTTGCCACATTCGGAGCCATCGCCCCGTCACCTTGACATTCTCTTCGTCTGGAGCAACAACTTCGTAATTGCTTTCAAACTCTTCCTCATTGTCACTATTGTAATCTTTCCGTCCAATATTTCGGTCGGCTTCAGATTGTTCTAATTCAACGTACAACTCGATGACCGATATTAGAGCGCGAGTTTCAATATACATTGAAAACATCTCTTGCATACTCGCTTCGTCGGTTACATATTTGGTTTGATACTGCACGAACCCACCAAATACCGGTACGGGATATTTGTACAAAATACATGATATTTTTCTTGATATCCCAAAATCTATCTTCTCACAAATCACACATTTTAGCTCTTCAAATGAGATTATGAATGGAATAACAATATCTAACGGATTCTCGCAACTAAATCTCACTCCTTCAGATGTTTGTAATAAAATCTTACCAAAATAATATACTCTAAGCGGAACTCTATCATCCATTTCTCATATTCTCATAAATATGAACTACACTATCATATTCTTGAAGCTCATACGAAATAAGACAAATGCAGGAGTTGGGGGAAGAAGAAGAAACAGAACAAGAAAAAGGAGATCTGAGA
>NC_029792.2:97800623-97802088 GCF_000816755.2 Arachis ipaensis | reverse complement strand
GACCCACCGACTAGTCTTAGGAAAATTAAATAATATTTTCTTCAAGCAACTCGAACCCTCCGAGTTCACTCTCACAGAAATAAAAAAATTTACTAATCGGATGGTCCGATTAGCTCGACCAAATTCAAATTAACTAATTTCCTAATAAAGAATTCAGACGGTCCAATTTTTCCCTGCTATTGTTTAGCAAAGCCTGTTCCACACCTGTATCTAACACCAGTGTACACCATAACCAAGCACAACTCACACACTGCTGCAATATCAAAAAAAATGAGCCACAAAGTGATAGTGAAATAATAAGGTTTCTTATACTCTCGTAACTATAAATACAAAGCTTTGAAGATAGAAGAATAAGAAAGAAGTGTTACAAAAAAAATGTAATTATATTATTCTAAATTCTCAGTTATATATTTTCTTTTTAGATCATTTGCTTGTCTTTTCTTTTTAACTTCTGTTTTTCATGTTTTTTCTCTTCTTCCCATGATCAAAATACATATTTTCTTTTGAAATTCACTAGTCAGGATGATCACTCTAACATTTAGATTATTATTAATATCCTGTCTATAATGTGTGTATTGAAGAACTTGCCTAGTTACACGGAATAATCTCTACTTTTTCTCCTCTAATAAGGATTCAAGATGACATTAAAACGCTACTTGAGGTGCGTGGTTCGTGGAATTATTTTCGTTCCTAAGAATGTCTTTTTATATTGCAAACCACACAACAAAAAAATCTCTCCCTAATTTTGAAAAATAAAAAATAAAGCGATAGAAACCAAATTTTTATTATCTTTTACTTTAAAAGCAAGAAAGGACATAAAGCTAATATTCCCAAGTTCATAATCCTAAGAATGTGAAAATACTGATGAACCACACACCCTAAACCATTTCTAAGAGCTCAAACATGGTCCAAGGGTTCTTTCCCAGAGATATTTTCCCAAGATAAATTTTAACCGTGTATTCGTTGACATCTTTGCTATTTGGCAACTCATTTGCTAGGGAGATAGATGAAACTTAGGGTAACATTTCAGTATAATTGTTGATATGCATATACCACATCAAGCAACCTTAGAATTTTGTCAACATCTTCTCCACCTTCCATCGGTAGTTCTCTCAAAAACGCGAGGCTGCTTCTCCGGAAAGGTGTCTGTCCAGTATGGATGCGCAATCAAATAATTCCACTGCCTGAAAATGGTAAGTTAGATTGATATCTCTCGGAATATTACAAACAAGAGAAATTCAAACAATGTGCTAGAAACGATGAAAACATTATCATAAGGTAGGTATAGGATATAGGCAAGGACGTATAATATTAAAAATTAGAGAAAATTTTACTTCGCCCAACTATCGAAAGATTTTAAAATGACAATTCTCTTCCTTTTATTTGTAAAATATGCATTTCTCTCACTTATAATTTTTAAAAACCTCATCATTAATCCATTTTAAATTTTTGTGTTAACTAACTT
>NC_029792.2:97794114-97800616 GCF_000816755.2 Arachis ipaensis | reverse complement strand
TGATAAAAGATATTTTTATAAAAATATTTTTTTTAAAATATGGGTAAAGTTAACGTTAGTTGACACACAAAATTTAAAATAAATTAAAGAGGAAGTTTTTAAAAGTTATAAGAGAAGGGAGGGTACATTTTACAAATAGAAAAGAGAAAAATGTCATTTTAACATCTCTCAAGGAAGGAGAGTGTAATTTTCTCTAAAAATTATATCTATTGTGTTTGTTTCCCAATAAATTATTTTTCTGGATTTTAAGTTAAAATATAAAACTTATAATAATTATTTTGTTAAATTTGAGATTAAAAACATAATAAATAAATAAATAAATTCAATATAAAAGCAAAATAGTGATAATGAACTGTGATATAACCAGTTAAATACTAAATTGAAACTTAATTTTAAATATAAATGAAATTTTAATGTTTTTTTAAATTATTTGAGATAAATATTATCTATCAACTAATATTCTTTGCAAGATTTGTTTATTTTAACATTTAAATGGTCTCATCTTTTTCAAAGTTAGAAGTGAAATTCGAACTCAAGACCTCTAAGTGAAGATGAAAAAACTATGTCATTTGAGTCATAATTCTTCGGCATTTAAATGGTCTCGTTTGTAGAAACCGTTTGGTAAAAAATGTTTAAACCGCAAATATTGTAACAAACGAACTCCGTAATCGAGTAGAAATTAAAGAATACATGAATAATAATTTAAATAGATATATACAAAAAGGGGAAAAAGTGAAAAACTTAGAAACTATTTTTTTAACCAATATAAGTTTTTCTTTCTCTTCCTATATATCAATTCAAACCCTTAAGTCTTGCTTGTTCATTAGTTGGTTAGCTGATTATTGATAAAAATAAAAAATAATAACAATAAGTTCCTAGCAAAACTGTTAAGATTGACATTTAATCATATTGAAAATAAGAAGAAAAAATCATAAATTAACTTTTCATCATTTAAAATTCCCAAATTTAGGGGGATATATATATATATATTCAATATATATTCAATTTCAAATAGCAAATAGTCACCAAAAAAAATTTCAAATAGCAAATATATTATGCTAAAAATAAATTTTATCTACTATATAATTTTGGCGTCAACTACCAAAATTTTCTAAATCTGTCATTGGATAGGATGGTAGTGAGGATACTAGGATGTAGCTGGGGTTCTCATCGAAGTTGCGATGACTGCGGGGTGGTGGAAGGTGGTAGCAATGGGCTGAAGTGGGGTTGTAATAGTTGTGGCCTTGTGGGACTGAGGTTGGAATGGTGTGGTGGCTGTTGGGTGGTGGTGGTCGAGTGAGGTGTGTTGATGATGATGGAGGGAAAACAATGGCATGATGGTAATGGTGGTGGTGATGATATGTATAGAAGGATAAAATCTGAAAAAGAAATTGGTAACAACCAGGATAAAATTGAAACTAAGTTTAAATAGGATAAAGTATATTTTTTGTTCCTCAAGTTTGTTAAAGTTTCAAAAATACCTCTAAAATTTATTTTGTTTTAATTTTATCCCAAAATTTTCGACTTACATCAAATGTATCTCCAACTAAATTTTCAAAAAGTTTAAAACCAATTTAGCAATAATGCTTACAACTAGGTGCCAGATACTTGTGGTCAGGGACAAAGTATACTTTACATATTTAAATATTAGGGACAAAATTAAATCAAATTAAATATGAGGACTATTTTAAAAAATTTTCAAAAATATTAGGAATAAAAAGTATACTTTATATTGATATATTGGCAGCAAAGAACTGGATTCAGCAAAGAACTCAAGCACTCAACTAAGAGCCTAAGCATTTTCCATTACACTAAAATTGATTCAATTGTTCCTTTTGTCTCTCTCAACATCTCTTATGAAATCAAAGCAATACCATCCCTTTCTGGCTTCTATTGATAAGTGAAGAACTCAGTTGTTGTCTTGTTGAGTATGCTTTGAGAATTTTGGAAACGTGTATCTTCTTCCACATACTTTCTATCGGGTATTTTATTGCACTTTCTTATTCTTTATATCAATATCTTCAAATTGGTTTATCCAAGATTTATGATCTACTTGACTCGATTATTTTTATCATAATTCTGAAGACCAAAATATATTGGTATTTCCATTTAACAAATAAATAAGAGGAAGTTTTCAACATTTAAAAATCAAGATCAACCATAAGTTTTACCTTTTCAAATTGTCCACAAAATCTGGGCCCTCGGCGGTAGGTGAGGTAGAGCATATTGAAAGAATTTCCGAATCTGTATAATGCAGAAGCGATAAAGCAGCATAGTACTGGCGATGAGTCCTAAAATCATGAGAAGGAGAGAAGCATCGGCAATCATATACTAACAACAACAAAACCTTGTCGCATTAGATGGGTTATCAAACAATGTCATTAAAGGAAAGGATTTTCACCAACTAGCATGGCTTTTCACAAAAATTCCAAGTTACCATCTACAAGGAGCAATTTGAAACTGGTCAGTTGCAGTATCATATGTCTCTATTAACTTCCCATTCCAACTGGTATCTTCATAAGAAGCAGATACTCGTATTCTTCTGACAATTTCATCTGGGCATCTGGTACTTGTATGAAAACTTGCAGGGATGATATTTCCTGAAGTAGTCTCAACCTGAAATGGTGCATAGGAGGCAAGAAGTTAGAATCACATACTTTTGGTTTACAATTGACATGGAGAAGCATGATTTCCCAGACACAGGTGGAAATCTATGTGAGAGGATCTTTGTGTAAACTTGAGTGGGAATTCACATTTTCTCCGGCTGAGGACATGAACCAAACAGACACATCGCGATGGTTTCGAGTATACAAGTAACTGTTTCAAAAGAATAGACCACAATCGCCACATCATTATAACTAAAAAACAATGACTCATGTTACTATAAGAAGTATTTATACTATGCTAGTGTGAATAAAAAATTGTCTCGCCCAACAAAAGAGTCCGCGGATCCCATCATTAGTAACAACCTCAGCAGCTAGCCAATGCATTTAAGTAGTTGTACCACTGAAGTTTTAACCAATGTTATCATGCATTTTCAAATTGTCAAGATTGTTTTTATCCAACTGAAGATAAAAAAAAGTATGTGAATGAGTAGTATCAATCTTTTGAAAATATTAGGCCTCTTTATATTATCTGGAATTTTAAAATCACAAAAAAAAAAATGTTACTATTGATGATTGATGATGACAGTACACATGCATGTATGTAAAGCTGGCAGAGAATAACCAGCTCCATATGCTTTATGCAAATAGTTATATGAAGTTAAATAAGAGGGTTATCAACTTAGCAGTTATCACATATCATTAGTGAAGTATACGCCAAAAGAAGAATTAAAATCAGGAGTTGACCACAAATCCATTGAACAACGGGTAAGCAGTTCCATTGGAATCCCTTCTGGTATTATGTCCAAGAACACAAATAGTCCGAATGTGAAACTTCTCCTCTTTTGCCCATAAAGTCTGAACAATTTTCGTGCACAAAGGAAAGGAATGATCACCGAATTCTGCTTGGGCTTCTGATTCAGTGCTAGCCTTAGCATGCTGTACAAAAAGTTCAATAGACAGCTTCAATTGTTGTGTTTCTGGTGGAAAAGTACATCATAAAAATTCACTAACAAAGGGTGAGGCCCATTCATACCTGCAGCGAAACTTCTTCAAAACCACCAATTAGATGCACCTATAATTTTTCAAATCATGTTTTCTGACTCAGATAGATGACATGATATAATTCACCATCAAAATTAGAAATCAAGATAAGGAAATATACATCGAACTCAGTGTCCAAGCCATCAACTAGTTGTGATAGCATTTGAGAGAGGCCCATTTCTACAATTTTTGGTGAATCCATATGAGCAACTGATGTCCTATAGTGTTGAATTAAGATATACCAACATAAATTAAAACCATGGAGAACGAGTATATGTTGAACTTGATATGCAGTGGATTTATCATCTATAAATTAACCAATCCTTACTCCTTACATTCCATTCCTTCGATTCCGAATAACAAGGCCAACACAAGTTGTTGCTTCATCAGTGCCAACAAACTAGGTTTACAGGAATAGGAGGAAATAAATTAAAGAAACAGTAGGTTAAACAACAACGACAATAGTAATAAATGTAAAGCTCAGCATAAGCAATTAAAAGACAAATTGGCAACCATACCCCTGGATCTACTAACCACCACATTTTTTTGAAACAAAAGAATAAATTTTATTTAAAATGGAACTATATTTCATAGAAATTGAAGAATAAGATATCCTTAGTACAAGAAAGGGATATGCCAAAAAATAAATAAATAGAGCAAAACTCTTCAATCTCGCTGCATATCACAGACAGATATCCCTCTTAACAGACCATGTGTCTTGCACCAAGAAGATGCAAGACGTCTAATCCTTTCCTACAAAACTTGATTGCCCAAAATCCTTACATTAGACATGTGAGAATTAATACACCAAACAGTGTCAGAAACAGCACACTCCGATAAATATTTTGCATCCTTTCTTCTTCTAGAGCCAACAAATCTAATCAATGAAAACTTCGGATGAACCAACATTCATTAAATAAAAGATACCAAAAAGTGAATTGCATGATAAATTAGCCATAGAACAGTGCAAAAACAAATGGGCAGCTAACACTGGGCAAGTATTACACATGACGCACATAGGTTTATCAAGGTCAAGAAGAATCCTTTTCAAATTGTGAGTTGGGAATTAGAAAAGAAAAAGAAAAAATCAGAGGACTCGAGACCAGGATACCAAGATATTTCATTTGAAGAAGACAATGTGATGGGTTCAAGGTTATTAAATCTGTAAAAGATAAAAGCTCTAGGTTGGATTATTGTGGAGAGAAGATAAATGATAAAGGCATCGAAAGACTGAATAATAGGAGGAATCACTTGTTAAATGGCCCTCCTAAAGGTTGATATGGGAGCTATTACCTACCTCTAAGGAGAGCAGAGTTTTAAAGGTAGAGTAACCTTAGGAAACGAATTACCAAGCACTAGAATTTTTCACTAGAATGAGTATCTTATGAAGCTGCGTGTGTGCGTGTGCGTGTACGTGTATGTCACAAAATTGAGAACAGAGGTGCGTTAAAAACAAATTCAGCAAGTATTGCTTAGAGATGTACAACTAGTGGATGGGAGAGAGAAGTATTTCAAATACTTCAAATAATGGCTTCAATTTGACAGGTGCAACAAACTGACAGAGAGGTGCATTTTATGGTGCGGATAGAAAAGAATGTGGACATGTATGTATGAAACTCGTGATGGGTAAACAGTATCACATACCTCAACAACTGCAGGGTCAACAGTAGCATATTCTCTTTGGAATATATAAACCCATTTTGATCTTTCTAGAGTAGAGTCTTCAGACACTGAGAACTTCCTCTCTGGGATAGCTTTGAAAGAGTTCGAGGCTGATACCAAAATGGGATTTTCCAACAGAACAAGTAGAATATCCTTTCCCTGTCAATTAGCAAGAATGTCAGATTATATGAATCACATGATTCTAAACTTATATTTTTAAAACGGCATGACAAACCCCATAATTTACAATCATGCAAGCAAGAATTGATGCAGAGTTGTTTATCTTTTAATTTCTTCCAATTTACTTTTGTTTTGGTTATTTCTTATTTTCTGCGAGTGTTGTCCACTTGTAAAGGGTAGCTTTACAATTTATCAACCTTGAATGATATCAATTTTCCTCTATCTCATTTTCTCTCGAATTCTGGTTGAGTGTTTATCAAATCAAGTTCTTGTCTCTTTTATTCCTAGCCTTGCCATGAGTCCATTGGATCCTTTAGGTTCCCTGAGATTCATTTATTTTTTTCTTAATCTAAGTTTTCTATTGCCTGCATCAAGAACTCACAGGATCATGCATCGCTTTCTTTTCTTTTCTTTTCTTTTCTTTTTTCATTTTTTTCCTGGATGAAAAATAGAGACATTCATTGAATACATTGCTTGTGAAATAATAACTTGCCTTCTAGTTTTTAGAATATGTTAGCATTACTTATGTATCCTACATTTGAGTTCATAAACACGAATAGAGAAATGGGAAAACAACCAAAAGAAGAAAAGAATGGTAAAGAGAAAACAAATCAGATAATTGAGAAATAAGATTAAAGCCATATATCTCTCCTGAGTCCTGATCCCCACACCTCAATTTTACTTCTTTTGTTTTTTCTTCAGTCCTTTGTGCTTCTTCTTAATCAAAGAAGATGTTGAAACATTTGCTGATCACATTCTAATAAATGACATATATCCAAAAATAAAAGGAAAATAAAAAATTGTAGTGGCTTTTCAGTTTCTTAGGCAAAAAGGGTAAGTGGAAAAGATGATGCGAGTGAAATCGGGTACCTGAGATGTTGAAGAATAACGAGGAGAGAATGGAAGCCCATCAACGAAGATCATGATTTGGGTCTTCTCTGATTCTCTCAAATATTCCAGTGATATAGTGGCGGCTGTAGCCTGTAGTTTGTAGTCTGTAATAAGAATCTCAA
>NC_029792.2:97764470-97793978 GCF_000816755.2 Arachis ipaensis | reverse complement strand
TAAGATAGGAGACTCGAACCCACAACCTCTTATTTGAGTATGGGGAGACTATCTCATTTGAGCTATAACTCATTGGCAATTAAAGATGGCAGAGTGGTAAGAGGAGGTGTCTTATCCTTACTCACCCAAGTTCGAATCTTTCTCTAGCATTTGTGCCAATGAGTAATAGCTCAAATGGCATAGTTTTCTCATATTCAATTAAGAGGTTACGGGTTCGAGTCTCATATCTTTGGTAAAAAAAAATTAAATATCGTTTTAATCGCAATATTTTTGTCCTTGATATTTATCAGTTTAAAATTATTCTATTAATCTTTAACGGTTTAAAATCGTCTTAATATTGTTCTATTATTAGTAATTTGTTACTAGAATTAACAGGATGATAATATTGACATGATTTTAAAAAAATTTAATTACTCTGTTGGTCCTTATTATTTTACAAAATTTTTAATTAGGTTTTTATATTTTTTATATTTTAATTAAGTCATTGCACCAATTTTTTTTTTAATTAGGTCCCTACACTTTTTTTTTATTTGGGTCCCTGTACTATTTTTTTTTAGTTGGGTCCCTATAAAATTAAGCCAATTACTGCCAAGAGGGACCTAATTAAAAAAAATTAGTGCACGGATCCAATTAAAAGGAAAAAAAAAAGTATAGGGACCCAATTAAAAATTTCGCGAAACTATAGGGACCAATAGAATAATTAAACCTTTTAAAAAGTTAGAAACTTAAATAGGACGAAAACGTGGGAACAAAACGATACATTACTCTTAGAAAAATTATCAAATCAAATAAAATGATAGTGAATTTTGTAACATTCTACCACACAAAGTCTTATGCTATAGTTGTAAATTAGAGGTGGTGAAGTATTACAACTTCTAAAAACGGAAAAGTACATACATAGTATTTAAAGAATAATGATATATCTAGGAGCTTGGGAAGAATGACGATAGAACAACAACCGCATCGCACTCAAAAACATCGACGCTATAAAGTTTCGATACACAAAAACAAAAGAAATATATACAATAGTTCAAAAGAAAAACATAGCAAATACTAGTCTCGACCCGCGAAGACAAGGCCGGGTAGAAAGTATAACACAATCCAGAAGTATACAAAATACAACTTATTTCTCCATAAATCAACCTCTAAGAGGGATATACAAGTATATATTTAAAAGTGGAGAATGTAAATGTAATAACCACAAAGTACAAAATGCAAAGGAGTCTTCGCTTTCCATAGAGAGTCCGGCATGCTAAACGAGGTTTGTCATGTTATGTATCTGAAAAACAAGATCCGACAACGGGTGAGAACCCGAAGGTTTCTAGTAGAATAATAATTTTAAATAGAGACTATGTAAAAAGATATGAACCTTTTAGGCAATCCTAAACTCCAATCATTCAAGGTTCAAGTCTAGGGTCCTTTCTAAATCCAACAAACAGAATAATCAGACTAAATCTCAGCTAAATTAGAAATTTTAGATTCTCGACTTTATTCAGTACAAGTCATCAGTCATAATACCAGTCATCTTCTCTCTCTATATCACAACTGTCCAAATTCTGTAATTCTATATCAAAATTCAGTTCCAATGGTATCGATTTATTCTCAATGTTTAGTTCCAATCCGGAGCAAATGGGACAAACCACAACCTTTACGTCTACTCAGGGAGTTCCAATCTCAACTCGAAGTAAGTGGGGCAAACCACAACCCTTGCATCTATCCAAGGAGTCAAAATATCAACCCGGAACAAATGGGATAAAGCCACAACCCTTGCGTCTGCTCAGTCAACTCAAATATCAATCAAACTCATTCTCATCATCAATTCTAATCAACACATCGCATCAATAACAACCCTTAGCGTCATCACCGCTAGTATAAGGGATCTATCAATTGTTCAAACACATACAAACAATACAAAGAATACACAAATAGAGATAAAGATAGTGAAAGGTGAGAATCCCCTTCTTTGTTCCTCCGGGTATTGTAAAATCGCCTCCAGCAAGATGGTGGGAGGTTAGGATCCCCTCCTTTGTTCCTCTTGGACATATTAGAACGTACCTCCTGGGTAGACGCAAGGGTTGTGATTCGCCCCACTTGCTCTAGGTTGGTTAGTTAAGGTTTTTCAAGTAGATGCAAGGGTGTGGTTTGCGCTACTTGCTCTGGGATGAGATGGTTTGAGCTCCTTGGATAAAGGAAAGGGTGTGATTCGCCCCACTTGCTCTAGGTTAAAGTGATTGTGAGCTTCCTGGGTAGATGCAGTGGCCGCCCCACTTGCTCTAGAATGCTATTTATGATTGGTCTTAGTCTCCCTGGACAAACACAGTGACTAGTGAGATTTCTTTAACCCAGCCGCACGAGATATCATTGGCTAAAGGAAAGACATACATCATATGCATTTGTATGATTTGTTTGAGTATGCATTACTTTGGTTTGCCTAATTGCTTATATATGTCTATATGCTACATGACTTAAATGTTGTATCCGTTTCTTTAATTATGTATTACTTGTATGCTTTGTATGTCTTTGCAACTGAGAAATTCCTCATGCTGACAAAGGTGATGCTGAGGGTAATTCCATCAGTGATTAGGAGGTTTGGGTTGACAGAAAGTGAAGAGTAAGATTAGAAACAGAATCCCTTAGATAGAGTAACGCATTTTTGGTTTAGTATGATATTTAAGTTAAATCTGAGTGTCGGAGTTCTAAGAATGTCTCTGACTTTTTCGCGGCCTTATATATTATCTATGTCGGGACCTCTACCATGCTGAGAACTCCAGGTTCTCATTCCATACGTATTTGTTGTTTTTCATATACAGGACGTGACGCGTCTCGCTGAGCGTGCTGGATTTGCTTTGTTGGAAGTGAAAACTTATCTTTTGGCTTTTTATATTATTTATTTAGTTATATATGTGTACTTTCTCCGATTTTGTATAAAAACATATTTTGTCCCTCTTAGAGGTTGACTTTGGAGAATTAAGATTTGTATTCTGTCTTTTATTTTTAGAGGTCATAGCGCCTCACCATCTTTAATTTACATTCTAGGCGTAAAGTTCTGTGTGGTACGGTATTATAAGTGACGCAGCAAAAGCGGGTTGGACTCTCAATATGGTGAAAAAGTATATAGCCTTTAAGTTCCAAGATTCGAATATAGATATTGAGATGAAACTAGAAGGACCCCTGTGATTGAACCTAAAATTGAGTCTAAAACCTCTGGTATAATCCTTGGATCCCGCCGAATGTGATTTGGAGAAGTTACTCTTTTAACAATGAAATTTATGATTCTTGAATATGAAATTAAAAGCATTGCATTGGTACATTGATGGTCGGAACTTAATAATGACAAGTACGTGATGACTTGATGGCTTTAGGGCTGTTATGATGTGAAAAAAATATGGTTTAAGATGTGTTGTTAGTATAAGAGAACGTAATTGATTCGCATTTACAGTTTGCTGCATCCAAAGGTCAGTAGAGAATTGAGAAATTAAGAGTTGAGGTAAAAAAGCACTGCTCCCACCTGTTTCCTTTTAGTGATCGAAATTTTGAAGGCAAAATTTTTATTAAGGTAGGGTAGGATGTAAAATCCAGGTAAATGACTAATAAATGAATTAAATGGGAGCAAAAAGGATATGAATTTAACATTTATAATTTAAGAAAAATGTCGATGAAAATTTAATAGAAAATAAAATTGAGCACAATAATGTAGTTAATCGGCAAAAAATGTGAGTAAGAAAAATTAAAAATATGAAAATGATAAGAAAAAATATTTAAAACAAAAGTTCAAACACTTATGTTAAAGGTTTTAGTTCAAAGTTGGGGCAAAGGGCTAAGAACTTGAGTTGGGCCCAAGCCCAAGTATATATAACCCACAAACTTAACAAATTTCAGCTCTTTTTTTTTTTTTCGAGAGAGAGCCACGGATTGAAGAGAAGAGAGAAGGGAGAGCCAAGCCCTAACTTTATCAACTTCATTTGGTCATCACTTTTGCTTTGGAGCTCCGATTGACAAGCCATTTGCGGTCACACGTCGCTCTTCTCATCCTCTTCAATTTTATTAGATTAGTTTGGTGAGTAACTCAAAATCCCAACTCCAGTTTCTCATTCAAATATGATTTTGTATTTTGAGCTTGGATATTGAGAATTTTTTGTGATTTTGGTGTTATAGGCGTCTTATAACTTGTGTTCTTGGTGATTTTCATCACTAATTTTAGTGGATAAAGGTAATGACCCTTTTTTTCTCTTGGTTCATCAATTTATATGAGTCTTAGTTTTTATATGATCCTCTTATTTGAGCAATTAGAAACTTGATTTGGTGAAATTGTGGAATTTAAATTTGGACATTGGTACAAACCAATTTGAGTCTTAGAAAGTGTGGAAGAAAAAGCTTGGAATCTTGAAATTTTTCGTCATTAAGGTACGAGTCTTAATTTCGGATAGACACTGTGTAACATTATGTGAAAACCTAAGTTAATTGCCATATAATAGCGTTGAATAATGTATGTTAATGATGGATTGTGATTTAGTATGATTATGTGAATTGAGTGTTTGATGAGTTCTATATAATGGTATGAATGAAATTGGATATGTATAATTGACTTTGTGTGGTAGGATGTTACTGTTACAATATGTGTTGTCCAAATAGTCCAAATTCAATAAACTTATTTCAGTAAGTGTATGGAATAGTTGGTGGTAAAGGAATGGATTCACAGCTTTGATTTTTGCCAAACACTAAACAAAGCAATAATTTTTCTAGAACAACAACAACAACAACAATAACAACAACAACAACAACAACAACAACAACAAAGCCTTGTCCCACTAGGTGGGGTCGGCTACATGAATCAAATGATACCATTGAGCTATGTCATGTATCATGTCTACAGAGAGACCGTTTACATGTAGATCTCGTTTGACCACCTCATGGATGGTCTTCTTAGGTTTTCCTCTGCCTTTCACCCTTTGTCCATTTTCCATCTCATCCACCCTCCTGACTGAGTGTTCTGTCGGTCTTCTTCTCACATGTCCAAACCACCTGAGACGCGATTATACCATCTTTTCCACAATGGGTGCTACTCTAACTCTCTCCCTTATATCTTCGTTCCTTATTTTATCCAATCGCGTATGACCATTCATCCATCTCATTATCTTCATCTCTGCCACACTTAGCTTATGTTCTTGCTCCCCTTTGACCGCCTAACACTCCATACCATAAAGCATAGCCGGTCTTATAGCAGTGCAATAGAATTTACCTTTAAGTTTTAAAGACACTTTTTTATCACATATAAAATCAGATGCACTCTGCCATTTTAACCAACCTGCTTGGATCCTATGATTTACATCTTGTTCAATCTCTCCATTATCATGTATGATGCACCCAAGATACTTAAAAATTTTAACTTTTTGTAGGATGTTTTCTCCAATCTTCACCTCTATATTAGGATTTTTCCTTCTCAGACCGAACTTACATTCCATATATTTCGTCTTGCTACAGTTTATGCGCAGACCATACACTTCTAGAGTTTCTCTCCATAAGTCCAACTTCTTATTTAGGTCTTCCCTTGACTCTCCCATAAGGACAATATCATCGGCAAAAAATATACACCATGGCACAGGCTCTTGGATGTACTCTGTGAGTACTTCCAAGACTAATGTGAAAAGATATGGACTTAAGGATGATCCCTGATATAATCCTATACCAATAGAAAATTCCTCTGTCACACCACCTTGAGTCTTCACACTAGTTGTGACCCTATTATACATGTCTTTAATTGTGTAACACCCTAACTACCAAAGCTCACGCTTCCGGCTGCGCGACTCTGATAGCTCGGACATTACGACGACACTTATACTAATTAATACTAAAATATGAGCCTGTTTAAAACTTTAAATCGCAATGCCGCTCCCAAAAATACTTTCGTTCGATAACGTACATCCATAAGTACCATACAACTTACAACAACTCATAAGGAGTACATCCATATTTATACATAAATATATATATAAATAATATTACAAGCAATAATCAATATAATTCCTATCCCTCTTACAGATTATATCGAGATAAGGGCGAGGGTACAATAAACCATAACTAAAACAATACAGAGTATCACAACAATAATTAAATAAGCTCTTCGTAACTTCTGCGCCCATATCCTGAAAGGGGAAAAATGTAGGGGGGTGAGAACATTATCCTCGAAAGGGTTCTCAGTAGAGGGTTTTTGGGAATTACTGTAATAGGATACTTGAAGATAACCGCACCAGTGATTAATAACTGTCTTATGCCTCTTTTCAAAAATAACAGTTTTCAATAAGGTAAAGTCGGAAATCTTTTCTGAAAGAGGAACCGTTCAATTCTCAAAAACACCAAAAGCCTTTCAAAAAGGTTTATCTATGCTAAACCAAAATAGCCTTTCATATTTTTCCAAATCAGAAACACAAAACCGAAACCAACCATCGGTCCATCTCAATCCAACCACGGTCCTAGGCCCAAACAATCCAACCATCAACCAATCACCACAATCCAACAGAGTCCCAGATGCAAACACAAATAGGAAGTTCAAGCACAAACAAACAGTTACAGCAAGTAGAACAATTAGCAGTTAATCACAAAGGCAAACCACGTACAATATGCACACCCAAACAATGTCACATAGATGCATATGATGCATGCCTGTCCCTAGTGGCTGATGATATCATCTGTCGGTTATATAGCCAACCCGACACGTCCTGGTAGCTAACCATGGACAGAAACACCCATCGCGGAGCAAGTAGGTTTGAGCTACAACCCCATTGCTACTACCCGCTCAACCCAGAGCCAGTGGAATAACCACTACTGCGGCTACTACCCAGGCGGGTGTTTAAAAGCTCAACCTGGAGCGAGTGGAATCACCACTACTACCGCTACTACCCAGGCGTCACAGTCTCTGACCTGGAGCAAGTGGGACGAACCACAACCCTTGCTACTACCCAGGTATCTCAAACATATATTCATTCAGTTCCAGCCATGGATCAACATCCATCTCAGCCATCCGGCTTAAATTCAAAATTCATAGTCAGCCATACGGCCCATAACTCATTCGGCATTCAGCCATAAATCAGTATCATACACAGCCATTCCGGCTCATGGTTCAATCCAAAACCAGCCAATATTCATAATCATACACAGCCATTCCGGCCCGTAACAAAACAGCACTTCCACCGTTCAACATCATTAAATTCATAAAACCGGAATTTAAGCCATAAATCACTTTTCTCAAGCCATTTCACTTTGAAATCAAATTTCAACTCTTTTCAGCCTTGGCTTTAAAGATCTCATTTCTCAAATCATCTCAGGCTCACAAGCCACTTTTACTCAAGTGAGTTCCCTTTCTAAAACAAAGCCACTCTCGACATTCTCTTTCCAAAACTTCCAAAACCATGGAAAGTTAAGGATTTATTTCAAAGTATCCAAAATCACCCACCCAACAGTGGAATTTCATAACAAAAGTTTTTCGGCAGAGTCCCAAGTCTTTAGGGGAAGGTCAACTTACATCAATTCCTTAAAATAGTAACCACAGCAACACTAATCGCGACACATAACAATAGAAACTCAGTCTCATAGCAATTGATGCCGCAAAGCCTTAGTGTATGAAGCCAGAATAGTAACTAGAGAGCTTTCAAATCGAAAACGCTTACCGAATGAAGAAGGAACAGCTGAACCGGAATAGTGGCGGTCTCTGAACCGGTTCAACGACAGCCCGGCAGCCACCTAAGCGGCAGCGACGACAATTTCCGATCGCGCCAATTGAAACCAACACGCAGTGACTACGGTATTCTCGGAATTCAAAAAGGACAGAAACCTCAAATAAAAACCCTTACCGGAAGAGTGTTCTTCGGCGGCAGAGTCTCGGCCGCAGAGCCCATGGTTCAACAGCAGCAATACTCTCCTAGTGGCCCCATTGCGCAGCAACTCTAAATCGACAGCAACAGCTCTAGCGGACAGAACGGCACCAAGGATAACCATTAAACAGTGGCAAAATAAAGCAGAACGGAGCAAGAGCAGCAGCTGTTGCAGGTCCTTACCAGGCACAATGGCGCTAGTCCTAGCCTCATCCTCATTTTGCAGCGAGCTCCAACGCGGCTCCAGAAGTTCTAACAGGGCACGGCGGCGGCGCTTTCCTTCCGACGCAGCTTGACGGCGGCAAGAATGGTGGCGGTCGAAGTGCAACAGCAACGGAGGTCAAGCGCGGCGGCGGCTCCACACGTGACGGTGACAGCAGCGGCTTCACTTTCCTGCGCGCTCTTTCTTCTCCGTTGGTGGCTGTGGGTCGCGCTCCCTTCATTTCACAGTTCTGTCTCCGATGTGGCGCAAGGATGATCGGCGACGACGGCCAGATCTCCAGCGACGACACGAGGATGCACGGCGGTGGCTTCTGCAGCAGCTCCTCGCAAGCGCTCTCCCCCTTCTCCTCCATCGATGGTGACAATGGCGGCACTAACGGCGAGGCGCGGCGGGGCACGCTCTCTTCTCTCTTCATTCGGTGCGCCATGGCGGCGGCAAGGCGGCATTTGGACGAGGCGACGGCGGCCGACGGCGACGCCCCTCCTTCCCCTCTTCTTTGACGTTGGTGGTGAACGGCGAGCAGCTCGGTGGTGACGGCGAGGCCCACCGGTGCTAGCTCGCTCCTCCCTCTTCTCCGTTTCCTGCTTCTGCTTCTTTCCTTTCATGGAAATGGAAAAAGGAAACCGTGTGTGCTATACTGCTTTGGGGGGAGAAAGGAAATTTCGGCTGCAGCTGGGTGAGGGGGAAAAGGGAACCGGGTCGAGTAACGGGTTGCTAGGTTAGGGTTTCATTTTCAAAAGTTAGGGTTAGGGGCATTATGGTAATTTCTGGTAAAATTGTGGACAATATAGTAATTGAAACCCACATTAAATCCAACACTAATTGCATATAGAAAATACTATTTGCTCACCAATTTTACAAATTATTTTCCATAAAATGCCCAAATCAAAATAATTAGAAATAATATAATTAAACCCTTTATTTTCCAAAGTAGCAGTATTAATATTTAAAATATTAATTATTTAATCTAAATTATATAGAAATCCTTATTATTTCACAACTACCAACTTTATAATTTGAATATAGAAAATAATTCAATAATTATAAAATTGGATAATAATCATAACTCATCTCAAATTCAATAAATCAAAACTTGCCTTAATTATCTTTAATAAAATAATCTCTGAAATTAAGGCTATAAATAATTATATGATTTGAGACTTGATCATAATAAGACTTTTCAAAGTTCTGAGTCTTACAAATTGCATGAATATATGCGATCCTTCCTCTCTTCTTTTCTAAAATCTTCCATAAGACCTCCTTTGGCACCATATCGTACGCTTTTTCCTAATCAATAAACATATGTAAATCCCTTTTATTACTATAATACCTCTTCATCATCTTTTTTAATAAGTATTTTGCTTCGCTGGTAGATCTGTCTGGCATAAATCCAAATTGATTCTCTGGGATAAGATTTATTTATTTATTTCTGAAATCAATGGTTTTTGGATTTAGATTGAAGATGGTTTGAAAAGGTAAAGTAGGAGGAGGTGAGCATTTACATGCTTTGCTGGTTGGTGAAACAGGACCTACAATTCAAGATCTCTCTTATCAAGGTCCCCCACAATCAGTAATTGAAGCTTAAAAACAAGAAGGTAAACAAAAACAACCCTTCTGTGCCCAAAACACACACACATCATGACTCATGAATATTATTGATCAATTTACTAAAATTATTGTTTTGATAGGAATGAGTTCCAAATAAGTTTGGAAATTTCGCTAAGAGAATGTTGTTTGATTTTCACTTTTTTATTTTTTATTTTTTTGTTCATAATTGATAATGAACAGTTAATTAATGCTGGAGAAATATTGTGATGATAATATATATCTGGTGAGGTACATGTTATGCTTCTTTAGAGCAGAAGAATTTGGAATTTATCTTTTAAGTTCTATCTAAAATGTACACAGTTTCAACTTAGCATATAACATTCATTCATATGAATGGAATTTATGGAAAGAGAAGAGTTAAGGACAAAATAAACTATTATTATCCCATACCTTTAGAATTTTCAAACTGCGAGTGTGTTGGAATTTATGCGAAGAGTGATGAAAACATGAAGTGGAGATGCTTTGATGTAAAATACTTGAGAGAGAGAAAGAGAGAGAAATATTATATTAAGACACCATTTGTATTTGAAGAGGTCCTTCATAATTTAAAAGTTTAGAATCTTCTAATCCAAAATTCTAAGCTTCAAAAGGATTTTGTTTTGTGATACAAGAGGCAATATGTTGTTCAATAGGGATCAGCTGATGACCAACTCATGGATCTTATTTTAAATGAGATAGTTTTCTTTCTTTTTATCACTTTAACTAGTGTATGTTTTCGTGCTCTACGCGGGATAATACATAAAATTATATAAAAAAATTTTATTGAAATTTAAATGAAAAATATATATAGTAATTATTATTATAAATATTTTATAACTTAAAAATATTAAAAATAATTAATATTTATTTTAATTAATTTGGATTAGTTGAATGATCATCTCATTTGTCTGCTTAAGCAAATATTTGAAGTTCGAATTTCACTTTGTGTATATAACAATCCACCATTATTAGTTAGCGACAGACTCTTAATAAATAGAGCATGAATATGTGGTGGATTAGTCCTCGACTTGTCGAGTTAAGAAATCCGTAGAAAAAAGGTGTATTTGTCTTTAAAATAGATTAATTTTTCATTAATAGCAATACTTATGGACTTTTGTCTTTGTTAAAATTTACTTGGGACGATTTTATTTGTTGGTATCATATTCATTGTTGAAGTCAAAACAATATGATCAACATTGTTACTTGTTAAAATTTCACATTTTATGAAATGATTTATAAATTTTTAAATTTATAAACTTATATCATTACAAAAGTTATTAGATCAATTAATATTTCTTGGTAACATGGTGTACCGAAACACCATCGTCAAGTATTAGTTAGTGTGAAGAAAAACCAATAACAACTTTTATTATTCAATATATAATTTATTCTATTGAAAAATAAATTAATATTTCCTAAATTTGTAAATACATTTTTTTCTAATTTCTTACACCATTTTATTTGACAATATTTACCATTATAAAATAGCAAATGACTATACTATTCTACAATATATATAATGTATAAAGTAATTTCTTATCTTGAAATTAATTCTGATTAGTGAGATAAAATTTAAAATATTTTTTTATTTTCTTACTCAAATTTAAATTTAAATTTAAAATTGATTAACAACTCATCCTTTTTTAATTTCAATAAAAAAATAAATTGGTTAGATACAAAATATTTAGCATTTAATAATTTCAATCATTTAAATTTTAATTATGTAAGTGATTATTGTTATTTTCACTTTTTTGTTACATTAAAAATAATATTTAAAACTAAAATAGAGATAATTAATTTTTTTAATTTGAATTAAAAAATGTCTTGTAAATACATCCAACTTTTACATATACTAAGTGTTATAATATTAAATAGTATAGTATTTGTTATAACAATGACTCAAAATATTAATCCAAGATATATTTGGACCTAGTAAAACCTCAAAGCAAGCAAGATCAACTAAAATTCATTGTTAGGGTCCCAAATCCAATTTAGGTTCATTACCTTAAAGGCCCAATACAGATGAAGTCCACGTGTCTCCTCTTAAATCGGCTCAGATTGGATCTTCGTTGCTAGTTAGATATGGTAATGAGTACTCAAAGGAGCGTGAGAAGCCCCCTTCCCATCCCTCACTCCTATTTTAAAAAAAAATGCTCTCGTTCCTTCTCCGTCATTGCAAGCTCCTGTTTATTATCCCTTAGAAAACGCAGATCTCCTTGGATATCTACGAATATTCTTTGAAAACTTTGAAAAAAAATTAACACAAAAAGACATAATATAATAATCAATTCAATATAATTCAACACAATTTCTAACATATTCGTTATGGGAAATAACATTTCAAAAGGAGAAACATAAATATATATTCCAACATGATAACATAACACAATATTTTTTGGATGATACTGAGCGACGTAGTGACGGACTTGAGGGGTAGAGAAAGTGAGTTAGAGAGAGAGAGAGGATCGAGGCTGAGAATGAGTCTGAAAGAAAATAGAAGAATTCGAATTGGAGGCAGAAATTAGGGTTACTAAATTCAAGAAATGGATTTATATATATATAAATTAGGATAAATTAATAATTTTATATTTGCATATATTTAATAGGTTCCATGGGGTGGGTACTTATGTCCGTGTCCCATTAGGGGTGGCAAACGAAAAAGCCCGCCCTGTCTCGCCAAAAGCCCGTCATCTGGTGGGCTGGCCCGCCCCGCTCCGCCTAATAGTAGGCTGGCGGGTTGGCGGGCTCTCTTTTTTTTATAAATTATTAAATATTAAACAATATATATAATTTCATAACTATTTTAATAAATTTATAATTTTTAAAGACATAAAAAATTGTGGATCGGGAACCTGCGGATCTAGGCTGAAGCCGGGTCGCTTGACTGGAGTAATGGGGGGAGGTATCTGCAAAGACACTCTGACGCTCAAATCAGAATGGATCTAAGAGGTATAAGGTGTGAGGAATGAATGAATACCTGGAGGGGCTTGGGTCCTCTATTTATAGGTGGTGATAAGTATCTTATCTTATCTTATCTGGTTAAGATAAGATGGACGAGTGAATTCGAAAGTTGGTTAGGAGCTCTGGAGGGCCGATTTTTGGGCCTTTTGAGCGAGGTGCGGGTCGGACCCAGGTAGCCGGGGTCGGGTGCAGTCCCGGGTCCGGGATCTGTGGTTCAGATCCGTAATAAACATAATTATAAACCAAATTTTTTGAAACAAAATAATAAAATCAACATTGTCCAAAGCAAAATAAATATTGTCCAAAATATATAATTAAATATCTTCAAGTTTATAATCAATCAAACATAAAACATAATTCAAAATATAATTTAGAACATCTTCAATTATCATCTTTATCCTCTTGTAAATCAATAACATTATAGAAATTTGTAAAAAAAATGGCCTTCACAAAATAAAAGCTTGACCCAATGGGAAAGCCTGCCCTGCCCCGTCCCCGTCCCGCCGAAGCCCGCCAAAGGCCATGGATTAGGCGGTGCGGAGTAGGCGGGCCTTTTAAGTTTGGCGGTCTCAAATTTTTAACCCAACCTGTCTTTTTTGGAGGGTTATATATGCAGGTCAACTCGACGGGTTTCGACCCGTTTGTCACCCCTAGTCCCCATCCATTTTCGCATAGCAGATCGTGAGGATTTTACGAGCACCCATCTATCTCCAAAACGCAAGTAATCCCTGAAAATACCTGTTTTGACTGTTTTTGTGATCATCCCTATTGCTAGCATTCATTGGTTCGTGACATGGAGCTATTCTAGCCACTCAATAAATTCTCAGATAATCAAAGTTTAGGTTATATCATTTTTATAAAGTCACATGTATCCTTGTTATGACAATATTAATAGAAGATAAATGGATAAACACTAAGCTATTGTTTGGATATAAGATGAAAAATAAGAGGAAAGAAAATGGAAAGAAAGAAAATGAGAAGAAAGAAAATGAAAAGAAAAGTATATTTTTGTGTGTTGTTTTGATGAAGAAAAAATGAATAAAAAAATAAAGAAAAATTTTTTTTTTACTTGGATGGAAGGAAAAGTAACAAGAGAAAAAATTATAATAGAGTAAAATTATATTAATGTTTTTATATATTATATATAAATTATAATTCAAATGCTAACTCTGTATTTTTACCCATATTTATACTTCTGCATCAGTTTTCTTTGCAACTTTGAAGAGAAAAGTTTCACATGAGCTCCACATATACTTTTATGTTGCCCATTCAATTTTTTTGTTGATTCAAACAATGAAAAATTGATTTTTTTATCCATTTTCTTTTCCAATATTTTATTTTCCTACAAATTCTTCTAATCCAAATAATGCATAAATAAGTCACATTTTTCATATATATAACAATAACTAATATCATATATTAGGTTAATTTATGTTGATAAACCAAAGCCACTCCAAAATTACCTGAATCCCCCAAACCCAAAAATATTACCTAGTTGTCTCCATTTACATTTCTATATAAATCAAATTTAATGAATTCAAATTAGGGTAATAAGTAATAAATCGAATCTATAAAATTCGAATTACTTGACATTGTGATTCGAAAGTAAATTGAATTTAAAGAATTAGAATTATGTCATCTCCTACTAAATCGAATCTATAAATTTCGATTTATTTGGTCCATGCTAAATCGAAGCAATAAAATTCGATTTATACTCACTTAGTAGCAATTCAGTTCATTGTAAATCGAATCTCCTTCATTCGATTTAGTAGCATAGATAGCATTCAAGTAATTTGAATCTTATAGATTCGATTTACTACGAAAACACATAATTCAAACTCCATAAATTTGATTTACATAGATATGTAAATTGAGACATGCTTGTAGTCTTTTTTACTTTGGAGATATACGTAAAATTGGTTTGTAAATGGTTTATAAAGGATGATTTATCCCACATATTATAACTTATGAAATCATAATATTTTGAGAAGTGATGTATAGACAACTTAAATGTTGATAAGTTTTAAAAAATTTAGAAAAAAATAAAAATATCAAAAAATTACATTTTGATCCATAAGGATTTTTTTTAAAAAAAGTTATCCATAGTCTATGATTAATAACTTTAAAATTATATATATGTTATTTATTTTATATATATTACTCACTATTATAATTTAAATAGAATATAAAATAGATATTAAACTAATTTCTTTTAATAATTACTCAGTCACAAATATCCATCAAGAACATGAGATTTAAAAGCATACAAAGTAAATATAATACCTACAACTTTTACACTACCACGATAAGATGATTATCATAAGTCTTTTTAACATAAATTAAACAAAACAACATATAATAATAATAAAGAAACAATCAAATTCAAAAAAAATTATAGAACACCTATCATACACTATGACTCTTAGTATTGAGGAAGCTTTAATCATTTATTCTTTTATTAGCTATCTTTTTGTCTGCTCTACACTTCATCTTCAAATATGTTAAGAACTAAACCTATGCTTCAACCTTTCAAAATTCTATATTTTCTGTCAAACACAACATTATTATGCCTTTTTTTCTTTATAGAAACTATTGAATGGAAGAACCGTTGGTAAAAAGATGAGATTCTCTATAATATGTATGATTTTTTATGATAAAATAAAAATGAAAAAATGAAATAATATTGTGTATATTTAAGTTAATTTTAATATTTTTTAATAACCAAATTTGTCATAACGTAACTGATAAAGAATGACAGTTAATACGAATTTGATATATTTTGAGTATGCTATACATCTTATGACTTTATACGAAACAATATTAGTTTTAATTTATATATTTATTATTGGGTATTAAAAATAAAAAATATTTGTATTGTTAGCATTTTTCAAACCTTTCTCAACTCTGATTGTGATTAAGTCTTAGGATGTGTGTGGTTCAAAGATTAAATTTTATTACCAAGTAATCTTATTCCTAGGCATTATATTCCTAGGAATGTGATTACTTGGAATATATGATTCCCATATTTGGTTGTAAAATTTAATACATTGGAATATTATGTAATAATCCTAGGAATGACTAAATTTTTGTTTGGTTGAGTTTAAATATCTTGGTCATATTATGTAATATGTCAAAATTACCCTTAATCATTCAAATTAAAATATTAATGACTAAAAATTAAATATTTTTTAAATTTACTAAAATACTCCTAATAACAAATATCTTAGTTAAAATTATTATTAATTCTAAATTTTTTTAAATTTATTAAAATACCCCTAATAACAAATATGTTTAGTTAAAATTATTATTGATTTTAATTTTTTTAAATTTACTAAAATACCCCCTAATAACAAATATGTTTAGTTAAAACTAATCGAAAAGCCAAGAGCAACAAGAATCCAAAAGCCACCATCAATTTTCAACAAACATTTTTTGGAATCAAGCCATCACCAGTTGCTGCACATTATAGTTCAAGAGGAACCTTACCTAGTTTTCCATGGATCTTAAAACCTGATATAATGGCACCAGGAACTAGGGTTTTAGCTGCTTATATTCCTCACAAAACAACAGCAACAATTGGCACAAATGTCTTCCTATCAAGTCACTATAATATTCAATAAAAATTCAAAAATAGCAATATTTAAAGCAATTTCTTCAAAAATGGCAAAAGTTCCCCCGGTTGAAGTTGGAATACCATGTCGATCAGACTATTGTCCCTTAGAATGCTAAGGCCAGCCTTCATTCTATCATCACTGCTCAAACCAGGAACATCTCTCAACAGTGCCATTAGCTTCATTCTGCGCTCAGCTCCTTCTTTCTCATGCTTAAAACAAGAAACCATATCAACTAAAACGGCTGTGTGTTCTTGATAAGCACCTTTCATATCTCTCATTGATTCTACTACTATGTCAATCACTTCCTCACTTTTGCTCCCTCTTTTTCTTTTATTCCTTTCTATATATGAAGCACTAGGAGCAGCAGAAGAACTAGGAGCAGAAGCACCGGGAGCAACAGAAACACCAGGAGTTGGAGGCTCCTAAAAATTGAAAGCAACACCAGCAGGAACATCAGAAGATTATTCAATATTGATAGAAATGAAGAACAAGTAGCCTAACTGATTATACATGCTCTACACTTGTATATACAAGCATTATCTCTGCCTTGGCCAGCAAGACTAACAACATTAACTAACTAAACAGAACCTAATAGAATATTAACTACCCTGATTCTCATTCTGTTTGCATAATTACATTCATATCCTTTTTTTCTTTGTTATTATACTCCACAGAAATGAAGATCAGTATTTCTATCTAACTGCTCAACATGATGGGAATAGTTAAGGCTAGTCACAGGCACAGGTTAAAGTAAATGAACTAATGAAGAATCACTCCAAAATCCAAGAAAATACACAGCAGTAGGATCAACAATAAGTGAATTTATGTACATGAATTAGAGTCAATTGCTTACGTACTTGAGAATCAGCTTCATATTCCATTTCGGTTTCTTCCAAATTTACTTGGGTGTTTTCATTCACTTGCCGATCACTCAAGGTTGCTTCGCGCTCAGCCTCCATTGTAGCAACTGCTTGAGTTACATTTTCCGCATTGCCTCCTTGAGCCCTATCTCTACCAAATGCTATTCTCAACTCCTCAAAATGTGGAAATGGTTTATTATAGAGGCCATTAGCATTAGGATGTGACTGAAATTAAAAGAAAATAAATAAGCAATTAATATTAAAAAACTTAAGATAAATAAACTTGTATTAAGAAAGTTATTTAGAATTTACACTCTTCCATTCATTGAAAATTTGTCGCTCCACCACAATCATTTTATCTTTGTCATTCCAACCAAATCCACTCCCAGCTGTGCCCATCATATCAACTATTGCAAAATATTATCTTTTTAGCAATTTCACCCTTGATTCAATGTGTGGATTAGCCTAAACATAGCAAAACAATTTAAAATTATTACTACTCAGATTAAATTCAATAAACTGAATTTTAATACAATGACACCACAATTCATCCAAGCATAACTAAATATAGTGAATGTATGGAGCAGTAATAATCATTTAGTTTTCGCATACAGTATCTGAAATAATCATAAAATAGTCTACCATGACTTAAAGTCTTAAACTTTTCTCTTTCCTTTGGTTTTTTTTTTTTTGACAGTTTAATCAAACTCTTCTAACCACTTACTGATAACGAGATAGAGAATACAGTCTGGCCTGGTTGCTTGGTTCACCATTCAGATTTTCAAGAAGAAAAAAATTAACAAGAGAACTGGAAATATACTCTTAATTAAATAACAAGGGAATTTTTATTTTATTTATTTTATCTATTTTAATCTGTTCCAAGTAAAAAATATAAAATACTGAAGCACCAACATGATTAGCTCAAATGAAATGTAATTAATTTTCATTAAATAGTTTTAAATTCAAGCCTTGTCTATGAACAAATTTTCTGTTGAAGGACTTAGTTCAATAGTTCCAGTTGAAAATGCCATTTTTTTGTCACGGTTTTGGGCTGGACTACAACCCAACCCAGAGAACAGATCAATGAGAGCACAGTAGTAAAACATCCCAATATAGAAGCATAAATATTTTGTAAGCTATACAATTATAACACAAATATAAAATTGTAAACAAAGAAAACAAGTATTATGTAAAAAAATTGTACCTTAAGATCACATCCAGGGATTTTTTCATGCAGCATTTTTTCCAAATGTTTTCCATAACCGGATTTAAACGTGCCATTGTCACACTTCCAAGAAGTAGTTGCAAGCTCCACCAAACACTCAACTAATTTTGCATCTTCGTGTGGCGTCCATTGACGCTTAGTTTGCTTTAAATTAGGTCGAGTATTCTCTTCCATTTTCTATAGACTAATAAGCAGAAAATAACACAAGACAATTTTTCATCATCTTGAAGCAAGGAATCACACAAGTATGAAAAGAACAATAATTAAAGGTCAATCACAGAATCACTGCAATCCCATTTGCAATCAGAACATAGTAATATAAAAGGCCATTGCATAAGCCCCAAAAGAAACACACCCATTACATAAAAGGTTAACAAGGAAATAAAACAGGTTTTTTTTTTTGTACTTTTCTTTTTTCAAGTCCAAAAAACAATTAACAATCCATGGAAAATTTTAGAAACTAGTAAGCACTACTGCAGCATCCAAAAAATTCCTTAGATAATGCAATCATACACAGCCTTAATCTAGGAAAAGAAAATTCCATTGAATGCATCAAAAAGGGAGTACACTCCATCTACATTCACAAGAGAGCAAACCATAACCAAAAAAGTGAGATATTAACAAATTCCAATGCCAACCCGCAGCATAACAGCACAAAAGTACTGATAACCCATAACCCTATCATTTCTTTAGGCCTCTTATCATACTCATAACCCAATTAGTTTCAACATCCAATTCTGTACCTTCTTGTAGGATTAAATTATAAGTATTCCATCAGAAAGAATTCTATAGCAGCAAGTGCTATGCAAATAAATGAGAGAACCAAGCTATCTATGACATGAAACACAATGTAAATAAAAACAGAACAAAAAAATAATAACAATAACAATAAAAAGAGGAATTGAGTCAGATGATTGGTTAGGATCATTTTGTGAACTAGTGTCCAATGAGATGGGTGCTAAGATTTTGGCTTTATCATAAATCGATCTTTTCATTAAATTTCATTGAAGTTAAACACACATTTTATTATCCAATTTTGAAACATGTGCCTTGAAAAACCTTTCAGACAGAACCTGTAGCAGGTGCCATATAAGGTGGAAAATGATAGGCCTCTTATTATACACATAACCCAGACAAAAAGATTACAAGGTGGAAAAAGAATGTAAAAATCACATTCATTCATGATATATTTGCATAGAGGCATTGTGCACTGATTCTTCATATACATGTATTTAACCAATTATCGAACTAATTCAACTATTAATCATTTGGAAAGCTAGAACAAGGAGGATCTAGTCTAGCTTCCCCAGCATTAGATCTTTTCAACTTGATAAAGAAATTGAAGTAAATTTTAAAGCATCCTAACAACAGGCACAGACCTTAGATAATGTAGTCATACAAAATATTCCTTAGATAATGCAGCCAAACAACAGGCACAGAGCATATATTAAGTTTCAATTAAATTCATAACTATGTTTTATCTATCAACAATTTATCACTGGTATTTTATATGAAATGTGTAACAAGAGAATTAAGGATACTATAATCAAAGAGGTCAGAACTGAAAGAATGCATGCTTATTTGCTTTTTTTGGTTCATTATCATACGTACTTCACTTGTTGTTGCTGCATTGTTGCATAGTCATTTTACTTCCTCAATTCAAATCAAACTTTTTTACTCCCAAAGTTACTCAATCACTTCTAGTAGCTTATTCATTCTGGCCTATGGGTGTGTGTTGGTGATATATAAATGAGTTTAATTGGAAGTGGACTAGAGCTAGTTGTATAAAGATAAAGTTTCTACCCCTGCCCTTCTTTTATTTGTTCCTGCTTTCTCTTTTTCTCTTCTAAATAGATGAAGGATGAATCACAATATTAGTCAAACAGCATAAAAATTTAACACAAGGATTTAAAGCAAAGAAAGCTCCTCCACATCCTGCTCTGTTCTATGAACAAGCTATGAGAATACAAAGTAAAGGGACTAGCGTGTTTACTCCACAGTCCTTATGAATCCTTATGCCACAAGAATCAAACCCAAAATTTTATAATACAGACTCAAAAACCTTGATAGCAGATTTGATTTCCCAACCCCTGAGTCCCCAATCAGAACAGCTTTGAATAGATAATCACACTCCTCATCAAATGCATCAGCCATATATCTATCTTGTTAATTAGCCTCTCTACCTGCTTTCACTTTCACCCTTCTATCTATCTATCTATCTATCTATCTATCTATCTATCTATCTATCTATGTATATGCCTTTATTGAAAATTCTAAAGGAACAAACCTAGTAACTAGTGAGGAGTTGAAAATAAAACCAAACCGAAAATAAGAATTGTTGGATATGAAAGGAGAAAGCTACAGGGTACAAGGTCATGATCACACTTATGTAATGTTATAATTAATTAAGATTACGAAATTGGGAGGGGCCAAGACACAATCCTTTCTTTGGATGGTATTATTATTATTATTATTATTATTATTATTATTATTATTTACTCTCACAGTTACACTTGAATGATTACTAGTCCTTGATAAGAGGTTATATAATTATTATTTGTTTCTAACATGTTAGCTTGTAACTACTACTTTTTCAGTCTTTCTCTGGAGCAATTCATGCTCCTCCACATCCTACTCTATTCTATGAACAAGCTATGAGAATACAAAGCAAAGGGACTAGCGTGTTTACTCCACAGTCTTTATGAATCCTTATGCCACAAGAATCAAACCCAAAATTTCATAATGCAGACCAAAAAATAATAACAATTCTAAATTACAGCATATGACTGAAAATAGAATCAATAGAGAAAAAAATAAACACAACTCTATTTTATAACCTCAGCATTCAACCTTTGATTCAATCCACCATAGTCTTTGTCTTATATATACATTGATCAAAAGGTTAAAAAAAGCCTTTTCCAATTTCAAAAAAGAATTGCTTTCATTTTTCAAAGGGCTTTGAGTGTTGTAGTAATCATCAAAGAACCTCTTGTTATGCTTCCTTAATGACATTGCATTTCAAAGAACCATATATTTTATTCAGTATCACAAACATAGTTCAGGAAAAATAAATAAATAACAAATAAAAGATCCTTACCTGAAGAAGAAGATTTTGTGCTTGAAAAAGATGAACAAGGTTGCAGAAGACAAATTAAACTTTCTTTGATGGCTATTGCTGAGCCGCGAGGAGGGAGAGAAGCGAAGGAGACGACACGAACAGAAAGCACCACTCGAGATGATGAACACGGACAGGAAACACGAATAGGAACTGTGAGCTGTGATGATGACACGAACGCGAACGATTTTCTTCTAGAATAAGGAGCGCAGTGGTCGTGCAAATCGAAATCGGCGGCGAGGCGGCGCCGACGCCGGTGGAACCTCCGTGAATTTGAAGAAAAGCCCCGCTAGGGATTGGTTTTCATGGAGGAGGGGTCTCTGCTAGGGTTTCGTTTTGTTTGAAATGAATTGAAAAAAATCTGAAGAGAAGGGTTGGAGTGAAATTAACAAGGGTGTTTTTGGTCTTTTTACTTTATTATTAACATTCCATTCCCATTGGAATTAGAGATACCTAGGGAGGATATGGGAATGAAATGGGTGGGATTTTGATTCCAGGGAATAAAATATACCCAGGAATAATTTTTTAACTCTTGAACCAAACATGGGAATAAGATATTCTCATCTCAACATTCCTGGGAATACACTTGTATTCCCTTCAACCACACACACCCATAGGATTTGTAAGAATCATATTCTCAATCCCTTTAAATTCTTTCTTTAACTATTTATTACTTATTCATGTCAAGCTTTTGTTTTTTAATTTTGACCATACTTTATCCTTATCATTGTACCTAGTTACCCACATTATTAATTTACAAACTCATTCGGCGTTTTTCAATTTATTGCAACATAACAATCAAATTCTGACATGGAACATGTGCACTTTTGATTCAAGAACAAATCTTCTTATTCTTGTCATGTATTCATATTAATTAAGCATGTTTACTTAAGGGTTTTTTATTTAAATAAATTATTTGCCCTCCTATTTTACCTGAATCCCCTAAATGGTTTTTTTGAACGTGAATCTCCTAAACCATATAATATATAAATCGTCCTAGGCTCGTGTGTTTTAATCAATATATAAACCATTGTACTCTGAGACGATTTATGCATGAATTGCATAGGTGAATAAGGCATAAATCGTCCCACCCTACTGTGTATTAAAAGTAACACATAAATCATCATAGGCTAGTTTGATTTATGCATTTTACCCTAAAATCCTATACCCTGGCACAATTTACGTGCTTCTCCATAACCCTCAACCCCCTAGCACGATTTATGTGCAAATCCCAAACCCACAAGCCCCTAGGATGATTTATGTGGAAACCTAACCCCCACCTACCCAGCACGATTTACGTGCATATATACCCCTCAGCAGCCTAGAACGATTCATGTGTAAAGACCCAAACCCTACTTACCTTCCACGAGTAAAGTCTCATTCGTGAGAGACTCCATTAGCGGCGAGGAGGGTAGTGGAGGGGAGGAGAGCTACGGGAAAAAATTCAAGGAAGGGTGTGGTCGGCGGCGGTGGAGGGTTGGTTAAGGTTCGGAAAAGGTGGCCTCCGGTGGACGGCGTTGACGGCGGCGGAGGGTGGCTTCTGAAGGTTGGGTTGGCAGCGGTTGGAGGCTGATTTGGTGGCTTTGGGGGGCGGTCGAAGATGGCGAGGAACGACATGTACCGATTGAACGGCATCGCGCACGTGGCAGGTTTTATTGACGAAGAGGTTAGTAGTTAATTTGGTTTACAACTGATATAGTCAATGTAGTTGATGTGTTTAGTTACAAGAATGTGATTCTTTTGAAAAAAAATGCTTGTTGTGTTAGAAATTAGTGAAATGTTAAGGTTAACATGTTTAGGATAGGTTAGGGTCATGTTTGGTTTAGGGGTTTGGTTGATTTCTGATACATGTTTTTGGTTGTTGTGCGATGTTGAGTTGTGACTGTGCTTGTTATTCTGTTATCAGCCAACCCGGTGTGTACGGACTATCCGTAGGCAACAAAAGATGATATTGCATGACCGTATTATGCCTTACCTAGATAGCGCCGGATTGCTGCATGTTGCTAGGCTGAATGATTATTGGTTTAAGCTGGATGAGCCACTGATTAGTGCCTTTGTTGAGCGATGGCGTCCAAAGACTCACACTTTCCATATGCCATTTGGGGAGTGCACTGTCACTTTACAGGATGTGGCATATCAATTCGGCCTCCCTATTGATGGATTTCCAGTTAGTGGTTGTCTCAATGACTTTGAGCAGTTGATGGAAGGGGGTAAGCCTGCGTGGCAGTGGTTTGAAGAGTTGTTCGGTGAACTTCCTCCTGAGGACTATATTGATGAGTTCACCGTATCATATGGCTGGTTCCAAAACAGGTTCAGAGTCATGCCAAATGATGCTACAGAGGCCACGGTACAGGTCTATGCTCGTGGTTACATCATGATGTTGTTGTCCACGATGCTTTTTGGCGACAAGTCTGGGGCCAGAGTTCACTTACGCTGGCTCCCGTATGTTGCGGATCTCGACGGACTCGAAAAGTATAGCTGGGGTTCGGCCGCATTATCTTGGTTATATAGGTGTCTCTGCAGAGTAGCTAATCGGAATGTAAAAAACTTAGCTGGGCCACTAGCATTGCTGCAGTCCTAGATATTCTGGAGGTTTCCCACATTCAGGCCAAGAGGGTTTGATGTTATTCTCTGGCCGCTTGCATCAAGGTGAGTATAATGCTTATTATTTAGTTTGATATACTTTAACTCCAAACATAACGTATATTATTAATGCCTGAATCACTTTTAAAGTATGTCTAATGGTGCCGACACTGAATCTTGCAGGTGGGGTAGATACATGCCGTCATCAGATGAGAAGGGTCCTCGGGTCATTGCTACCCGACACAGATTGAACAGGGTGAGAGTGGATGATGTAAGTATAATCTCCCATAAAATTTGTTATAGTTTCACGTTTTATATGGTTAAGTGTATGCATCACGTACTGTCTTCTGACATAACGATCCTACATGTTGCAGTTTATTTGGATGCCATACTCGGCACTGGAGGTTATTCAAGTTGTCCACCCTGATATCCTTAGACCTGAGCACACGCATTTATGGAAGTCGACAACTGCATTGATTTACTTTTCCTCCATCGAGTGGCACCAGGTTGACCGAGTCCTTTCCCAGCTTGGAGGAGTTCAGCACGTACCTGAACCAGCCATCAAAATTGATTTTCTATTATCGAAGGATGGTCGGGGACCTACCCGCTGGTTTCTTGAGGTCTTTGCCACATGGCATGAGTGTTGGGATCAGAGGCATCAGAGCATGTTGACGTTTCAGTTGGTACCAGATCCAGGACCCTCGGTGGAGTATCTTGATTGGTGGTACAGGGTAGCCCATAGATTTCTGTTGCATGACCGGGATTTAGTTGACCCTCGCCAGGTCGGGATCCCTGCAGATGCTCCAGTTCAAGGTAATATCGATGTGCCCGCTAGACAGCAGGGACCAAACTTCCCGGACAACCGTAGGAGGGCTACGTGTGAGCGGGTTGGAATGCGATATAGCCAACCAATGCGCCAGGGGGGCGACGATGCCTTGGAGTTGGATGAGACACAGGGTGGCGATGAAGACCATGGAGGGAGCCAGAGTCATCAGGTTGGATGGAGAGGTGCGGGGAGTGATTTTTTTGCTGAGATACGGGAGTTTGCCAGCACAGATGGTGATTATAGGCCTCAGTTTGAGGGAAGGGCAGTGGATCTTAATGTCAATTCGAATGAATCACCGACTACTTATCAGGGAGGTCCGTTTGCCATGGGTGGTACTCCGGCATCTGCCGTGCAGGGATAGACGCACACACAGTTGCCTGACGAGCCCGATCGTGCTGCTGGGATGGAGGTGCAGCCACCGGAGACATATGTACCGGTCACGCAGAGGAGGAAGCGCATCATCAGGCCAGCCAAGTGTGGCACCGGGTCACATATGTGTTAGATAGTGGGGTATTCTTATGTTATTGTTATGGTATTCAGCTAGTACTTTTTACTATTGTTGATGTTGTGTTATTTAGTACTCTTGTCGTTTCGATATTGTTATGTTGTTATTAAGCACTGTTACAATTTCGTTATTGTTATGTTATTATCTAGTACTATGGTAAGATTAAAGGACTATTTTGAAAGTAAATGAAAAGTGAAACTTAAACCGACTAACACGAGGTCTTTAACAACAAATGAAGTGAACGACAAAGAACACCATTAAATGCAAAGTGTAAGGGACGACATCAAGCAACAATCTAACTATGCTAAGGCAAATAAAATAACATAAACTATAACGCTACTCGAGGCTCTATGCATTAGTCCCTTCATGAGGACCGGATGCACATGCGCGAAGGGGACACTGTCTTCTAGTATGACCTGGAACCCTACACATACCACATCTCTTCGTCCTGTCCGGTTTGGGCTCATCCATACTGTTTCTTATCCGTGTAGTCCTAGGACGACCCACGGTCGCTCGCATCATGCCGGGGTCTGGGATAACTTGAGGACCCTCGTACAAGGGAAGCAAGTCGTCTGCCATCGGAGGGGAGAAACCTATCTTATAAACATTGAAGATGGTTGTCAAGCGATACACGTCATCCACGTAAATCCTCCAATCTAGTCTGAAATACGAACAAGCTGCAAGCACATGACGACATGGGTAATGGAGGGCCTGAAAATAGCCATAGTCACATGTCCTGGCCGAAAGCGATACCCTACATGCAGTCAGAGCGATTCTCCCTCCCGTCGGAGCAATCTCGTCCACAACAAACTCTGTGTTCCTTCTATCGTATAGCTCAACCCGCATGTTTCTGGAGGCCTGTTGGTTCTTCTCAATCGCCCTCATAAGCATCTGCGAAATTCCTGCCTTGCCCCGAGTTGCATCTCCGCTTCCTTTCCTTTTCTAACAAAGAGCTCAGCCAATCGCCCATATGTTGACTTCACAAGTGACCCCACCGGTAAGTTCCATCTACCCTTCAAGACGGCATTGATACACTCAGATATGTTGGTTGTCATGTGACCGTACTGGCGCCCACCATCCCGATATTGGGTCCATAACCCTAACCCAATCCAGTTACACCACTCAACCATAGCCGGGTCTTCGGACCTCAATATCTCCATGCAATATTGATGCTCCTATTCAGACTTTGCGTAGGCTGCGTTCACCAGAATCTTCCGTGCATCCTTGGATTTAAAGTTAAGCGCAAAATTAGCAGCTATGTGCCTAGCACAATATGCACGATAGGCTGCCGGTGGGAGCCACCCACCGTCTTCTGCAACTAACGTGGCCTTGATTGCATTGTGGCGGTCAGATATAACTAGAATGCCGGGTTGCGGGGTCACATGTTGGCGAAGGTGAGTAAGGAAGAACTTCCATGACTCAGTGTTCTCACCTTCGACAAGTCCAAATGCCACTGGGAGTATGTTCGAGTTTCCATCTTGTGCAATCGCCATGAGTAACGTTTCGCCGTACTTGCCATACAGATGGGTACCGTCAATGGATATCAGTGGCTTACAATACTTGAATGCCTCAATGTATGGCGAAAACGTCCAAAACAATCGATGAAAAAACACCCTCGACTCATCAACCGTATTACCAGACCTTACAGGTGAAGTGCGCAATACTGCAATACTGCCCAGCATGTACATCTGAACCCCGATTATCCACCTCGGAATTATGTTGTAAGATTCCTCCCAATCACCATAAATCTGTGCAATCGCCTTCTGCTTAGCCATCCACACCTTCTGGTAGCTGGGCTTGAATCCATATGTCGTTGACACCACATTCTGCAGTACTTTCACCGAGATTGCCGCATCCGCCCTAACCAGCGATAGAATTGATGCACAGATCACATGATAATCAAGCTGCCTGTGGTTGGTGGACAGCTCGGTTGCAAGACATGTGTGAGGCCCATTGTACTTCCGGACTTCCCAGTATCCTTTCCGCTGCCGCATAGTCACGCGTATCAGCCAATTACACCCATTCCCAAACTGGACGCACTTCCCGTGATACTTCAACTGGTCCGACTTAAACACCTTATACTGAACACCACGGCGGATATTATAATTCTTCACCATCAACACTGCCTCCTCCTTGCTCTGGAACCGCTGCCCGACCTCAAACTCCTCTGCCGCATGCATACCGTGCTCGTCTCTGTGAATACTTGACATTTGTTGACCTGGAAATGCTGGTTGATTCATTGCCTCAAGATCCAATGTAGAGAAGTGTGGATGGTACTGTTGTGTCTGAGAACTTGTTTGGCCTTGCGATCTCGCAACTGGTCTTGTGTCATCCTCATCGTCAGATTCATCACCGCTAACGGGTGGTTCCGAATCTGAATCATCATCACCAATGGCCTCAGTAACTGGATCCCTATCTCTGACCTCCATGAACGTAGTTGCACCATCCAATACCGGTCCCTCTCTGATTTCCGCTGCAAGCTCCCCGAAGGTTCGTACATCACCCAAGCAATCCCCATCTTCGGCATGAACTGCCAGATCGGCTGCAAATGACGGAGATGAAACGTGGGCGGTGACGTCGTGACGAATAGGAATGGCACTTGAAGCACCATCTACCCCGACTGTGGGCGGATTTGGAGCAGATCCACCGGAGCTACCCTCCACATCAGCCATTTTCGCGAACAACTCCATAGCTCCCAAATCTGAAAATCTTGATTGACTGTGAAATATAACGCGAATGTCGTCATCGCCTAGCATCTCATATTTTCCAAACTTCACATAACCTTGCCTGAGTGAGATAGGGATCCTGAAGAACATTTGCTTCACAAGCTTCTTACCGCACTTACCTAACTTTTGTAGTATGCTATTTCGTAAATCATCTAAACTCGTTGATGGATTTATGAACACTCCAATCTGTTTCTTGCTACTGAACCTTACACCCTCACTTGTGTTTTCATCGATCTTTCCCCGATGATGAACTAACAAGAACACACTCTCAGCCATCTTCCCGCAACCCTCAGCTGAAATATGGCTCGACAATGATGTTCCTCCTGTATTTATAGGCTCTTCCAGCACATAAATCGTTTCATGGTGTCTGGTATTGTGTTTTTACATGTAAATCGTCCCATACTAACGTGTCTTATCATAGTAACACATAACTCGTCCTAGGGTATTGAGGGATAAAGTTTTCCACATAAATCGTCCTAGGGGCTTGTGGGTTTGGGATTTGCACGTAAATCGTGCTAGGGGGTTGAGGGTTATGGAGAAGCACGTAAATCATGCCAGGGTATGGGGTTTTAGGGTAAAACGCATAAATCAAACTAGCCTAAGACGATTTATGTGTTACTTTTAATACACAGTAGGGTGGGACGATTTATGCCTTATTCACCTTTGCAATTCATGCATAAATCGTCCCGGAGTACAATGATTTATATATTGATTAAAACACACGAGCCTAGGACGATTTATATATTATATGGTTTAGGGGATTCACGTTCAAAAAAATTATTTAGGGGATTCAGGTAAAATAGGAGGGCAAATAATTTATTTAAATAAAAAACCCTTTACTTAATACATGATCTAAGATTATTAGTTACATCAGTGTTTATCTTTCTAAGCTCAATATATGTATATGACAAACATATCATTATTCAACTTTCTGCGTATTCTTTTTATACCTCTTATTAATTGTACAAACTTAGTCATTCACTTGCATGTAGAGGTGACAAATAGGGCAAAATTCGACGAGCCGACCGTGTAACTCGCCAAAAAAGAAGGGCCAAACTAAAAATTTGAAACCGCCATAATTAAAAAGTCCACCTAACCCACATCACCTAATTCGCGGACTTCGGCGGATTTCGACAAGACGGGACGGCTTCCCCAGGGGCCACCATTTTTTTTGTAATTTAAGGTATTTTAAGTTATAATTTAGATTATATTCTATGTTTGATTTATTAGAGACCTGAAGAGGTTTAATTATATATTTTGAACAATATTTGTTTTATTTTTTACAATGTTAGTTTTATTATTTTGTTTCAAAAAATTTGGTTAGTTGATGATTATGTTTATTACATATTTAGAATTGTAAAGATTTTAATGTTTGTGAATTTAGAAATTATAATTTTTTTAAGTTCTTAAAAATT
>NC_029792.2:97763338-97764361 GCF_000816755.2 Arachis ipaensis | reverse complement strand
TAAGACCGCCTCACTAAGCGAGACGGAATGGGGCAGCCCACCAAATGACGGGCTTTGCCACCCCTACCGGCCTCTTGCTAGTGATTGTCAAAACTAGCTTGGTTTTTCTTTTTTTTATATAATAGATAAATAAATAGATTCAAATAGGTACCAACAGAGATTGCATGTTAATGTTTCTTTCTCACATCACAAGAGCTTTGAAGTTTATTCCTACTCATTCGTAGACAAATTAGTCGAATATCAGAGAAATCAAGAGATTTGAAGCTGAGATTTGTAGATGTCATGACCAGAAGAAGCAGGAGTAACTGGAGATAGCCTTAGAGAGAAAGAGTATGGCACAGCAGGAACCAAATACTGGTTGTGCACACATGGGGACCAACTATCATCTCCACCCAAACCCATGTGTTTGTGGTCAAAATGAATCTGCATATAATACCAAAATAAAATTATAAATAAACAGAATAGTTAGAAGAACTAAATAGAAAAAAATGGTAAAAGAGGATGTTCTTGGGTTCAGATTCTAACACAGAAATACAAAGACAATGGAAACCTGTTTGGTTTAATGACAGTAGCCTACCACTCAGTTTAGTTTACAATATTAAAAAATTGACAAGAAAAGTGAAAAATGAAGAATGAATAGTTACGAATTCTCTTAAAGCACAAAACCAATATATTCTGAGAGCATACATAAATTTTTGGTAAAGGCCGGACCCATGCGCAATTTCCTGTGTAATCTATGAAATAGCACAGTATTACCCTAACATTTGCTAAAAGTTACTCATTTATCCCTTCCATTCGTCAAATGTGTTAAAATTGTTAAAAGTGAATTACTCAGACATCTAATAGCGTATTATCATATTAACAAAAGTAACTAATCTTCAAAGCTATTACTTAAAAAAGTTATTTAAACACATTAATCCTGTTGAATGCCCATATAAAATTCTGTATATTGTCAGAACATCAAAATTTAATTCATATTTTATTTCTCTTCACCTATGATGCACAGACACTGACACGAACACG
>NC_029792.2:97760827-97763203 GCF_000816755.2 Arachis ipaensis | reverse complement strand
ATTTCAAGAACACATGTTAAGAATAAAACTGGAGTTGCTGACACGTGACGGTATTTAGGTGTGTCCGGCGAATAATTTTTTATTTTTTATTAAGACATAGTTGGACACAATAGACATACATGTCTGACGATTATTGACGAGTGTCGTATCCCACGCAGACACGACAATTCAGCGAAGTGTCCGGATTTCATAGCTCTACACTAAAACCAACACTGATGCTGCTGCTGCCACTATCACCACCTTCTCTTTCCCACGATCATAACCACCACTGCCACCATCAATCTCCCCTCTGCTCAACCACCATCATCATAATCATCATTATCTGATCAACAATCCAGTGCCGAACCTTGTTGGTCGTCCAAGTTCTAAATCCACCACTCTCCCACACGCCCTTTCCCTCTTCAACCGCCACCATCTCTCACATCCTTACTGCTTGCCAAACCAACTTCTCAAAAGCTCTCTCATCACATTCCTCCCTCTTCCACGAGCTCACACATCAGTCCCCAACCCCTAACACCTTCTCCTTCGGAAAGAAGAGGCACTCTTCATGTAAAGAAATGTGTCTTCTTAGCCTCTTTTGAAGGCTTAGAACACGCTTCTTCACAGGCTCATCAAGACCAAGAGCTTTCATTTAGTGTGGAATACCTAAAACATTTCCAACCTTCTAAAGTCTTCCCTTTTCATTCCCTCACAACTAGCGATCACGCCCTAAAATAATTATGTAGCAAACTACAATTGAATCAAAATATTGCTGAAATACCAACAGAAATTAAATACCTCAATGCTATCTCCTGCAATAAGCTCTTCATTGTGCATTGCTCGGTGAAGCTCCGAAGTGCTGTAGTAGCTTGCACTCATTTGCATTGGTGGAGAGCTACCATACCTAGAAGCATATATACCAAAACCATTTTTATTTTTGAATGTTGCCCATCTAACATCTGCCCTACCGGAACTTTCCCCTGGAACAACATACGGAACATGCAAGTCACTAACATTCGACTCATATATCGCAACCTGTGCAGAAGCCTTTCGATCTGGATAACACTCAAATGGCCCTCTGCCATACCAAGTCACTTGATCAAACGATTTTTCCACATTGAATTCTACTCCCACACGTGGCAAAGGAGGAAGATCCAGGTTTGGTTTAACACTGCATTCCACAATGACATCGCCAGAAGCATGAATTGAATATTTTATATCCGTTGTGAATAAAACCTTTGACTTGTCTTGCCTGGAAACACCAAGAAAAACAACCAATATTTGAACCGAGCTGTTAGTTGTATTCTGGAGGGAACAGCTTTCAGTAACAAAGTGGAGGCTGTCGATTCCAGCATCTTTCCATTTAGACAAATAACTAGCTGGTCCTCCGCCTTTATCGTTATCAGTAGGAGCTCTCCAGAAACATGGATATATACCTTTACTGAGAACATCAACTCCTTTGACCTAGCATTATATATCAACATAATATTAGAATGAATATTTAGTAAAGAAACAAAAATAACTGAACAGAAAACTGCAAAAATTGAAAATCAAAGACATCATGAACTTTCTACAAATCGTTGATAAAGAATAGAAACATGATAATTTTTGCTTTTCAAATATAACTGATTGAAAACTGCTTAGAAATAAGATCTTATTAGAAAAAATGAGAACAAAACAAAGTGCACTAGGGGCAATTACTAATTACAACTTAACATCAAGATCATACCAAAACTAAAACAAAAATGTCACAGAATATGAAAACCATATGAACAAAGACACCTGAAATGCAAGAGGTCATTTCATTCTCAATCTCTTTGAAAACTAGAGAAACTGTAAACAACCTTTAGATCATATCCCAATACAAAAGCAAATTTTTGGGAAAAGCAATGTCCCAAAGTCTAGCAAATTAATTAAGGTGGAACATTGTTAGAAACCCAAACAGCAGAGTAGTGGAAGGGCAGAAAGGGAGTATCCTTCCTCTGGAATTTACATATCATAGCAGGAAGAAAAATAACTAATTGAGGGAGTGGGGACCGAGCTTTTAGGGAATCTGTTAGAAGGAATGAGTGATATAAATAGAAAAAGGGAAATGCATTTGTATTGAGGAAAGTAGTGGATAGAATTAGTAAGAGTCTTGGCCTCTTGAAAGCCAAGTTATACTTTACACATATTACTCATACATCACACTTGAATATACTCTTAGACCCAGGAATATCACACTGATATCCTTGGCTGCAACATTCCCATATTTCTATTTTATTCTATTCTATTTCTCTCTTCTCTTCTGTTCTAGCTCTTTCTACCTTCATCCCTTTCTCTATTCTACTAGAGTGAGACCCGTGCGATGCGCAGAGAGATAAATTAATTATAGTATATAGTATATTCTAATAAGTG
>NC_029792.2:97760395-97760679 GCF_000816755.2 Arachis ipaensis | reverse complement strand
AACATTTATTTGATAATTTGTATATAATTCCATATAATTATTCAACTAAAATGTAAAATACAAATTGAAATATAATTTATTATTTTAAGAATTTGAATTCATTTAATTTTAAAAAAGGCATAGGCCTTTTTATATTAGAGTTGTACAAAACTAAATCTTCATTTGTTGCTTCTATTTTCACATTTTTTTTAGTTGTCATACTTTGTCTTCTTATATACTATTCTTAGGTTTGCAAATAATTAAAGAAAAAAAAATAGGAAAAAATGAATGAGATGAGAAATACC
>NC_029792.2:97756903-97757909 GCF_000816755.2 Arachis ipaensis | reverse complement strand
TTGGGTTACAAATAATTAAAAAAAATTAAAAACAAATGAAAATCAAAAACACAAAATATAAATTAGTTTTATAATAATGATATATTTGAATATACCTAATAAAAAGATGTGCCAAATTTGAACTTACTTGGGTTAGGAAAAATGAAAGAGAATGAAAAATACCAGAAATGTAATAAAATTATGAATTAATTTTATAATCATGATATATTTGAATGTATTTAGTAAAGAAATGTGCCAAATTTAAACTTACTTGGAGGAGTTTTCGTCAATTGGTACGAGAGATTAAGAAATAAAAAGTAGCAAGAGCCTTATATAGCATGTATAAGTAGACCAACTAATGTAATAATAAGAGTCTTAACATGTATAAGTTGTAGAATTTCAATATTTATAACTGAAAATTTTTTAATTATTATTATTATGGCACTTTTAATATATGCTTATTGTATTTAATTAGTACTTTATGTTTTAGTTGAATAATAATAGATAAGTATTTTTTTTCTTTTAATTTTTGCCAAGTAATCAAAATGCTGACATGGCAATTATTAGAGGAGAAAACATGGCCTAAACTTAATGTAAAAGAAGTTGGTATCAATTTCTATATAATAAAAATAGATAGATAGATACATAGATAGATAGATATTTTGTTCGTTGTTATTGTGGGAAGGATTTAACACAACAATGCAAAAGTTCCCTCATTGTAACACACACACTTTAGATGAACAAAATAATAGAGAATAGAGATATCTTAATCAGCAAGAATACTTTCAATCTTTAAAACCAGGTTTTAAGACTATGTTGCTCCAAATAACTCTCAATCAAGTATCTAAACTATCCCTTAAAAGAGAAATAAATATTCAACTTTTCCAATTCCAATAACTCCTCCTATCCGCCTGGTTTCTAAAATCTAAACAAATTGATTATGTTTCCCTTACATTAATATAAAAAGAAAACTATTTCTCAAAGGTTAACCAAATAATCCGCTTTTTTTTTTTTTTGAGAAATCTTC
>NC_029792.2:97751655-97755980 GCF_000816755.2 Arachis ipaensis | reverse complement strand
GTAATTATAAAGATTATAGAAGTTTTCTTAATATACTCAAATAAATAAATTAAGATATCGTGCAATTTGAGATTCCACACATAATAGCCAAATTAAAAAAGTTACCTTCCAGCTTTCAACCGTTCCTGTTTTAGTGCTCAATGTTATGTCCCAAATATCTTGCTGGTTAACTTTAATTTTATCACCCAGAGTTTCAGCCACCAAGGTGCCACCACTAACATTGATAGCCTGGAACAATAATCATGCATGACACAGAAAATTTAAAATTCAGTTACTGCAGTAAATGACATCCAAACACCAAGATCCATTCATAGCGATATATCATTTGTTAAAATGATTACATGAGGAACGAAGCCTCTCTTTGTGGGCAGTTGAACTTGTGAGGATGAAACAATATGACCAGCTTCAACCCAGCGTGTAGAACTCAAAAGCTTTGCAGTTATAGTGAGGAACATTTCTTCGGATGACGACGAAGTCCACAAAGAATACCATGGACCTGATTGCCAATCGATGGTATAACTACTTTGGGGCTTAATTGGTTCAAGACTTAAACTTCCAGATCCGAGGTTACACCCATCTGCAGAAGCATACCAACTAAACTCCAGTCCTTCTGTTGTTTGAAAAAAATGCCCATTTTTAATCTGCAAAATTATATATATAAATAAGCAAGCACAGATTTGATCAATCAAATACAAAAACCACAACGTAATATGTGTACCTCAATTTTCCCTTCATGCAAAGCCACCTTGATTGGTTGGTATAGATACTTGACTTCTGAAAGAAGAAAAACCATGACTACCTTTCTAAAGAGACTAAACAAATGGAGGATGCACCCAGCTCAACAATGGTGCATACAAAAGTAAAACTATGATGTCAGTTTACCTTGTAAAACAGGATGAGCAGTTCGATCAGGAAATGTGAGGCCATTCAAACAAAAATTTGAGTCATTAGGAACATCCCCAAATTCACCTCCATACGCCCATCTCTGTCTGCCACTTTCATCAATTTTTATCAGGGCCTACATGCAAAGTACCAAACCTACTAATCAAAAGACTTCATCATAATAATCTGTAGACACTCCTACGATGTCATGAAGACAATATACCAGAACTGATATTAACAAACATCCAAATTGAAAATCCAGGGTAAAAGGTAGGAAACAAGGAAATGAAGATTGAATCTAATTTCAAGAGGTCAATCAATAGAGGAAAATAGAAGTTGCAGGGTTTTTTGTTCCTTGGATAAGTATAATCACTCCCAAAAAAGCTGATGATCATAACTGAACTCAATGAGTACAGGCAATGAGCCCACTTCATAAGCATGCCTAATCACATAAGGCCACATAACTTGGTCCACATAAAGATTAACAAGAGATTATCATACAGGCAAAAAATCATAGTAGGTGGACCTTGATCATGAACTTCAAGAATAAAGAGACCCTTGACAAAGATGGCTCAATATTAATGAGTATTTGTTTCTCAGTATTCAAAGTTAGCTGGGAACTAGCGCATGAAAGCCACTCACCCTCTATATTCCCTCCTAACATACACCTTATTCAGTAACAGAATCAAATCAAATCTTGATGGACCGCTCACCTGATCAACCCAATCCCAAATAAAGCCTCCTTGAAGTCCAAATGTGTTGTCAATTGCTTCCCAATATATATGTAGATTCCCATTGCTGTTACCCATTGCATGTGAATACCTGGCATTTGGGCATCAAAAGGAAAAATGGAAAGTAAATATCAACACTGCATTGTTGATACAAATCCCAATATCCAAATATAGAAATGTCAAAAATAAATAAGTAATAATGATTATGATGATGATGATAATGCATACTCGCAAAGAATGAGAGGTCGTGATTCATTTGGATCATTTGCAATTTTCAGCATGTCCCAAACACGCATATACATGGGGCACACAATATCTGTGCAAGGAGTTCTAGATCCACCACCTTCGTAATGCACTACCCGCGATGGGTCTCTTCCACGAATCCAACCTGACGAATATCTCATCATTGAATGGAGATAAAAATTAAAAAATAAACCTATTGTATCATTTGAAAGAATTAACTCCCTTATGACAATTCAAAAGGTAATAAAGCCAAATAAGATGCATTTAATAATGCTGTCCTACTTATTCTTTTCAAAGTTATTCTCGGCGAATAATTGTTGATTTTTCCTACCAACATGTGAATGTTTAACTACAGTAAGCGACTTGCCTTGCATATGCTTAAAATGGTTATTAATAAGCTCTGAAAAAGAGAACGCAATTTTTCGGAAGCAATTTATTCGCAGGGTACAAGATAAATTTACTAAGCAAATTTTCCAAAAATTAACTGGCAGGATAAAGTAATAAGTTGATACAGTTATGCACAAAATCGAGCTGTAAGTGTGGTACCAGCTAAAGAAAAATGATTTGGCCCAAATCCAGATTCATTCCCTAAAGACCAAGAAATAATGCATGCGTGGTTTTTATCTCTCTCGACCATGCTGATCACTCGATCCAGCATTGCAGCTGCCCAAATCGGTTCCAAAGTAGGATGCTTGAAATGTGTACAATAATCAAAACCATGAGTCTCAATGTTGGCTTCATCTATCATGTACATGCCGAACAGATCACATAGTTCATACCAGCGTGGATGTTGAGGATAGTGGCTATTCCTAACAGCATTAATATTATTTTGTTTCATCAAAACCAAATCCTGTAGCAAACTAGCAAAGTGGTAATCAGTGTATGAAAAGTTCCCATAATAAAGGTAAAAACTAACCACCAAATTAATTAAAGGGAAAAATGCAATTAACCCCTTAAACATTGGGTCTTGTGACATCTCCCTTAAACGTTCATAGTGTGCAATGAACGCTTTGGAATTATCAAATGGTGCAAAAAGATTTGCTAAATTTTCTTCGAAATTACCCCTTCACGTGATATCTTATTGACAAAATTACCCCCTTAAGAAAAGTTCACGAAAGGGCGTCTCTTCGCCATTTGATAACTTTAGGGTGTCATTGCACTTTTTGAAAGATCAGGAGAGCTTAATTATATTGTTTTCTCTTAATTACTATATGAGAGGATAAATTGACAAACATTACCTTGATCATGCAGGATTCTATATTTGCCTTTCCCACTCGTGGATGATGTTCATGCCTGTTCACACCTCTTATTACGACAGCTTTTCCATTGACAAGCAATTGTTTGTAGGCTGTAGATACTTTCCTAAAGCCCACTGGACATGACTCGCAATCAACAGTATTTCCAGTTTTATCTTTGAGGACGACAACTAAGGTATAGAGGTATGGCTGAGATAAATTCAAATAATATAAGATGTCAAATGAGGACAAAAGTCTTCAAAGTTCGCAGAAAAAGGTACAGAGCTGTATTCAAAAACCATATGGGGATGATAAGGTAAACAAAAATGTACTGATTGGGAAACAATGAGAGGGAAGAATGTGAGAAACAATAAACTTTGAGCATATCTGCAGATAACAGCCATAGAGTAAGTATGAAATGAAAGAATTTGAAAATACCAAATCTTTAGCTCAATACTGAATTGAGATCAAAGCACAAAACTTTTACAGAATCAGTGATCGTTTAAGACATGAATGCTCAGATCTTCAGATTAAAATCATTGGTTCATGTCTCAATAAGAAGAGTTCGGTCTAAACATGTAGAAAGTGATTGAAATTACTCACATGCTCTGCAGACCAAAGCTTTGGTGCTTGCAATTTCCCACCAAACACGTAACCATGGAAACCTAATGTTGGTGCACTTGATGGTTGAAATTTTAAGTCCACTACATTAGATGAGAGGAGATCAGGATTCCCATTACTGGTATACCAGCTTCCAGAATCATACAATGCAGCTTCAATGCTGTAGTTTGTTAGGAGATTATCCTTGGATGTCTCTAAGGAATTATCTACTTTAACTTCTACCTGGATCATAGGTAAGAGATATTAATAAAATATGATGCCCCAAATACAAACATGAATATATAAAATAATAAAAAAATTACAACATCAATTTAAACACAATAGTGGTTAGTGGCAATCAAAGTGAACCATGAACCCAGGCAGACCTGGCCTATGATATTACAAATCTGTATTTGAACTTTGGCAGAAACTTTAGCTAACCTCTACCTTTGGCCCAAGAATTATCATCAACTAGATTTAAACCAGAATACAAATTAGAACACTCTTTTTGCTAAAAATTAAGTAATTTAAAATTATTTAATCAAACTTTTTTCAATAGAATTATTTAGTCTAATTTTAAAAATATATTAGTAAATGATGCATTATATACAAATATTTTTATATATTTTATATA
>NC_029792.2:97738507-97751412 GCF_000816755.2 Arachis ipaensis | reverse complement strand
GAACCATATATATATATATACTCAAATAATAAAAGATAAAAAAAATAAATGAATTTTGCCTTTTTCTTTTTTAATTCTACTTATCTAAAATGCAAAAAAATTCTCAGTATTTACATAGCATTTTCAGCCTTAACACTTATCAATATAATTGGTATTCAAATTTCATTGTCATTAACAAAATATTCTAAATGAGTATGATATTTTGCTCATTTGAACAATGATATGGCTAACTTTCTCGTATGTATGACGATATATTGCAAAGTGTCAGGTATATGGACTAACTAGAATTAAAACTATTACAATTATGCCCTTGATATAAACTAACATCCTTTATACAATATAAAATTTTACATAATCGGAGAACTTATGAGATTAATGTTAGAACAGTTAAGTTGGTTATATAGATGCTATTCGATATGATATTATAACGGTCACTATGTAGAAAGATGTTATTTTTTATGTTGTTACAAAATAAGTTTAGTGATAGCATGTCATATCTATAGAAAACTTAAGAACATAGGTGTCATTAACTCATTATAGTATTACTTTAGTCTCTTCTTTTATATAATTTTCATAAATGAAGTTTGCTCAACAAATAAGACATGCAATATTCGAATTTAAATTATTGATATGAATTAGCATCCTCTATAATATAATTTTTTTTTTATAATTGGAGAACTTAATGTGAAAGATTATGAAATTGATACTGAATTAGTTTAATAGATGTTATTCTCTATGTATTATAAATGTGGCTATGTTGATAGATTTATTTTTTCTATGTTATTACAAACTAAACGAGCTTAATCTTAGATTGGTTACATAGATGATATTCTCTATAATATCATAACAAATGTGGCTGTATAGATACATGTTTTTCTCTAAGTTATTACAAACTAAGTCTAGTGTTGACAATTTATAAATACCTTAAGAACTTAAGATGTTATTAGCACACTATAATATTACTTTGGTCTCTTTTTGATATATTATAATAATAATATATAGATTTTCAAGAAAAAGAAAATGACGAAATAAGTGTACAATCATGTAGAATAAGGGCAACAAAGATTAAATGTATTTTGTGAAAATAAACCATCACAAGTTTCGTATTGAAATAAATTATGGTATTCGCATTCAACTTGTACCCAAAATATAAAAAAATAAAAAATAAAAAGAAAGAAAGACTTAAAAGTAATTGGAATAAGGTAAAATCTTCCACATATAAGATTATTTTCAAACATGATGTACATTTGTAACATGAAAAATATTATTCACAAGATATTATGCTTACCAATATATCTGCAGATGAAAAGTCCTCGGCAATGTTTGTTTTGAAAAAATAATCCATTATAAACACCTATGTCACACATTATTAGATATTAGCGTCAAGCAAGACGAAGGAAGGGTGTTGGATGAACTCATCAAACAGTAGATTCGACTTATATTAAAAACAATAATAAATTTATAAAATATAAATCCATATTATTCTAAAACTTGGATTTTTCTAGGACGCCTAAATCATAATTGAGGTGCCTTAAGGACCTAATCCAACTTTAACCTTTTGGATGAAGAAGAAATTGCATTAATGCACATTTGGAATACATAAAAATTTAAAAAAGCAAAGCTCTCAAATCTCTCTGCATATCAAAGAGACATATACCTCTAAATATTCCACGTCCCTCATACCAGGTAGACACAAGATGCTTAATGTATTCTACTAGAGATTTCATAAACTTGTAACACTGGTGATTAAAATAACTTCAACATTGCATTTTGATATCATATGCATATAGTGCTGACTTATGTTTCATCTTTCTAGAATCTGCATTATTAGAATTTTACCCACAAAAGCATCTACCAAATGAGACAGCATAAGTAGGAGACAAGCAATTTAGAGAAAACAAACCTTTGGCTTGGCTAGAAGAAGTACATCACGGTGTATGCCAGATAACCTCCAGTGGTCTTGATCTTCAAGGTAAGAGCCGTCACTCCATCTAAACACTTGAACAGCTAGAACATTCATATGGTCTGAACCAAATGGATGACAAAAATCAGTGATTTCAAACTCTGCAGGTACCCTGCTATCTTGGCTGTCCTTGCAAAATAATCAAAATTTCTGTCAATGAGACCAAGAGTTAGTTAATTTAAAAGCTAAGGCATTTAATGCAATTTGGACTATAAGATAAATATGTATGCCTTTCCAATTTAGGTTGGTGTTTTCCACTGCTATATTTGGAGCAAGATATGAACACGTGATAATATTTTTCATTACTGGAGAAAAAAGTTATCAACTTATCATCAATTTCACAAAATGCCTCCTTGTCATATGGCATCAGTGTTAACACAGCAACATACCGATCCATAATGTATACATCCACCTCCAGAACCTGGAACTTCCAGAAGCCACATGGAGGGAGGAAGAGATGGAATGATGAAGAAGGAGAGGGAGAGGGAGAGATACCTATATCCAATAGGATGCCCATTTATCCAAGCACAAAATGCAGAATCAACTGCTTCAAAATGGAGCAAAATTCTTCTACCTATGAAATAAATTAATGGTTGGTACGCACAAAAAAAAATTAAAACTAAAACATGGTTTATAAATGAGGGAATGACAGAAGGTGATTTGAAAAGAAACAAAGAACAAAACAAATCTACTTCACTGTTGCAATGTGTGTGTGTGTGTGTTAAATTATAACGGTGTAACTTTAAGCAATTCTTATACTATTAAATAACCTTTTCATTTAATGGTGTATCAATGGACACATGTGACTTGTACTTTATAATACATCATAAATTGCAGGTAAAGCGCAATGCATCATAGTTATAAATAACAACAGTTAGAAGTGAATGGAAATAGAGAGAGAAAAACAACACAAGATTCCTCTATACTGTAGACTGGTTAACAAAAGATAGACATACCCTCCCATTCTTTGGGAATGTGGAAGTTTATTCTGTAGCAGCCAGTTGGATTTTCCATAGGAACAAAAGGAGGATTTAGTGGAAATGGATATGTTACGTTTGTATAAATCGGGCGGTCAAATCCATGCAACTGCCAATTCGAAGGAACTGCCAAAGTTTGGAAATTTAGACATAGACAATATCAGCACTTGTGAATACAGTAAATGGCAAAAACGACAATTGATAAGTCAATTAACAAAAATGGATTTAGAAAAAATTATATGAATGGTAACATAAATATTAACAAATAAAAAAGGTGAGATCTCCCCCAAGTTGATTACATTCATTAACCACGCACAAAATTGTCTATAAAAACCGAACAGTATAACTAGCAACAATTTCAAAGTATGACCTAGGAGCCTACTGAATGTATCAAAATACACAAAGGGAACCCATTATGTGAAGCACCATCCAGTTGATATAATCATGACAAATATAACAAACTTTCCAATATAAAACTATAACAAACTAATATGATATTAAATAATAATTCATTTATTAATAATTCATTTGTTAACAAACTGAAGCTGCAACAGAGAAAAGGAAAGTTTGAACAGAGAGGATTAGGAATACTAATTTTAGTCCCTCAACCAATAAACAACAAAAAGTCAGGCAAAAATTATGTAACAATGGCATATATAGTTCATGATTGTTATAAGGATTTAACAGTATGCATTGTTAGTGTAAAAAGGTTTCATATATACTACTTGAATCAATCATCTAATTTGGTTGGATGACATTGTAAAAAATTATATTGTCAATGCATCAAAATGAAACTCTTGTTCTAAAACAAAGACAAAGTTGTCATTTCCAAAAGTATTTCATACTAATTTTCCTTAAAAGTATTCATTTTCAAATATCAAATCATAAAGGACATGCTTCAAAACTAGGAGACTTAAAGAAAGTAAAGCTCTAGAAGCAAAATAAATTTTTTAAAACATATGGCATACTCAAAATTAAGATAAACTTACCAGGTAAAGTTTTCCACTCTGAATCTTGGAATTCATTTCCATAAAATTCATTAGGGACATTGTCCGGATTGTTAGCTAAGAAAAACTTCCAATATCCAGACAAGGACTTGACAAAGGGTAAATCTTTTACCCAAAATGCGGCACAATCAAGAGATCCTTGAATAGCATCATCATTCCAAACAGCAAATTTTGATGCCAGAAAATCCACTTTGTTGCGTTTATACCAATATCTAAGAGATTCTACTCATCACAAAATTCAGGTTGTCCAACATAAATAAGAAGTGCATATTGCAAAGCTTACCACAAACACAATGTAAAGTTCACATGTTTATTTTGAAAAGAAAAACACTATTCATACACCAAACACTCTTGACACCCATATAAAAATCCAGTTGTTATTGAATTAATTGTGTATTTAAATTATTTTTTAATTAAGAAAATAAAGAGAATGTATGTTTGGTTATTAAGAAAATACTGGTGTCAAAACGTGTTTATTATAAAGGGCATAGACGTAGCGGGAATTTTTTGAAAACATATGTACAAGGGAGACCAACTAGTTCAAACTTCAAAAACCACAATCATTGATTTAGCCATATCCTGTAGGCACCAGGAACCATTCTTCAAAACTCAGAAATCGCATAAACTTTTCTGATCCTAAAGACAAGTTCATGTAGCAGTGAAATGAATCTAAATACATTCATATTAATTCAGATTCCATCAAATACTTATAATTGGACAATATTATCTGTATACAATATACATGCAGACTTCACTATATCATATTATAACTTAATTTCAATCAATTGATAGTTTTGCAGAAATAATAGCACACCAAATCTCCCTAAATACAAAAATACGAAAATTGCCCATGAAATTTTCCCTAGATAATTATTTAAAAAATTATTTTTAAAAAGAAAGTCCAAAGGATAATTTCCAATCACAAATGATGCTTACAAATTTAGAAAGGAACAAATTTGCATCAAACGAATCCAAACCCAGGTCGACGAATTGCATTTCAGCAAAATGCATTTGAATCCCATAAATTAAAATATAAATAAATAAACTCAAGAAGAAAGCATGCCAATCATCATCAATTATCCAAGAAAAAATAATAAGTGATGAAGGTAAATAATTGCGGGATCGTGTGACACCTTCAACAGATTCATGAGAACGCAACGTGACATGTGCATCCCTTTTCCTCCACTTGATGAACGAAGGATCCTCCCAAACTCTGCAACCATTCTCTGAGACAAGCGCAAGAGGCCCCACCAGAGACTTAGAAGATGAAGAAGCAGCCATCACCTACATACACAGAGAGAGAGAGAGAGCGCGAGAGAGAGAGAACACACACTGAGTAGTGAGAGTGAATTATATTATAAATAAATAAATAATAATGGAAAAGAAAAGGGGTCAATGACTCGATGCAATGGTGTAGCGGAGGGACCGAGGGAGTATTTTTATGATATTGGGGGAAAACAAAGATGGTAGTTACTAGTCAGTGGCAAGGCTCCCAAAATCGGACTACTCATCAAATCCCTCTAGCCACTGATTTATTGATTTATTAGTCTAATTGGTTTAATCGATAGTTGAGAATCGTTTTAAAATAAAATAATAAATCAATTATAAATAAATATCATAAAAATAATTTTTTTGTGTCTAAACATGGAAAGAAACAAAGCAAACACTATCATATATCCGAGCGGATGATTTGCTGGAGATCAACACAAGACTCAGACCAAATAACATGAAAGTTACTCTTGGCACCATATCTAGCCATCCAATTCGCAGCTCTATTTGTTTTTCGGGACACCCACTCAACATGAACAAACCAAGGACGAGATAAAAGCTCCTGAATCTTGTGAACCAAATTTGTTACTTCAGACTTGTAAGCTCATGCATGATGGGCAAAATGTCAAGGCAATCCGTTTAACATATAATATCCCTCAAGTCGCAATTTCAGGCTAAAACCAGCCCCCTCCAAGAAGCAAATAATTCACATCTGATGATAGACCAGGGGGAATGCTTCCAGAGCAGTTCGAGATCTGATCTCCCTTAGAATCTCTAATAATACACCCAAATTTCGCTAAATTTGAATCTAAATACAAGCTTACATCACAATTAACTTTAAAACTGTTGCCTACCGGTGGTTCCCAATACAGGCAATTTCGGAGAGACCTAAAGGCATTGTTTCAATTCCTGTAAACCTGTAAGCCCTTGGCGGTAATTCTGGACAAGGCAACAACCTTGTGGTCTGTCCAAGGGTTGTCAGTATTGAATATGTCATTGCACCTATGTCTCCATACCCACCAAAGCCCTGCACCAAAAGACGCCTCATTGTTAGCCAAGGCCTTCCGAAACCACTCTTCAAGAGCAGTACTAGCCGTCGAGTCCAGGATACTAGGATCCAACATATGCCAAATTGCCTTTGATCGTTCACAGTCTCTAAGGCAATGCTCCATAGTATCCTCCGTCTTGTTACATCTTTTACACATATCTGAAGAAGCTAAATGCCGCTTGAATCGAAAGGTCTCAGTTGGTAGAGCATCATATAAGCCAAGCCACATAGTAAATTTGAACTTCTCCGGAATGTTTGTATTCCACAACCAGTTCTAATTACTATTGGCATTCCAATTTAATGTTTTCTCTAATAACCATCTATAACCCTCCCTTGCACTATACTTTTTTGTTGCTACAGGCCACCACTCCCACTGTGGCTCTAACTCAGTCGAACTAGGATATCTCAGACCACAAATAAACTGCTTAATCTCATGCGGAATAGGCGTGGTAAGACTATCAACCTCCCAAGACACCCCTTTCTACAAGTCAGCCACTATGAAATCTGATTTAGAAATATGTACATAAGGAACAAGGTTGCAAAGCTTACCAAAAAGAGTCCACTCATCATACCAAACTGATTTGTGGACATCCCCAATATTCCAATGAAGCCCTTCCTTGAGATGCTCATAGGCACTAACAATGTTCTTCCAGGTAGCCGATGAAGAATTTCTACTATTTTTGTTCATACCAGATTGATTCCTGAGATATTTATGCTTCAGAACCTGCACCCACAACTTCTCACTATTATTTAGACAATCTCATACCAAATTTCCCAGAAGCGCCATGTTAGCAAAGGAAGTATCCCTAATACCCAATTCTCCTGCCCTTTTAGGAGTTATGGCGACCTCCCACCTGACCAGAGGCAGCTATTTGCCGGTTGCTTGGCCTTTCCACAAGAACTGTCTCATCAAGGAATCAATTTTATTACATGCATACTTCGAGAGAAGAGAAATTTGCATTTCATAAACTGGGATAGAGGCTATAACTGATTTAACAAGACAAAGCCTCCCTACCTTATTCAGCAGGCATCCTTTCCAACTGGAGAGCTTCCTCAAAATTTTTTCAACAACCTCCTGAGCCGTCTTCCTGGAAGCTCTGGCATGACCGATGTTAATTCCCATGTATTTACCCAAATCATTGCAGAACCGGATGTTAGAGACCCTTGAGAGAACCTCTTTCCTCCTCTCTAACACCCTCTTGGAACACTGGGCCTTTGACTTATGAAGATTTACCTTTAAACTTGACACTCTAGAAAATAAGTCCAGGCAATGCATAACCTCTATTACTTGAGCTTTCGATGCTTTACAGAAAAGCAAAAGATCATCTGCAAACATCAAATGAGAGAGTCGTGGTCCGCTCCTAGAAACCGCTACTGAGCTCCACAAACCTTGGGAAACTCTATGAGAGATAAAGCAGGCAAGCATTTTCATACAGAGTACAAATAGATAAGGAGTCATGGGATCTCCTTGCCTTAACCCTCTCTTTGGGTTTAAATTTTGGAGCTTGTTCCCATTCCACAAAACTGCCAACGAAGAGGAAGTCACACAATTCAATATAAGATTAATGGTAGCCTTTGGAAACCCAAACCGGACCAAAGTAGCTTCCAAAAAATGCCAGTCTACCCTGTCATAAGCTTTTTCCAAATCAATCTTGAACGCCATTGTTCCTTTTCGAGACTTGGTGTTCCTTATGAAGTGAATAATCTCCTGAGCAATGATAATATTCTCTGTAGTTCCTCTTCTTGGAATGAACCCTCCTTGCAAAGGACCAATGATCTCTGAGAGGAAAGGTCTGAACCTGTTAACTAGAACCTTTGTGACAATTTTATAAATTACATTACATAAGCTAATAGGCCAAAACTCTCGTAAGGAAGAGGGAACTTCCACTTTAGGAATTAGAACAACGAGAGTATCGAAAATAGCCGCATTCATTGGCTCACCCTCAAAGGCTCGCTTGATCAGTCCACATACATCATTGCTAAGAGAGTCTCAGAACTCTTTGTAGAAAATTGCTTGAAATCCATCTGGCCCTGGCGCTTTAAACGAACTCATGGCAGCTCCTTTAACCTCTTCAGACGTCACTGGTTCCACTAGCTTTTGACAAGTCTCGGTACTAAGAGACGGGTAAGGAAAATGCCCCATGGCGTCCAAGTCAATATCCTCCCTTGTAGAAAAGAGTTTTTGAAAAGAATTTGCCGCCATTTCTAGAGTCGAAGTCTCCATGGCCCAAGACCCATCCACCAAAAACAACCCATGAATTTTGTTCCTCTTTCGCCTGATAACCGTTTGCAGATGAAAAAATTTTGTATTTCTGTCTCCACATCTCACTCAATGTTCTCTAGATTTTTGATACCACAGCAGCTCTTCTTGAAGAAGGACAACATTCAGTTCCTGACGCAAAACTTGCTCTTTGATCCTAAGCTGTTGATCCTCCCGACTCTCCAGAGTAATCTGAACGTCATTCAAAAGCCTCTCTAGCTCCCTTTTCTTAACAAAAATATTGCCAAAAACCTTTTTATTGAAGCTAGTTGCATCTTTTTGAACCTCCAACAAACATTTGACCACATCTGGAGCTCCTTTATTCCAAGCTGTATGAACAACATTCCTAAACAGAGGATGAGTCATCCATGCAGCCTGGAATCTGAACGGACGATGGCCCTTGGTAGCCCTCTCTGCCATCTTGCACCTAGTGAATAACGGGCAATGATCAGAGTGAAAAGGCGCGCCAACACCTCAGTATAAGCCTCCTGGTTGATGATTGCTCTATCAAGCTTCTTAGCCAGCTGCACCCCACCTTTCACCTTCTTGTACCAAGTGAATCTTCTCCCAATAGCCCCCATATCAAACAGCCCACAATCCTCCAATGTTTCCACAAATTTTTCTGTTCTGGCAAGTCTAAACTGCCCCCCTCTAACTTCACTCTGCAACAGAATATCATTAAAGTCCCCTAACACAATCTAAGGTAGATGGATCATATTAGCAATCCTTGTCAAGTCACCCTACAGTTCTTTACGCCGATGTATATGCGGATTAGCATACACCGTATTGCAGTAACTAGAAGTATTGCCCATAGTAATTTCAAAACTAATACATTGATCAACTACTTCCAATACTCTCACAGAAATATTTGAATTAGAACATAGAACCCAGATACCCCACTATGACCATTAGCCTCAACAATACCAACAACCTGGTAACCTAGATTATTCCAAAAAGATTTCATCATCTCGAAAGGAATATGGGTTTCAAACAGAATGAAAAAAGTAGGGCGAAATTTATTCACTAACTCCTTACTATGAAACCGGGCCAATTTATTAGAGGCCCCTCTAATATTCCAAAATAGAAAGCTTAAATCTAAATAATCCATAAAACAATTGTACTGTAAAAAGGACCAACCTCAGCCGAAGTCCCTAATGAGATGATGAAGATCCACCATCATATCCCCTTGAGACTTGCTTGTCCTTACCCGGTTGTTGCCCGGTTTGTCTGTGTCCTTCCATTGACAACCCTTTCAATTCACTGATTTGCTGCTTGCTGGTGTTGCCAAGGCAGTTCAGAGTCGATGGCGAATTCTGCAAAGAAGAAGGGCGCAACCTCTTGTGTCTGTTTTTGATAATGGCAGTGAAAGTCAGTACCACAACGGAGACAGCTTTGCCCTTCACCCCTTGCTGTTTGGTAGACGCCATGCGTGCTTGAGATCCGCCAACCGACCCGGTCTTCACCCCTGATTCGGCTCCTCTCATACGTAGCCTAAAGTCACGGTTCTGGTCCAATTTCTGATTCGAGTGCACCGGCACTTTGTCTTTAGAGGTTTGTTGGGCTTTGTTTGATTGACTCAAATTTCTTCTCTTTTTACTGCTGACTTTGGTCCAGCCAGCCTCATTTTCCAAATGCTGGGATTCCACTTCCTTCCTATGCAACGTATCACCTAATTCCTCTCCAATTTCTGCAACTATCACTGAATCTTCGGGATTGCATCCAAATTTAAAATTTTTTCCTTTGAGGCTTCCTGTGGCTGCACCACCCGGGCCGCCGTCTCGGTCACTGATGTTTCCTTTTGATCAACCTTTTTCGACTCTATTGGGGTCATTTTGCAGTCAGTTGTTGGATGCCCAAAACAATTGCACTTGTCACAAATAAGGTATAAGCATTCATACTCCACCTTATATTCAAACTCATTGACAATCACACTCTGGACTACCGGCAAACCAAGATTAATTTGCATGCAAGCCCGAGCAAATTTCCCCCGCTCTGCCGACTTAGTAGCCAGATCCAGCCTGACTGGTCTCCCCACAACAGAAGCAATTCTCATCATGGCTTTATCCTGATAGTACTATATGCTCAAACCAGCAATTTGAATCCAAACCATAGTCTCCCCGAAAGTGTCCTCACAAGGTTTAAAATCTGGTATCCATGGCTTGACCGCAATATAATGGCTGAAGATCATCCATGGCCCCCTAGTAAAACCTTCTCTCGATCGTCCATGCGATCAAATTTAACGAGGAAGTACCCAAAACCCACATCCAAGATTTCATATCCACCGGTGATCCTCCATAGCCCTTTCAGTTTGTGAAACATGGCCGTGTAACTAAGGTTTTTTTCAAGAACCTTAATCACAATTGCCTCCATGTATGGTTCAGAAAGGATGTTTCTAGCCTCTTCGGAGAAGCAAACTCTCGGAGGCATAGGATCTCCTTGGTTTTTGGTGACCACTGCCATGGAATCCTCATCTAAAGCTTCGGCCAGGTTTATCCCTGAGGCTACCGTAGAACCAATAACCTTGTCACGGAAAGAAATCTTGGAAGTCACCCTAGAACTAAGGTCGCCCTTACTTGATCCCTCCTTCACACCTGATGCAAACCCTCCCACACTCTCCCCCTTATCTCTTTCGATGGCATGGCCATCTTCCTCACCGTGTTTCACCCTCAAACGCTCTCTCCCGCTCTCTCCTTCTCTCATTCTCCCTAAGTATCTTAAAAATCATATGATCTTATCAAACAGCATCAGTACAACTAGAAATAATCATTAATCACTCCTAAATTAATTCAAACAGCAAAATTAATTCAAACAGCAGCATAACAAATAATCACCCCTAAATTAATTCAAAACAGCAACATTACAAATAATTACCCCTAAATTAATTCAAAACAGCAGCATAACAAAATCACTAATCAAAATCATAAATCACTAATTACTAATGCCAAATTCAAAACACTGATCAATGATCATAGAATCACAAATTTATTGTTTATACTTCCATGCAGTGCCTTCAAAACTATATTTTTGGTAAGGATACTTCAGCTTACTGCTTAACAAATTTGTTTTGGTTTGTAACTTATTTTCTGCTGTTGACATCTCTGTACAAGGTAAAGAATTATCATTTTTTTATAATCTCATTTAGATATTCTAATGCAATACTCAAGAGGAAAATCTGCGCTTATATTTTGTTCAACGAAAAAAGGAGCACAAGAAGCAACTCAGCGACTCTCTCAAATAGTCATGACTTTTGGTCAGACAAATCCATTTATTAGGAACAGAGAGCAGCAAGATCGGCTGAGGGAGGCTTCTCTGTTATGCAGTGACAAGCAAATGCAATCATATATTCTTTATAGGGGTATGCCAGATGTCTGTCACTAATTAGTAATCACAAACTCCAAATTCAAAACACTGATCAGTGATCACAGAATCACAGTGCCATAACAACAACAACAACAACAACAACAACAACAACAACAACAACAACAACAGCATAACAAGTAACAGAAATCATAAATCAGCAACATTACAAAAGACCCAAGAAATCACAAATCACAAATTCAACCTCAAAACCCTGAAACAGAGTAGCAGACTCAACAGAAATCAGTAAATCACAGTTTCACTAACCTTCCACTGACAGTAGAAAGACGACGGCGGGACGACGAAGACACGACGGCCAGAAGATGGCGACACCACGACGCACCAGCTGGAGGCCTCGGGCAGCAATTTCACCTGGGAATGGATGACGCGTGCTGAGCTAGAAGGGGGAGACACTGCGGAGAAGGAGAAGGAGAAGGCCACGGAGACGACTGGCAAGCGGTGACAACGAGGTAATAGGCGAGACGACTGGCAAGCGGCGACCTAATGGCAAGCTGCTCTAAGCCACAAATAGAGAAGCCAGCGAAGATGGGGATGATGTGCTATCTGGGTTTCGGACAGGGACAGGGCGGAGGCGCTGAAGACCTGGGGACGGCGGCGCAATGGACGGCTCACGAATGATTGAGGGAAGAAGGAGGGTTGTTCGCGAATGGTTCTGGTTTTTTTTTTTGTTACAAATAAACAAAACGGCGTCGTTTTCTATGTTGAACTGATTCGATCAGCCGATCCGATCCGATTTTCAGAACCATGGTTAGTGGTACGGTATGGGTTGGTTTCTAAAACAAAAATTATTTGATTTAATTGTACAAAAATTTATTACATAAAATTTTAATCAATTTGAGTGTAAGTGGGTTAGAGTTATGTTTACTAGTGGCTCAACAGGCACGATGCCTCAGCCGCTTTTCTATTATTTTTTAATAAATTAATTTTATTTTTTTGTTAATATATTATTCACTTTTTAAATTTATTAAATAAGTATTTTTTTATTATTTTAATTTGGAGGTGG
>NC_029792.2:97735907-97738269 GCF_000816755.2 Arachis ipaensis | reverse complement strand
TATTGAAAAATAAATAATTCAAAAATTAATGGTTAAATATTATTTTGATAAAAAATAAATATAAAACAAAATACATATTAATTATTTACAAAAGATAATTTTTGCTTAAATGTCATAGATATTCATATTTGTCTTCATCTTTTTTAAGTAGTACGCCAAAATATAGATCTGAATCTGAAGAGGCCTTCATTTTCCTATAAATAGTGAAAAAACGGAAGAAATATGCCTATTTTTTTTGTTTTTAAATATCAAACTATAAGAATAATTAATAAACAAAATAAGAGAATATAAAAATTGTGTACCTAAAAAAATTCTTCGTAATTCATCATATATCTCCTTATTAATAATTTTTTGAGTCTTAAAAATCTGTCAGATTTATTGACCATAAAAATAAATATATAAATAATTTAAGATTATTCAATTAAATTGATTCCTTATTACAGGGACGAATTCAATTAATTCAATTAAAACCTGTAGAATTAAGTTATCTTGTTTTGCACTGAATTTTCTGAGAAGACAAAAAAATGACATTAATCCTTTTTTATCTATGACAAAATGTAAATTAAATGACATTACGTCTGATTTGTTAGAAATTTATATTTAATAACAGTTACCTATAATGATATTGTTTATCACCAAAATCAGCTAATTGTGCTTTTTTGAGTTTATGGCTGAAAAAGAAAAAGTTAAATTTTTAACATAATTAGTATATATGTCTAAATAGATGGTATTATTTTGTAATATAAAAGTTTATTTCATTAACTTTCATTCTTTTGATATAATATTTCTTTTTTTATCATCTTTCATAACTGAATTTTATCTGCTTTAACTGTACCTTCCCAACCAATAGAATAAATTTTGAGTGGATAAACCTGATTTAAATATCATGTTTGATTAATAATATTAAAATAGAAATATGTATCATCAATGCAATTGTCACCGTCATTAATATAGTAATACTTACTTTATTATCGATTGGTCTCATTGGTACCATTAATTGTTAAGTCTTTTTAGCTTACAAGTCTTACAAGTTGGGCCAAGTCTAACAAAAACTACATTCACCCACTGGAGCGTGATAACATGCGCGTCCCTCAACCAATTCCAAAATACGCTCTCTCTCACCATAAGAAAACGAAATAAGAAGATGAAGAAGAAGAAGAAGCAGTAGAAGATGAAGAGGAGGAAGAGGAAGAATTTTAAATTATGCAGAACTTATCAGAATAAAAATACACCCAAAATTTCTTAAAATACACCTAAATATCTTTGTGTTACACCCAAATTTGCTGCAAATACAGAAAAATATTTTCTCTAATGCTGCATTTTTTCTTCTTCTTTTTTTCCTTATTTCTTTCTTTCTTTTAGTTAAATGAATGTAAGTTGATCCTCTTCCAAGTAATTTTGCAGCATTATGTATTTCTTCTTCTTCTTTGTTTGATTTTTTATTTTTATTTTTGTTAAGAGAGTAAAACAAGAAGAAACTTGAGAAGGTAAAATAAAAAGGAAAAGATGAATAAGAAAAAGAAGAAGAAGAAGATGGTGATGATGATAAAAAAAGAAGAAACAGTAGAAGATGAGAAGGAAGAAGAGGAACAGTTTTGAATTATGCAGAACTTATCAGAATAAAAATACACCTAAAAATTCTTAAAATATACCCAAATATCTTCCTGTTACACCCAAATATCTTCGTGTTACACCCAAATTTGCTGCAGAAAAATGTTTATTCTAATGCTATATTTTTTCTTCTAAATTGAACCACACCTTAACCACTTGATTGGATTCAAAACAATAATCAATTTTATTTTGGTTCAATTGACAATCTGAACCTGAATTTTTTATTATCTTTAAAAATGAGATAACTGATGATGAAGGAGAAATAGAAAAAGAAAAGTGGAGAAGAAATTTCAATGAAAAAAGAAGGAAGAAGAGGAGGAGGAGGAAGAGGTGGTGTTGATGACGACGATAATGAGAGAAAAAAATTATGAAGAAGAAGAAGAAGAAGAAGAAGAAGAAGAAGAAGAAGAAGAAGAAGAAGAAGAAGAAGAAGAAGAAGAAGAAGCACGAAGAAAGAAGAAGAAGAAGAAGAAGAAGAAGAAAAGGCACGGAGAAAAACGTGAAAGCGCGTGAATATAAATGACTTGTATGACTTGTATGGGAAAACGCTTGTACGTAGAGAATAACTCTACTCCATAACGGTGGGAATCATTCTTCCTGTTATTTATTGCATATATGTGTCACAATATATTTAAATAATATTTCGTATATTACTTTTGAATTAAATAATTATACATCTCAAATTTTATTTCTAAAATTATAAAATTGATATCAATATTTAAAAAAAATTGATTTTTTTCAAAATAAATAT
>NC_029792.2:97712546-97735818 GCF_000816755.2 Arachis ipaensis | reverse complement strand
ATTATTGATATATTTTAATGATGTATCATATCATTTTTAATTTTTATTATATTTCAATGATGTTCGAATTCATTTCTCTTATCTCTTGACATATCTTGATGAGCTCATGTGATATTAATTTATCTGTTCAAAAATCTTAGTCATTAATAGTTAAAATTAGTGAACAAAGATATTTATTCCAATGTTAAAATTATATAATACACTGTTTATATCAAGGAAAAGGTTCACGTATTTACTAAGCGCATAAATTACTTGAGGTGTAGGTAACAAAATTTCTTTGAATACCACATTCCTTGTGTATTGTTCGCTTTTTCTATCTATTTTTTCTTCTTTGACTAAGAGTTTTGTGGTTGACTAAGAAATACTTCGAGATAGAACAACATATAATTGACCATGGCTGAACACATGTTTAGGAAAATAGATCCCTATCTTAAGAATAGTTTGCCCTTGTGATTGCCTGACAGGAAATTGCCTCCTAATAAGCACAAAGAATAATCCTGAGTTCTCAGTTGTTTTATATTTTATCCGAGGCAGAAAAACTCTTTGTTCAGAGTGATGGCCGGTTAAGATTTCCACGTCTAACATGTTTTGAAAAGTTTCTCGACACAATAACCTTGTGTCATTGTATAAGCCTGTCTTAGGATCTATGTTTCTTAGTAACATCAAAGGAGCATTTGTTTTTTACTTTCATTGTATGAAGTGGCAATCTACCTGTGGAGATTGAGTTAAGATATTATTCTTGTTGATACAAATTATTAGTATCTGCTTCTACTTCATTAAAGGATGCTAAAATTTGTTCGTCTCCCGAAAATTTGTTGATGATTATATGATTGAGCTATTGTACATCATTATTTTTGAGTGTCAATATAGCTCTCTCTACCATGTAAGATGTATCTCACTCATGAGCTTGTAAATTTAGAAAGAGTTCTATTAATTTGTGTAATGATGCCTCACCTTCCCATGGTATTGTCATATGTGCTTTTATTTATACCAAGTCCTCACATATACTAGGATCAATCCCATCCCCTATGCTCATAAGATACTCCGCAAAATCATAATCATTAAGAGATCGCATATTTTGTTGCAAGTGGAGAATTTTGGTGAATACCCACAAATGTGATTTAACAATAAAAGCTTAAATCAATTGCGACATACTTCCTTTCGGCACAACAAGTAGTACTTCGTGAAAATTTCATCCCATCACCATCACTTTTCCTCTAAATGGATTATTATTTTCTAATATGTCTCGTAATATGCAGTCTAATGATTTCATTGTCTCTTTATTAGCCATTGGTGCTTCCTCCTAAAATATCGTTGTTGTTTGCCTAATTAGTTTTGCAAGATCACATTGTTTACTTATATTGTATATGGAGGATGGTTCTATATTAATTGGGATTTTAAATCTAGAATGAATTGTTCGACCCCCAGGCAGTAAAGTTGTAGCTATTCCTGATAATGCAGTTACCAAGACCATATGTGCTTTACTTCTTAAGTCTGCAATTATAGCTTTATATAGAAATATTTTGCCTACTCCCCTAACCCATCAACGAAGAACACTCCACTTTCTCTCCAATCAACTGTATTCATAATGCACTTGAAAGTTATAGACTGGTCATGATTCAATCTTTCTATAGAACACAGGTCTTCTTGAAGTACTTTGATGGATAACTCTTCTTGGATAATATAGGCATCAAGTTGTCATTGTCGTTGTTCGAAGTTAGAGCTGGTAAATCGTATTATTCAATGCATTTTCCATGTTGAAGGAAGATGTCATTGAAATCCCTGAGTAGGCAATTTGTCAACCCATGGCATGTTGTAGTGCTTGTTGATGGATAATCATCCACCATATATGAAAAAAAACTCGTCCCACAACCTTCTTACATTTGTTGGGTCACAAAATATTAAGATGGTTGCAAACAACTTTCTTAAAGCACATGGCTTTCTTAAAATAAATGCCTCAACCAAACACGCTTTTATGCTGTTGTCACTCTCTAACAGTCCTCGGTGCTGAGCGAATTGCTTAAAGGACGATATTAGACACCATTCACTGTTAGCAAGTCATCCCAATCAGTTAGTCCTCTTACATTTGACAACAGAATACGCACATAGAATTTTTCTCCTTCTGTTGTGAAACAGTATAGATTCGACCGATAGCTCTCTTTTGTGACTTGCGCCGACGCCATTCTATTTCCTTGTTGTGCCAAGTGTAATATTATGGGATTTTCCTATACAAAAGATGCATAGATTTTTGGTCATCTTCCTGATTAAGTGCAAAGAATTCAATGAGCATTGTTTTTGAAAAATAGTCATCATTAAATATTTCAGAAATAGTTTGGTGCTCATAAAACCTCACTTGATATTGGTTTGGCAAATGAATTTGTGACCTTTCAACTGATGGGTACATTCGGTAAAGGTTGAATTTAAATATTCTCCAGCATGCCTCTGGAGCGGCAATCCATCTTGCATCAATAAACTGTTTCACCTCATCATAATGTGAACTTTTATGAACCTCCATTACAACACGATCTGGTCCCTTATAGCAATACTTGTATAGATACTTTATACTCTTGATACTGCTATATATCTCTACATTGATATGGCAATCATACTTTAGTAGTAGCTAAGGATTGTACGGAACTAACCATCTGTTGTCAATTGTCACATTTTGGTTTATAGGGATTGGAGTATCAAATTGCCTCCTATATTGAGAATATGAGTCATCACCTCGTCGTGTATCTGCTACGAACTCTTTTGAGTAGTTGCGTTTACATTAACCATTTTTCATGCATAGTGAAGATTGATTAAGCGTTTTACAAATACTATGGATCATATGCCTTAGCACGGCCTCATGTAAGTGTGATTCTGCTTCTTTAGATGGTATTTTTGCTCGTACCAAACTATCATACTGGTTGGGATCACTCAAGTTGTCATTATTTTCTAAGATTAACAACATATGCAAGTGTGGCAATCCTCTTTTTTAAAACTCAGTGACATAAATATAACTTTTCACATTTTTCAATACACCCTTGGTAATAACATCCTCCTTTAATGGTTCAAATTTGGCTCTGAAAATCCTAATTGTTATATCCGAACGATCCTGTGGAGTTTGAATATGACTGAGTTCCAAAGTTATTTCTGATCATGATGGATTGCATATCGTAGTGAAAAAAATATCCGGAATGATTACATACTTACTATTATTAAATTGATATGTATTTTTTAATTTACGTATCTCATGATTATTGTCATTGGCTGATTTAGTAGTATTTTTTTATAGTTAGTATTCAAATAGTTATTCAATAAAATTGGTTCAGTAACTCATATAAATACATAAAGCGTTATCTATATTTTTAATTCTAGAATTTGAAAATTATTTATCCATTCACTACTTGTAATATTTAATATAGTATTTAGACATTTTAAAAAATTATGCCACATTTTACCGTTATCAAATTTTGTCATTTGTTAAATTTTAATTGGACAAAGATTTTATAATAAGAAGGATTAATCTTTATTTGTTCCATGTATTTTTAAATACATGAGATAAAATATTAATATTCTTGTACTCTTCTTCTATCGTTGTATTTGTATTTAAGTTAGATTTTTTCTAGTTTTATTTTAAATTATAAAAATATATATTATTACTAAAATTTTAAAACATAAAAATATAAATTAAAATAAAAAATTAAATTAAAGTATATTAAAAATTATCATGCTGCATTAATTTATCACAATGTATAAATATTATTTTGATAATAAAATCATTATGATAAACTTTAATATAAGAATACTATTTAATATCTTATCAAGTATTGTGTGTTATGCTAGATCAACGAATTGAATTCAGAGTGTTTGAGAGATTTTTGGTTAGGGTTAGAAAGGTGATTGGGTGAAGGAGGTGGTGTGGTGGTGAAGATAAGGGTAATTTAGGAATTTTAGGTAATTTTTTAGTGTTTGGATAATTTTGTTGTGTGGAACCCATATTTCATGGGTACAAATGGTAATTTTCTTTTTCTATAGGTAGATATGTCAGCGTTTTCAACTTTCGTGGGTAGAAAGGGTAGTTTACTCTTTATTAAAAGTGAATCAGGTTTTAAACTCTGTCATGGGATAAAGTCATTTTTTAATAAAAAAGAAATAGGAGTAAAATAGGAAGAAGAAATTGGATACCAAACTTCTGTATCCCCATTATATATTGGTATAGATTAGGTAAATTTAACTACTTTAATTGTAATTAATTAAATCAAAATATGTTATTTAAGATTAATTAGGTTATATGTTCAAGTTAAGGAATTAAATTATTGAATCTAAGTATATCCAAAAATAAAAGAGTGAACTACCAACTCGGCCCCTGTCCATTTTCAAGAATGACAATGTGACCCCTCAAAATAAAAATGATTCACTTCGGTCCATGTCCCATAATTCTGTCACACAACGCGATTCTGTGGGTTATTTTCCGACAAGGCTTGACAAAAAATGCTGAGCTGTCACGTTTGAAGTGTGACCAACCACATGAGCTCGCTGACGTGTTCATTCAATGCCTAGTTGGACAAGTTCAAATGGACAGGGGCTCAGTTGTAAAAACGATGTCATTCGCGCGGGAAGTAGCGCTTCAGTTGCTTCTCAAACGTTGTGTTTCCATAAAACCCCATCAATGAGCCTTCACATTTATAAGAAAACCCTAGAAGAAAAGGTTCCTCATTTCTCGAGACTACTGTGGATGCTGGGTTGTTGGGGGGGAAGTGTTGATGTTGCTGCTTAAAATAGTGCTGACGACGTCACAGTTGATGGCGGGTTGGTGGTGTTGTTGACGGAGTTGGACGGAATCCTTTGGGGACGTTTCACATAGTTCAGGTTAGTGACTTTCTAGAAAGTGTTTGTCCCTTGTGTTTTGTGTGGTCCAACATTCTGATTCTGATTCTGACAATGCACCATTGTTGTCTGCAACCCTTTGTGGTCCTATTTATAGAAAAGTTTAAATAGGAATAAATTTTGTGTATTTTCATAAAAGTTAAATAATGTAGTTATGGTTAACTGTTTGTTTAAATATTTTTAGTGTTAGGATATATTCTTAAAGTTTGAATAAATATGATTGCAAATGTCTGAATATATGGTCATTCCTGTGTTTCACCGTGGGAGAAGATTTGTCAAAGACTCTGAGGGAGTTCTCTGCTACTTGGATGGTAAAGTGAAGAGGTTTCCCCCTTTAGACTTGGATTACATAAATTTCTTTGACTTCGTTGAATTGTTTAAAGAATTGGGTTACCGGGAGTATAAGCAGATGTTCTGGCTTGATATGGGAGCACCTAACATGGAAGCTGGACTTCATGTAATTAAAGGAGATATGGAGATTAATCAAATGAAAGAGGGTAAGTTGAGGTGCTAAGAGGAAGGGGTTGTAGATTGTTCCCTTTGACCCAAGCCAGAACAAAGGCTAGGTAATTGGGGTTTGAACTATACCACTTTGTAAATTGTTAGGGGTTTAAGAGTCACCTGTGAAAATTGTGAAATACCACTTATTTTAGCTTGTTTATATAAATAGGATGAAAGTTCTAATCTGAACAATGATAATGTATAACCTGCACCACCTATGAATCTACTGGTAGTATCTATGAAATTGTTATATGTCTATATTGCTGCTCAAGTTACAAATTAGAATCTCCCTATACTCACATGTTTGTGTTACGGTGATAGACAAAAGCAAAGAAGAACAAGAAGAAAATTCGAAAGACATTACCAAGGAAGGGTAATTCGGAGTCTTAGGAACAGAGAGACGAAATTCCCCTTTCACAAACTGTACCCCATGCAGAAGTGGTATAATGGTTTGTCACTGTTGTTTAACCTATTTGTCCTAATTAACTCATTGATTTTTTGTTACAGGTTGCAACAGACTCTATCAACCTAAATCAATCACCTCCTCAGTCCAACTCCACCCCCAATTTCAATCATGCCCAGAGAAGAAAACACCCTATTGTTAGGCCCCCGATTGCTCTTATTTTGGCTCCACCTTTATTTGGACTATCTACTCTACCACCTGGTCCTCCAGTATCAGGTCTCAAACCCTATGTTCCAACTAAACAAAATGTGAACTCGAGGACAACAACTACTAATGTCCCCTCTCAACAAAGTGCTATTTCTACAGAGACCATGGCTGCAGCAAGTTCCGAGCTTGTAGTAAGACTTTTCAAGTTTATTCTTACCCCTTGATTTATACCTTCGAGGCAGACATGATCTTTGATATGTTGCTGTTGACTTAGATGATATCAAACTGAACTCCTTTTGTTGTTACTTTGATGTTGGTGTTTACAAATTTAGGAAAATTTTTGCTTTAATTAAGTGTATGTATGCATGTTTAGGTGATTTTGAAACTCTACTAGACTGACTTGGAAGATGTTTTTATTTAAGGCTACATGTTGGCCTTCTTTTTGTTGTTAAAGGGCTATATGTTGTCCCTTTCTCATGCTGAACAAGGACATGATTGGTTGTTTTCTGTAGTTGTTTTATATAAAGCATCTGTTTAGTTTGTTTATCCAATATTGTCCATTGAGAAATTTGTGTAACTACATACTAAAATGCATCAAAGTAGTAACAGATCATTTTCATTGAATCAAAGTATTATCTCATCTCAAACAACATACATTCTTCTAAAGTTAATAATACAATTTAAATGGTAGACATACACTTTACTCCAAATGCCTTAAACAATATACACTTTTTTAAAACAACATAACTTTAAACCTAGTATCACATAAGGTTTCATGCTAGCTAAATGCGTTAAACAAATTTTGAGATTACAATTTCAAATACAAAAGCAATAACCATAGCTTTAACACTAACGCAGTTAGTACCACTATTGGCATTACAATTTCTAGCTTCAAATTCTAACCCAGTAACTCTACCCTCTAGTTCCCTGAGTTTTTCAGCATTAACAACAGCAGCATCAGGTATCTGATTTTGATCTGGCTTCCAACCCTCCATAAAATAATTTCTGGGTAACTCATCAAATGATGCAACATAATCATCCAACCATGCAAAGTATTTGCAATGAGGTGTTGAACTCTGTACAATATACCCACAACTAAGAAGATGTCACAAGGAGTTAAAATGAAAGAAACTTAAATTAAATTTGAGATTACCTTGAAGTGTGGACATCCATAAAATAACCTGTTAGGGTTTAGTTCTGTTGAAGAGAGAAATAGCATTGCATGCGCCCCACAATGGCATCGTGGAGCAATAAACATCTTCTTCTTCTTTGGTGCACCAATACTCCCTGCAAATACGCCTATAGCACTTCTGCCTTCCTCTTTAAAAGCTTCTCTTCTACTCCCACCAATGGAACTCGATGCATGATCCTTACTGCTGCTCATGCCTCTGGTTTTCTTGTAAATATGAAGGCTTGTTGATGGGATTTTATGGAAACACAACGTTTGAGAAGCAATTAAAGAGTTACTTCCCGCACGAGCGACATCATTTTTAGAGTGAAGAAAGTGGACAACTGATCCCCTGTCCATTTGAACTTGTCCAACTAGGCATCGAATGAACACGTCAGCGAGCTCATGTGATTGGTCATGCTTCAATCATGACAGCTCATCATTTTCCATCAAGCCTTGCCGAAAAATAACCCACAGGGACCGGGTTGTGTGACGGAATTAGGGGAAAGGGAATGAAGTAGATCGTTTTTATTTTGAGGGGTCGCGTTGTTATTCTTGAAAATGGATAGGGGCTGGGTTGGTAGTTCACTCAAAATAAAACTTACAATGAACTAAAATTTATTTCTAATATAATCAAATTTGCAAAAGCTTAAAATCAACATTAAGAAGCAATAATAAATAATATGTAACGACCTAACTTCTAGCATGTCATGATCGTACCAAAAATAAGGTGTTACTGACCTGTTTTCTTTTATTATCTATTTAATAATAAGCCTTTACGACGTTAACATGTTCCCAGTTTTAGGAAAAAGCTAGTAAATTTTATTTTTATCCATTAAAAATCGTTCATCAAAGACTTTCAATCAATAATAATCACATAATTACTAGTAATACATTATAGTTAATCAATGAACAACATATACATGCCTACCCCTCTGAAATAAAAGCTTCAACTAACAAGGCGATGGAAAAATAAATTCTAACAACAACCCAACTTCACAACACTAATTCTTCTATGCTTCTATAGCTTCGCAATAAGCCTTCGCACTTGTAACTGAAAGGGTTGAAAAAGAAGAGGTAAGAACTCGGGAGTCCTTAATAGGGTCGAGGTTGCAGTTAAGTTCATTTTAGTATATTTTTAGCCAACAACGACAATCCATTCAAAAGATACAGATAAACAACCAAATCAGAAAGCACACACAATCACAAACAAATATCACAGAAAAATGTGCGCAAATAAGTATGATGCATGTCTAGTCTTAATGCAGGTCATGAGCTCATGTGTCGGTCTACCCGCTCCTAACATAATCTAACATTCTTAGTCGGATATGGCTTTTCTAGAACAACATAACAACCCTCTGTAGGTGAAACTCGGCCTACAGAAATGGCACCCTTGTAAGTGAATTTTGGCTTACAGGAATGACAACTCTCTATAGGTGAACTTCGGTCTATAGGAGCAACATCCCGAGGTACACAAATGATATCCACTATAGGTGAATTTTGGCCAACAACACGTCTAAGACTAATGGAAAATCAGTACAAAGTTTACGACCGTCTCCGTTCTAGTGTTCGGCCCAAAGCCAAGTCAACAAACATCAGCCTCTACCAACAATTCCTATCTCACCGTCTCTAAGTTACTTTAATCTTTAGGGCTAAGCCCATCTTTATCATCTTTGTATCTTTCCTCTTTCATTAATACTTTTCACATCTTTTAAGTCTTATCTCAATGTTTTCCCTAGCTTGATTCTCCCTCATACCCATGGTTCTGAAAATCGAACCGACCCCTCTGACCGATTCAATCTGAACCGATAGCTTAAACGGTTCGGTTTGCCAGGTAAAATTGCTAATCTTAAAGCCGAACTTAAACTGCTGAACTGGTTGGAAATTGGTCGGTCAGACCGGATTGTGCCTGGCCAGTTCTCATGAAACGATGCTATTTCGCTTTAAACATAAAAAAGAAAGTATGTGTGATGGAAAGCCTCTCCTCCCAAGTTCCAACCCTTTTTCCAATTCTCCGATTTCCTTCCTCCTCTCCAAAGAAACGAAACCTTAGCCTCACCGCCGCAAGTCACAAGGAGTGAGCCACCACCGCCGTCCATCGCAGTCAGCGGCATATGTGAAGCACAGAAGCCTCTCCTCCCAACCTTAAAGCCCCTTCTTTGATTTTTCTTATCTCATTCCTTCTCTCCACACAAAAACAGAAATCCTAGCCTCACTGCCACAAGGAGTGAGCCACTGCCACCATCCGTCGCAGTCAAGGGCTTCTCTCTTTGTTCTGTCGGCATGCTCCAAAGAAGAATCCCTGTTGGCTCTCAATCTTGGTTCTCTACTGTCGGTGTCATCTGCTCGCAGTCGTCCTTTGAAGGTTAGCTAGTGCTCACTGCTAGTGCCTGTTCTTCATTTGCTCAGCTACGCTTCTGTGCCGTCCATTATCTTGCTCATCGCATGGGCTCCATCTCTGTTGTGCTTCTGCCCCTCTACTCATATTGCTCAGAACGAAGGCAATGGCTTCATTTTTTTTTAAATTTTCGTTCTCTGTTCTTCACTCTTTACTCAGAACATTGATTTTTTTGGGATTTTGCTAATGTTACTCAGATTGAAATTTGAATCTAGTTATATTATACTCTATTTTCTTGTTTTGGATTGAATCATTGAATGATTAGTTAATTTATTTTGCTAGTTAATTTTTGTTAAAATTGTGCTGATTCAATTAATTTAGTTCATTGGTTAACCTTGTTAATCTTCATTAAAATTGTGCTGCTATTTTTTGTTTTTTGTTTTCTGACTCGATTGTGCTTAGATTATGACTATCTTGATATTTTAATTGTGCTTAGGTTGAATGATTAATTGATTATTGATTAGCTATGCTGTGTTATTGTGTTGCTGTTTTGTGTTTTGTGATTTTTATATATAGTGATGTGCTATTATTTTGTGTTTTGTGACTTAATTGTGCTTAAATTATGATTGTCTTACTGATTTAATTGTGCTTAAATTGAATGATTAATTAATTGTTGCTTAGGATGGTTGTTCTACTAAGCTGCTATTATGTTATGATTTTTATATATAGTGATGTGTTGCTGGATTGTGAAATTATATTTTAGGATGTTCATTTATTTAACTGTGCTTAGATTGAATGATTAATTGATTATTGATTAGGATGGTTACTCTGTTATACTGCTATTATGTTATGATTTTTATATATAGTGATGTGCTGCTGGATTATGAAATTATATTTTAGGATGTTTATTTATAATTTTTTTATTAGTTTATTATAAAATAGTTTTTTTGGATGAATTATGATTAAACCGGTAGGACCAGTAAACTAATAACTAGAATGGTTCGATGATCGATCCAGTTTTTAAAACCTTGCTCAGACCTTGCTCTAGGTGTTTTGTGACAAGAGAATCCTAAGGTTCTTTTCCTTAGCTTAGATTTGTCTTACTAGAGATTTTAGGAAAGATTACTATTTTACTCTTCTGCTATATTATTATAAATATAATAATATCTTTCAAATAAAATACTAGTACATTATATTGATATAAGTAAGCTAATGCCTAATGCCTAATATTAATAATAAAAGAGTAATGGTACTATTATGTTATTATTCAAAACTTGTTAATTAAAGTTTTATTCATGGTTCTGAAAACCGGACTGGACCGGCCGGTCGAACCGGTTTAACCGGGAACCGGCAATGAAAACGGTATGGCCTGCTACTAATAACCACTGATCAAAAAATTGTTTGAAAATCGTTGAACCGGCCGAGAATCTGCTTGTTGAACCGAATCGGTAACCGGCCGGTTCTATAAAAACAATGCCATTTTGTGTTTTTTGAAAAAAAAAGAAAAAAAAGAAAACCAAAACAAGCTGAGTGCATATTTGGGTGCCATTATTTTGTTAAAAAAAGATCTTTTTTCAATGAAAAAAGATCTTTTTTTATTTTTTAACGTGTTTGACAAATTTCTAGTAGTAAAAGTAAAAGCACTAATAAAATAAAAAAAAAATCTTTTTTGAGAAGCTGTAATTTACATCTTTTTTTAAAAGATCTTTTTTTCTTAATAAAAAGATGTTTTTCATGTAATAAATAAACAAAAAAGTACTTTTATATTGTTATACTCAAACATAATTGATTGATAAAAAGACCTTTTTACATGAGATATCCAAACATAAAATTACTTTTACTTTTCTATAAGATCTTTTAAAAAAAGATAACTCGAAAAAAGATCTTTTCTTAAAAGCTCACCCAAACAAGCCCCAAAACCATTCGCCTGAACCCCCCTTCCCCTTCATTCGTGCACACTAGAAAAGTGCAAATCCCCTTTGAAGTAAAACCCTAGCCCTAGGTTCCTTGCCGCCGCCGTCTCCAGGTTCTCCGTTCTCGACACCTCCGCTTCTTCTTCTTCCCCAGGTCCGGAACCCAGGTAGCTCGGCACTTCGTCCACTGGCTTCTCTGTTTGTGGCTTGGAGCAGCTCGCCGTTTGCCGTCGTCTCACCTGTCGTCGTCGTCTCGTCTATCGCCGGTTGCCGTCCGTGCCTCCGTCGAAGGTGAGTGGCCGTGCTTTGCTTCTTCTTTTTAATTTTGCTCTGGTTACCGATGGCTCTGGTTACTGAATGCTTGGTTCTTCTTCTTCCTTTTAATTTCTGAAATTTTTGCTCAAATAATGTTGCTAATGTTGCTAACGTTCTTCTTCTTCTGCCTTGCTAATGCTTTGTTTAATTTAGTGTCATTACTATTTTGCTCAAGCATGTTATCTGAATCTGAAAGCCAACTAATGGAGGACATAAAGGATGGCTTAATTGTGCTTCACTTGGCATGCCTTGTATTTGATGCTGGAATGGTGGAGCTGCTCCTACAATTTAGAGGGAAGATTGCAACTGCAAAATTACTTATTTTAAGGTAGTTATGTCAGTAGTTCTATCTGATATCCCTATCAAATATCTTTATTTCTTTAGCTTCTCTGAAGTTTAGCATCTAAACCATTGATGAAAAAATATAATTTTAGATTATATGGGTAGTTAAGATATGTTTATATCTTATTACATCTAAAGTTTAGATGATGTACTTTATGCTCTAAAGTGCAACTTGCCAAAGGCTGCACTTAAGAGGAGATAAACCCATTCGTCTTCATACTGTGTGTCCTATATATTATATGCCTTTGAAATTATCTATCCTAGCTATGAAGATCTACCCCGCCTCTTGTTATATTCTATTTCTACACTTGTAGTCACATTTCTTATCTTACTTTATGTGCTAAACATCTAGTTCATGAGAAACTTCAAAGAATTAAGGCTAGTGAAACATTGTTATAATTTACTGGATAATGCATGTTTTTCTAAGTAATACATATACATTTGTTACTTTTCAAGTGTTTCAAGTGATAACAACACTTGAGAGAATTATATTTATGCATGTTTTTTTTATTGTTGGAATCAGCCACTCTCTGAGGTAGTTATTAAGGGACAGGGCATTTATTCAGTTTCATTATGATTCATTTTATGTTCATTATTGAGATATTTGTTTGGTTGAATCAGACATTTTTGTGAATATGATAAACTCATGATTTGTTATGTGTATAAAGTATAAACTTTTTTTCGATTTCTTACGGTACATACAATTAAATATGTAGATGACTTATTGCTTGAGTATTATAGTTTATTTTCTAATGATTTATTAGAATGTTGTTAGTTTATAATATAAAGAGGAATGCTAGGGGCCAGCAATTTTGGTGTTTTGTAACCATCAATTGGCCATCAATAGTGTTTTTAACGGTGTGAGATTACATCTAATGGTGGGAGATCACTCACTTTTATTTTGATGGTTAAGTGATTGTCAGAAAACACAAAAGTTGCTGGCCCCCTAGACTTTTCCTAATGGTAATGTGTATTTTGTTAGGTGATATTGATGCTGATTTATATCAAAGTGGCGGTAGTAGCAGTGGTCTTTATGGTGCATCTCTTGATTCTTCTACTCAAGAGGGTAGAAATGAAGGTGAAGATGATCCCATCGAAGCAAATTTGCAACAAGTTCTTGCAAATTTTGATGATTGATAAATCTTCATGTTGGCATTTAATATTTAGCTATGTTTTTTTACTATTTAACTTTTGAGTTTGTATTTTGATAAGATCATATGGATTTGGTTGATGATATTTTATGTAGTGTTTTAAATGTCGAAGATATTTTAAGATTTATACTAGGCTATAATTATATTTTAGGATGTTTATTTATAATTTATTTATTATTCTATTCTAAAACGATTTTTTCGGTTGGACCAGTTAAACTTGTGAACCAGTTATTAGAGTGGTTTGATGACCGGTCCAATTCTCAAAACCTTAGTTTTTTCTTAAACTTTTAGGATTTGTTACGGTCTTATCCTTCTGTTTTATTATTGTTAATAAAATAATATCTTTAATTTCTTTAATTTAAATTTTTAAATATTTTTACTTTTAACTCCATATTTTTATAAAATACTCCTTTTACCCCTGAACTTTTACTTATTATCTACAGTACTCCAAAACTTATATAATTACTATTTTTAATCTTGATCTTTTATCAAACCACATTTTCATACTCAAAAATAATTTTTGTGTTAGTGACTAACACTTCTTCTCAGAACCAAAATCTTTTCTTGTAATCTTTTAAAATATATGCTTGATTTTTAATCTATTTTTGAACTTTTCGGTTACTGATTTTTACCCAAATTTTTTCAAAACAAAGAGCAACATTTCAACCATCATAAACACAACAAAATAGATAAATTAAGCTTGAATTCAAGTCTTGGAAGCTCACGGTTCAATAGCAGCAGTAGTGACTTCTAAGTCACTTGAATTCGAAGCTTTATTTCATCAAAGAAACATGTCAAATCAACATATAACCACTCAATTTCAATCACTAGGCAACCAATCATCAATAAAACTTCAAGAACACATTTAATTCTTAATTAATTTACCAAAACCTACCTCCGTACGACAATCACAACAACTGAAGCTCCATGGAATATTTTTGACCGAACAATTGAAGAAGAAAACATCGAAAATCGGCTACTCCACATTCTCCTCACTTTGGCCGAACCATGCAAGCTTGGGGGGAATTCTGTAACACCCTACCAAACAAAGCCTTACGGTATAGTCGTAAATCAGAGGTGGTGAGACATTATGACCTCTAGAAACAAAAATACATACATATAGTTGAAAGATATAAATACAACTAGGAACCTGTGAAGGAAGATAATAGAACAAAAGGTGCATCGCACTCACACACACACACACACACACACACACACACACACACACATATATATAAAGTGTTATGATTGATTTATATGTATGTATGTATGTATGTACATTTTTATAAGAAAAAGTATTTACGTTTTCAAACAAAAAATTTTATGTTAAAGGCTCCTATTTTATTATTTAGTACATAGAAGTCGTCGTAATATATATCCTCGCTATTAGAGTGGCGTAGCCGAAAGCATGACATTCTAATAGTAAAAATGTTACATTGTGCTTGCTCTTAGAACAGTTCTTGATCCTCGTATGAAGTTTTCATTTTTGAGTTTTGTTACCATAAGCTTGGTCTTAATGTATTATCATGTCAAGAAAATCTTATATGGTAAAACAAAAATTGACTACTCTTTTCAATGAGTATGTTCAAATTTCTTCTAAAGAATCAAGTCCTTCTGATGGCCAAATCCAAGTCAACCCCAACTCGCCAAGTTAGTTAACCAGCAAGTTGAAGTCGTATTCAAGATCCATCACCTTGGCTCGATATGGATGTAAGCATGCTTTTCTTCTTTTTGAATCAAAGGGAGCTCAACACAGCAGAGTGGAGCAGATAGCAAAACTATAATAAGAATAAAACAAGATAACATACAACTCCTAGACACTGTGACCCGACCATCAACACCCAAAGGGCTCAGCACCACTCCATTCTTCGTAGAACGTAAACGATCTGTTAATAATGTCCCCTACTCTTGAACTCTTATTTCGGAAGAGCCTGTCATTCCTTTCTAGCCAAATTGTCTAGATAACAGCAAAGAATCCAGTGAACCATCTCTTCCTATCTACCTTCCTTCCTGTAAAGCTTGTCCAACTCTCAAAATGTTCCTTCAAAGTACCTGGAAAGCTCCACCTTTGCTGAAAGGCCATTAGCCAAGCACACCACACCTTCCATGTAATCTTACAACTAAGAAACAGATGATACGCGGTTTCCACAGGCTTACCATAGAGAAGACACCTATTGTCCTGCTGGTCAATAACCCGTAATCTGCACAGTCGATCTTTTGTGTTGACCCTTCCGACTAACGCAAACCAAGAAAGGAGTTCAACCCTCGGGGGGACAAATCCTTTCCAAACAGCACTAGTGAAGCTATATCTGGGAACCTCCTCCGGTAGGACTTCCTCCTGCATCACTCGCACAAAGGATTTTGTCGAGTAGTCACCTGTTTTATCAAATTTCCATACCACACTATCTTCCCTCCCATTTGTAAGCTTGAATGACTGTAAGATCTCATGAAGCTGGTGTACTAAGTCCAACTCCCACTGGAACAACTCTCTCCTCCACTGGAAACTCCAAATCCACACTAGGCCATCCCAAAAGCCACAGTCTGCTATCACAGATTCATGAAGAGTTGAGACCGAGAAAAGCCTAGGAAACATATCTTTCAATACTCCAGCCGGTAGCCATCTATCCTCCCAGAATCGGATTGTTCTGCCATTCCCTAACTCCATCGAAAACCCACTGATCATCTGATCTCTCAGCCCCGGCTTACTAACTTGTAGCTGGCATATATCCTTCCAAGGACCCCCTCGCGTGGGAGTAGGCTGTCCTCCCACCATTCTTGCAGGATGCATATTATTACAAGAGCACACCACTTTCTTCCATAAGGGACAGTCTTCTTTCGAGAACCTCCACCACCACTTAAACAGCAATGCAGTATTTCGAATCACCGCATCCCCAACTCCCAACCCACCTGCCTTCTTTGGAGCCATAACCACTTCCCACTTCACGAGCGGTACCCCGTATCTCCCATCCTCAGTACTCCACAGGAACCGTCGTTGCAGGGAAATCAGCTTCTCTGCCACTGTCTTTGGCATCTTATATAAACTGAGGTAGTAAATCGGCAAGCTACTAAGAACCGCCTTAATTAGGACCAGCTTACCTGCTTTGTTAAGGGTTTTTGCTTTCCACAAACTCAGTTTGTCTTCCACCTTATCAATCACCGGTTTTCATGTCTTAACCACTCTCGGATTTGCTCCCAGGGGAATGCCCAAATATCTGACTGGTAATGAAGCCTCTTTACAACCCAGTAACCGACACATCCTCCGGACCCACATCCTCTCACAGCTGACCGGTATAAGGCTGGACTTTTCAAAATTAATGGCCAATCCCAACATGAGCTCGAAGCATCTGAGTAGCCGATGATAATTCCTGATGGTCCCCTCATCAGGCGGACAGAAAAGAATAGTATCATCTGCAAACTGCAAGTGAGACAACTCAATATTATCTCTACCAAGCAGTAACGGAGTTATACGGCCATTCCTCACCGCCTCTCCAATCATTCGATGCAAAACATCCACAACTAACACGAACAGAAATGGGGACAACGGGTCACCTTGCCGTAGACCCCGTTCCATTTTGAAAGGCTTTGAAGGTGATCCATTGACAAGCAATGACATAGATGCAGTGGTGACACACTCCTTTATCCAACCTCTCCACCTCTGGCCAAACCCCATCTTCTGCAAGGCAATATCCACAAAGCCCCACTTGACTCTATCATAAGCCTTTTGGAAGTCCAGCTTTATTATTGCGGCACTCTTTTTTCGTGTTTTTAGCCAGTGCACTGTTTCACAGGCGATCAGGACCCCATCATGGATTTTCCTGCCCTTAACGAAGGCGCTCTGAGTCTCTCCTACCAACCCCGGCATTACCTTTCGCATCCTCCTAACCAACACCTTGGATATGACCTTATAGACACACCCCACCATACTAATCGGCCTAAGGTCCTTTATTTCTTTGGCTCCAGTAAACTTTGGCACCAGCGTAACCCACGTAACATTCGAGTCTCTAGGAAGTGTAGCCGAAAGGAAGAAGCCTAGCACCGCATCAGTGAACTCCCTTCCTAAGTCATCCCAGCATTTTTTTATGAAGTTCATGTTGTACCCATCACTACCTGGCGCCTTTGTTGACTCACAATCCCACACTGCCTCCTTTATTTCTTCAACAGTTGGCAGCATCTCTAGCTCCAGTGCCTTTTCCTCGTTGATCTGCTTTACAAGCCCGTCCCTGAACCCAATCACTGGCGATGTCTCCTGGTGGTACAACCCCTTATAGAAGTCTCGAATAGCCGTCTTGATCCTCGCCTGGTTCCTTATCAACTTCCCATTAACCATTAAGGAATCAATCATATTCGACCTTCTTCGTGCTGAGGCTAGATTGTGGAAGTAGCGGGTATTTTTATCCATTTCCTTCACGTGCCGCGATCTGGACATTTGCTTCCAATGAAGCTCCTTCCTGATATACCATTTTCTACAGAAGCTTACCAACGCTCTCCTTCTTGCTTCAGTAGTCCCATCAGCCGTGCCAGTACTTACCATGTCATCTACTTTCTTAATTTCATCCTCCAGCTGTGTAATCCTTTGGTCCATATTCCCAAAATTGGCTCTATGCCATCTGCTCAGCGGAGTCGTCAGAGCCTTTAGTTTATCAATGAACTGTCCCTCCCCCAAGTTCCTCCACTCCTCCTTCACCATTCTCAAGAACCCATCATGGGTAAACCACGAATCCAAGCTCCAAAACGGTCTTGGTCCCCCGCTAATCCGGGTAACCTCCAAGATCATTGGGCAATGGTCTGATAACCCTCTAGGTCCCCTCTCAGTCTTGTATCAGGAAACTCTTCTAACCACTCTAAACTAACCAATCCCCTATCAATGCGGCTACATGATTGCCCTCTGAACCAGGTGAATAAGCGATCAGGTATTGCCAAGTCCACTAACTCCATATCCTGTATCCACGATTTAAACTCTTCTGCGGACACTGTTAAAGAGGTAGCACCCTTTCTCTCTTCTACATGAGTTACCTCGTTAAAATCCCCCATATAACAGAACGATACTTGGCATAACCCAGATAGGAAGCTCAACTCTTCCCACATAATGAGTTTTTCCGCCCTTTCATGTGGCCCATAAACTAGACAGAAAGCATAGGGAAAGTTAGTTTTTAGCAGCACACCTTCCAAGCATATCCAGCGAGCCCCTTTATAACAGTTGTTCATCCGAAACACCATGTCGTCCCACATTAATACCAGTCCTCCCGCAGCACCAACCGAACCAACTAACTCCCATTTAACTGCGCCATTTCCCCACAGTTGTGCTATATCAAAATTTGTCACCATCTTTGTCTTAGTCTCTATCAAGCCTAGCATATGCACATTAAACTTTCTCCGAAAGTTCTTAATCATACTTAGTTTACCAACCCCCTTCAACCCCCTAATATTCCAAGAACTAAAAATCATCGTATAGCACTTATACACACCTTTTTCCGATTCTTCGGTCGACTCCTCCGTGCTTTCTCCTTTCGCTTAGCCTATTTTTTTCTTCTGCGCAATTAACTCATTCTGTGCCTCTAGAATGGCCATGATGTCATCTTCCTCATCATACTGCACCGCTCCAGATTCTACTGCAAACTTCCAGGCTTCCCGGTTTTCTTGCATATCAGCTGTCCATTTGTTCTCTAATGTTTCCGTCTCAGCTTCGCTCACTGCATCAGAAGGGGCCCCTTGTACACCCGCTGAAACTCTCCCCTGAACACCAGTATCTAACTCTCCCTGACAGCCACTGTCCCTACCCTCTGCCAACTCATCTCCCAAGCTAGCCCCATCCCCTTCCAACGGAGAGCGCGACACTCCCTTGTCGCTGACCTCAAAAGAACTAGTGCCATCCCTTGCACGACCTGGATTCCCCCCAACGAGATCCACTGCCCCTCCTCCCTCCACCAGCCGCGGCATCATCAGCACCATCCCTTCCGCGAGAGCATTGCCTACCTCCCTCACCGGTGCCCCGCTCAACCCCCGTGCCCCCAGACTCGCCTCAGCAACCTCACCCGCGACGTCAACAGCCTTGCACACGCCACCCATCCCCATCATCATGTACGGCGACCCAGGGTGAGCATCCGCCTCCACAGTCAGCGTCGTACTCACCAAGGCGAAGCCCCGATCTGCGTCTCTTCTCCTCCCCGCATCACACCTGACCACGCCGCCATGGTCTCCTTCCCCAGCCTCATCGCCCAATGTAAACGGATCACCACTCCCATACCTACCCGATTTAGATCCTCCCTCCGCATTACCCACAACCCGCTTCGCAACAGGCCCAATCTGCATCCCCTTCACGGAACCAGCATGAGGAGTAGATGGGCCTCGGGAAGTCAAGCCCAACGTTGCCCCCTTTGGCTTAGAGTAAACAAGCTGGGCCTTAGAGCTATTAGAGCCCAAACAAATCTGACTTGTGATTTCTCCCACAGCAACCACCCGGTCCGCATCAAAGTCCCACGACTGAGTCCTCTCTGACGCATCTTCTTCAATCTCAGCACTTCCTCCCCTGAGCTCAGCAACCGTATTCTTGGCCGTTACAGAATTTGAATTCAAAGAACCGTTGCTCCATTCATCCAAAATATCGGTCGTAATTACGCTTCTGCCCTCCGGATCCCCTTCCATCCTATGCGGCAAGGCTACCTCCTCAGCCGCCGGACCCGGCCACCCCCTCTTCATCGGATTTCGAGTACCGTTAATGCCCTCCATGCTCCCAGCAACCCCTGGCATCACATCAGTCACCACCACCCCCTCCAAAGAGCCATGTTCATCACTGCCAAGTTCCTCAACAATTACCTCAAACTCCGTCGACCCTACAGTTAAATAAAACCTTTCCGAGATAGATGCCACCCTCTAGGTATCGATCAGCATGCGACCAGCCCGGAGCGACAAACTTGGGGCTGTAATGTTAGCACAAGCCACAACCTCACCCCACTGGCTAACAATCGCACGAAAAGTATCCTCGGACCAGGCATGTAGTGGAACGCCAGAACACTCAATCCACACTCTTCTCCTCACACTCCGTTCCTGATCATTCCAACGGCACATACTATGGAAAAACTGCCAGCGGCCATCCCCACAACCCTCCAACGCCTCCTCCGCACTCTTTGTACTCTCAAATATCAGCAAGGCCTTATACCTCCCCAGCTCACAGATTTTAACAACGTGAGGCCAAGCCTTCCTACTGAGTTCATTCAATAGTCTGAAGTCAATTGGTCTCACAGTACTCCCAATCACACTCCTTTGCAACCATTCGAGATTGGTCTTGGCAACAGAGGCTTTCAGCAACATTGCCCCCATTTTCTTGGAATCCTCCTCTATGGCATGTGTTGCAATATCTAGAGCACTCGGCCGTGCCCCATGCACCATGTTTGGAGATGGCTGGATCCCAACTGTGTGCTCCCTTACCGCATTATTGACCTCAGCCTGGCGGTGGTGTGGCCTTCCCTCCGCCACCACCTCTGCCACTCTTCGTCCCTTAGAAGCATCTCTCCTATACTTAGCCTCCCCTACATAAAGCTCTTTCCCCCTTAACAGCATGTGATTCATTTCAGCAATAGCCTTCAGCGCTCCTCCCTTCGTAGTATATCGTATGAAGGCAAATAGGTAGATCTTCCCATTTCTCGTCTTTCTTGAGAGGTATATGTCGTTGATCCGTCCCGTCCAAGAGAATAACCCAAACAACTCGCGTTTCGAGATATCCGCTGGTAAACTGTCCACGAAAACACTGAATGAATCTCGTTCAAGCCGAACGTACTCCTCCCGATTCCAGACTCTGGGGTCTTTCGCTATGCTTGATCGCTCCCTCATGCTTTCTTGTTAATTAGGTACTCCTTAGGTACTCCCAGACAACAAACATAAACTAACCGGAACCAATGATAATCTAATCACATCGTGTTCTGTGTGTGTTTTATATGTTTCCAATGCTAGACCACACATAATAATAATACATACATACAAAACGGAATGAATTAAAAGAGGAATGAATTGGGAGAGAAAATAAAAATTAGGGAGCTAAGTGGAAAAGAAATTAAGAAAAGAAAGTAGAAGAAGATGGAAAGAATTTGACAAAGAAAAGACAAAGAAAGGTGTAACCATGGAGACGGCGCAGTGAAATCCTAGCAGAGCGTCGGGCGCTAAGTCATTTAATTAAGTAATTAATTGAATTTCATTTTGTAAGTATGGTTTTCTAATATAAATTTTTGTGTTTACTTGAGTATTTTATTAATTCTTTATTCTTTCCAACATCTTTTTAATTATTAATTATTATGGTTTAAAAACTAATGTAGGATTATATTGAGTTTGAGAGTCATGACGTTTCACAAATTGAAAAGTCTCACTTGGATCTTTATGTGGATGAGTAAAAGTTTGAGTTTCAATCCAATAAGAATCTCAGTGTATTGCAATATTGGAAGGATAATAGTCATCGATTTCCAGATTTAGCATTATTAGCTTGTGATAGCTTGAGCATTCCAATAACAACTGTGGCTTCTGAATCGGTATTTAGCATTGGTTCTCATGTTCTCAATAAATATAGAAGTTCACTTCTTTCTAAAAATGTGCAAGCTTTGATAAGCACTAGGAATTGGTTACATGGGTTTGATTTACAAGGTAATTAATTTACTTTTAATGAATCACATTCTTATTTTCTATGTATATATATTGTAATTGATTGTGTTTTTAATTTATAATTTTGGTTATGTTATAGAGCAAGATGAAAATTCAACCTTGTCAATAAAAGACAAAAAGATTAAGCATAATAAAGATTCTTCAACTATGGCTATAGAGGAGTAGTAGATTTTGGAAGCATTTATATTTCTTAATTTATTTATGTTCTTAAATTAAAATTGAAGTTGAAGCACTTTCTTATCTATTTTTATTTATGCATATTATAGACTTTTGATATGTAATTGTCATTGGAGTTTTCATTATGTTGATTTAGAGATTGAAATTTTTGATATAAAATTAATAATTTTTATTGGAGCTTTTATAGGAGTTTTTCTTTCTCTTAAATTTCCTAATTTAGAGTGTGAAGTTCTTTTCTTCATGCTATTAATATAATTTTTTTTCGTCATAACTCATGAATTTGATAATAGCAACGCTGAGAGAGATTTGCGGTTTGGGCTGGCCCGTGAAACCATGGACCAACGCAATGCGAAAAAAAAAGAGACAAAGAAAAAAATTTGCGGTTTAGACTGGCCCGTAAAACTGTAGACCAACGTGATACGGACACAGGCTTTTCTCAAAGAAGCCCCTATATATTGCAAGCTAGTCCAGCTCGGTCTGTTAATATTTAGCCCATTGTGGTATGGGCTAAATAGACTGAGCTGGTTCGTACACCCACCTCTAGTTTCAATCTTATTTAGGTAAGAACTATTTATCTTATTTAAACAACTTCATCAAGAGTTGATTATAAGTTATAACACAATAGCATTTCCGAACTAAGGCTTGGTTTGGTAACGTCTTTTGAAGAGGTGCTTGTGCTTTTTAAAAGCACAAACACTTCATTTTACATTTGGTAAATTAAAAAGCCCAACTGCTTTTGCTTGCGGCTTTTAAAAGTTAAGATGCTTTTGAAAGCACCTAAGAGAGAGCTTTTAAAGTTGGCTTGTGCTTGTAACACCCTACCACACAGAGTCTTATGCTTAAGTCATAAAACAGAGGTGGCGAGGTATTACGACCTCTAGAAATAAATTTATTATATATAGTAGTGTGAAAAATGTTTATAACTAGGAGCCTTTAAAAAAAGGGTAAATCAAAATCGTTAAATCGAAAAGCGTAACACTCCGATTGATAATATAAGCGAAACAGATAAAGGATAAGCTAACACGAGAAGATATACAAGAGAGTGCCAAAAATACAGATATCAAGGCTTGAGACTCAGTTTTCGAAGGTAACCGGTCCGAGCATAAAGGTATACATACATATATATAAAGTAGGAAATCCCAAAAGAACGCAAAACATAAGATACAAAACCTGTTTCTCCAAACATAACCTCTAAGAGGAGTTAATACAATATATATATATATATATATATATATATCT
>NC_029792.2:97701811-97711449 GCF_000816755.2 Arachis ipaensis | reverse complement strand
TGTACATACATATATAGTAATGAAGTTCCAAAAGAACCCAACAGACAAAATACAAGACCTGTTTCTCCAAAATGACCTCTAAGAGGAGTCAATACAAAATACATACACAGTGGAGAATATAAGTATCTAAACAAGTATATAAGATCAAAATAAAGTCCCGAGAGCTAAGGATCTTCGCCAAAATAGAAGTCTCCAGCATGCCTCAGCGAGGGGCCTCATGTCCTGCATTTGAAAATCACAAAATCCGCATGGGTGAGAACCGGAGGTTCTTAGCATGGTAACAGTGCCCAAATATCTAACATGTTATGTCCTGGAAAAGCCGAAGGCAATCCTAGAACTCCCAATTTATAAATCAAAGTGTATAATTACAACTAAACAATGATGAATAAAAATAGGCGACTAACTAAGGATCTTCAGTCTAACTAAAACTTCCCTTTCCAAATCCTGCAAACCTCCCAACCGCCAACAGTAACTTGATATGCAAACACAATTATTTCACATAAGGAAATGCACAAGTAGGAATCAGATATGACAGTTAGGCAATTAGCAAGTAATGATGCAATCAATTAGGCATTCCAAACAAATTACATATAATGCAAATGTGTATGCCTGTCCTAGTGGCTGATAAGTCTCATCTGTCAATTATAAAGCCAACCCGACATGTCCTGGTAGCTAACTATTGGACTGTCCTTCTGTCGTGGATAAATCATAATTCACATCCAACACCCTCACTGGTGTATATTCACGGGGGCGAGCTCATCCGAAACTTTCAGTATCCGGCCACACTTACGACATAGGGTCAGCAGAGTATCGAGTCTTCACCTGGAGCACGTGGTGGCTAGCCACTGCTTTCACCCAGGGAAACTTGTATCTCAAATAGGTGGAGTGCAACAATCACAATATCAATAATTCAGCATATATGCATTCAATCTCAGCCATACATTAACATTCATCTCAGCCATCCGGCTTAAAAATTATAATTTATTATCAGCCATAAACCATCATAAAGGTATACATATATATAAAGTAGGAAATCCCAAAAGAACCCAAAACACAAGATACAAAACCTGTTTCTCCAAACATAACCTCCAAGAGGAGTTAATACAATATACAGTGGAGAATATAAGTATCTAAACAAGTATATAAGATCAAAATAAAGTCCCGAGAGCTAAGGATCTTCGCCAAAATAGAAGTCTCTAGCATGCCTCAGCGAGAGGCCTCATGTCCTGCATCTGAAAATCACAAAATCTGCATGGGTGAGAACTGGAGGTTCTCAGCATGGTAACAGTGCCCAAATATCTAACATGTAATGTTCTGGGAAAGCCGAAGGCAATCCTAGAACTCCCAATTTATAAATCAAAGCGTATAATTACAGCGAAACCATGATGAATAAAAATAGGCGACTAACTAAGGATCTTCAGTCTAACTAAAACTCCCTTTTCCAAATCCTGCAAACCTCCCAACCGCCAACACTAACTTCATATGCAAACACAATTATTTCACACAAGGAAATGCACAAGTTGGAAGCAGATATGACAGTTAGGCAATTAGCAAGTAATGATGCAATCAATTAGGCATTCCAAACAAATTACATATAATGCAAATGATGTACCACTGTCCTAGTGGTTGATGAGTCTCATCTATCAGTTATAAAGCCAACCCGACAAGTCCTGGTAGTTAACCATTGGACTGTCCCTCTGTCGTGCATCCCCAACTCGAGTTATCCACACCACAACACAAATCATAATTCACATCCAACACCCTCACTGGTGTATATTCACAGGGGCGAGCTCATCCGGAACTTTCACAGTGTCCGGCCACACTTACGACATAGGATCGGCAGAGTATCGAGTCTCCACCTGGAGCACGTGGTGGCTAGCCACTGCTTTCACCTAGGAAAACTCGTATCTCAGATAGGTGGAGTGCAACAATCACAGTATCAATAATTTAGCATATATGCATTCAATCTCAGTCATACATTAACATTCATATCAGCCATCCGGCTTAAAATTCATAATTCATTATTAGCCATAAACCATCATCACACACAGCCATTCGGCTCATAACATATTCAGCTCTTCGGCTCATATCATACCCAGCACTCCACCATCCTTAACAACTCATATCATCATCATTAATCATAACTCATCATAATATCCCCTTTCTTCATCCATAAGTTACCCTCTTCCCTAGCTTCCTCTCATTCACTAGGAAATTTATATTAATTTCAAATTTAAATGATGAAAATGGGGGTTTATAAGTGTGAAACAACATCTTGGAAGGTTACAAGCTTGTTGGGAAAGTGAAATACTTGAAAACAAAAGCTTTATAAAAGAACAGGGTCGTGTGCATACTCACAGGGGTGTGCGTGCGCACGCCCAGAAGTATTTTCAGAAAGTGTGCGTACGCACAGGCTTGTGGGTACGCACAGAAAGCAAAATCCCATTGTTAAGTGTGCGCACAAGTTGTGATAGTACCATCAACAGAATGTCATTCCCAACGTGTGCATGCGCACAAGGCTGTGCGTACGTACGGCTTGCAAAACCCATTAGTGGTGTGTACGCACAGAGCGTGCTAGCGCTCCCAGCTGTAGCCCTGTCTCTATATGTGCGTACGCACAAGGTTGTGCGTGCGCACAAGTTCAAAAATCCACAGGGTGTGCGTGCGCACACAAATCAGAAATCACAAATTCTGCAGAATTTGCAGAATTCAGATTTCAGGCCCAAACTTTCAACGATCATATCTCCTTCCACAAAATTCAGATTTCTAAGAAATTTAAACCATTTTAAATCTTATGAAATTCTCTTTCATTTGATATAAAAAGCATCAAATTCCAAAAACAATGGCTCAAGATATGATCCGTTGAAGTTCATCAAAATTTCATTTTTACCAAGACTCATAAACTTCCAATTTCTAAAACTTACATTTCCCAATTTCATTCAAAACCAACCAAAACTCACCCTTCCAACATCAATCATTTCCAAACCCTCATTCAATCATCAACCCACCAATTCTTCCCCTTTTTGCCAATCTCAATTCAATAATTCAATGTTTAATCAACATTACACATTTTCAATTTCCACTCAATGCTCAATTCCATCAATCAATATATATCAATATCACATACAATTTCATATTCATCAACAAGAGCCTCAACCTTACCAATAATTAGGCATATCAATCCATATCACTTACAACTTTATATGCTTTATCAACAATTTGCACCACTCACAACCAATCAATCATTGTTCACATATATTCAACTTAATTCACATCATCCAACAACCACATCAACATTAAAAATCCACTAGATACATACATCATAACACACTTCATCTCAACCAATTAACAACCTCAATAGCTCAAATCCTATCTTAGGGTCTCTAGCCTAAGTTTTCATAACCACATTACATTTTAGATACAGGAAACTGAAACCATACCTTGGCCGATTCCCGTTCCACCCGAAACACTTCAAATTTCAGTTTTTTCTCAACTTTCAACGTCTCAAAGCTCCCAAAATTAGATTTCCAGCTTGTATATCACCTCAAGTCCTCAACATCTCCATCAAACTTCAATCCATTCACATATATACCTTGCCTAACACACATAATATACACCCATCCATATAAACTCAATATTTAATAACAACAACTCAAACATTTGACTTAGGGTTGAGATACTTACCAAGCCCAAGGATCAAAAGAGGCAAGACTAAGCCTTTCCTTCAAGTTAATTTGATCCTATAACATCAAAACTAAAAAATCTCAACACTTTACCCACCAAATTTTCGAAATTGAAGGCTGTAAATTCGAAGAGCAAACTGTGGCTTACCTCAAGAATATTTGTGTGGGTTTCGTAGAGCTCGACGCCGCGGTCGTATGGCCATAAATGGTGCGTCAATCGGAGCTCCGGATCAAAAGTTGTGATCAATGGGAAATTGAATTGGTTTGGGAACAAGGGTTTTATGTTTTCCCCCTTCTCCCTTTCTATTTCAGCGTGTGTGTGTATTGTTTGAGGAGAGAGAGTGCTGAGCTCTCTTAATTGAGTGATGCTTGGCTGGGCCTTGAGCCCAACATGGGTTCGGTTGGTCCGGTTTGGCCCGTTCGGTCCAATTTTGGGCCGATTTCCTTAAAATTGATGTCAAAATTCTCGTTTTAATTTTCTCTATCATATTAAACCATAAAAATATCATTTCTTATTCTCTAGAATATATTTTTATTTATGGGTTAATTAGTCATTAATTAATCGGGTTTTATAGTGCTTATCAAAATTAAAAAAATCTAATATAACCGTATATAATAATAAATATTCAAAATTACCCTTATTAATTATTAACACCAAATTTTATTTATTTTTTCGCACATATTTTCCGTCATTATATTGCCATTGGAATCCTCATATATTTCTAATTTCTCACCCTAACCTTTACAAATTCTAACACAATCTTCATATATTTTTTATTTTTCACTCTAACCTTCACATTTCCAACGCAAATACATCTCTATCACATATTAGATATGAACTTCTATCTATTTATATTATTTTTTGTGTGTTATTTTTGTATTTTTTTAGTATAGCTATTATATTTATTTATTTTTTTTGTTCTTTGAAACATGAAGAGGGAGACCTAATTTATGAAACCAATCATAAAATTTTCCTACGCTAACTGCATGAACATTAGTCAAAATTATAATAACATATATATACATATGTAAATATAGATATATAATCATAAGAGTGGTTTATTTGAGATATGTGTCACATTTTTTGTGATCTATAAATGTGAGCCAATATATATAGGTGGGTAATGGACGTACCAGTACTAACATTGGATTACATATAAGTTTTATTATTGACTAATGATAACTCTATTTATATTAGTATAGAGAGTAAATCAAGTAAATATTTAAATTATTGGTCTCTAAAATTTGAAGTGCTACAAGTAATATTTATTGTTTTTCAGTTTATTATTTGTCGTGTTTTTTTTTAAGTAATGTTAATTAATTTATCCTATTATTCTTTTATTTTTATAATATATTTAGTTCCTGCATTATTATTGGCCTACTAGAATAGAGTAATATTGTATGTTTATTACTCTTATTAATTGATAATAATACTTTATGGAGTTTATTATTGTGTAACACATAACAAGTATTTAGGTATACTTGACTTAAAAATTCATGATGCACTTTGTTTTCAAACTTTCAATTTTTGTATGAACTTATGGAATGATTTTTGTTATCATGTGATAAGTTTCGATGGATGCAACAATGAATTTGATCACATCTGAAGAGAAAAATGATGGAAAAAATTGCACAATGGAACAAAAATCTAGTAGATATATTTTGTGCTTTGTGTGTGAAAAGTATTGAAGTTGGTAGCAAACCAGACACATTTTGATACAAAATATTGGAAACAATTGACAGCTGAATTCACAAAAGCTACAGGAAAAGAATATAATAGAAAACAATTGAAAAACAAATGGACCAGTTGAAATAGATTGGAAGAATTGGAAGCAATTGAAAGAGAACGAGACTGGACTTGGATGAGATTTTGTTAAAAAAACAATTGATGCAAGTGAAGAGTGGTGGGCTAAAAAATTAGCGGTTAGTATTCTTAGGCTTAGTTTGGTAAGTATAGTAGCAATATATATATATATATATATTATTAAGTATCAATATTTTATGTAGGTTATTCTAAAGGCTAAAAAACTTAGAAAAGAAGGAATTCATCCAGATTTTGAGGCTACATTGGATATGATGTTTCAAAGAACAGTTGCAACAGGAGAAGATGCTTAGACTCCATCTTCTGGACTAGTTCCTTCTTCAATTGAAAAAGATACATAACCTGAAGATAGTGAGGATTCTGATATAGAGCCTAAGTCTAGAGTTATAAACATAAAAAAGAGGAAAAACTTCACTAATGCTAATACGAACAAGAAAGCAAAAAAAGTTGGAGGTGCTTAGAAACTGTCACACCAAATTGATAGACTTTGTGAAGCTGTGAAACGTAGGAGATCTAATAAGAATGATACTTTGGGACCTAGTACAACTCAAGCAATAGAAGAGCTGGATGCTATACCGGGTATAGATCCACTTGGACAAATTTATATGTTTGCAACTTAACTTTTCTTGGATAAAGATAAAAGAGAGATGTTCGTTGCCTTAAAGCATAAGGAAGTCAAACTTGCGTGTTTAATGAATGAAAAGAATGACCAAGAGGAGAAGGAGAACAATTTGTTTACAAAGCTTTTTTAAGATTTTATTACATCCATTTTATAGACAATGAGTTGTGTCTGCTACTTACATTCATTTGCTTGGATCTTTTTTATTTCATTTGTTCTTTTTTATTGCAAATAAAAATTTTCATTTCTTGATATATTATTCTACTTTTTTTAATCCTTGTGTTCTTTCTTTTAATATAATTATTATACATCGTATTGGAATATGAAAATTGATTATGATGAAAAGGAAGAATTTGATCGAGTTTTAACTTCCACAACATGTTTGCTCTTACAATATTACGATAAGTATATCTATAAAAGACCATGCATGACTTCTACATAAATAGGAAACAAATGGCTTAAAGAGATATTAGAAGGGAATAATAGTTGTTGTTGCAACATGTTTAAGATGGAAAAATATGTTTTCAAAGGACTATACTATGATTTGAAAACAAACTATGGTTTATGTGCCTCAAGGAGAATAACTGCTGCAGAAATGCTAGCAATGTTCCTATTTGTACTAGGAGATGGAAACTCAAATAAGTCAACTAAGGAGTGGTTTCAACATTCTGGTGAAACAATAAGTAAAAAATTTGAAGAAGTGCTACAAGCTATGTGCAAAATGGCCATAGACATCATACAACCAAAGGATCGTGATTTTAAAGAAGTGCCTAGAAAATTAAGGAATGATGATAGATATTAGCCTCATTTTTAAGGTAATTTATATATTATTTATTTTGAAAAATATCAAAAATAATTACTAAAACAATTATTATCTTTCATTGCATGTGTTGGTATTAGATTTGCTTTATATTATTTACAAAATTGATGCTCTAATCATGTTAATCATAGGATGCAATTGGTGCTATAGATGGAACTCATGTGCCAGTGATTGTGTCTGCTGAAGACCAAATTTGATTTATTGGTAGAAAGGGAATTCCAACCCAAAATGTTATGGCTACATGTAATTTTGATATGGAATTTACTTTTGCTTTGGCGGGTTGGGAAGGGACAGTTTATGACACAAGAGTATTTTTATATGCAATTGGTACATCTGAGTTTAACTTTCCAAAACCTCCTTCAGGTAATAACATGATTACCTTTAAGATTAAATTATATACTACATATGTAAATTTAATTTCTTATCATGTTTTCTTTCATTTAATAATATATAGGTAAATACTATTTTAGTAGATGCAGGCTATTCAGAAAAGATAGGTTATCTAAGACCATATAAAGGAGCAACATATCATTTACCAGAATTTCGTCGTGTTAATGGATCTTCTGGATACTACGAAATATATAACTATACTCATTCTTTACTTAGAAGCATAATAGAACATACATTTGGAGTTTGGAAAAAGAGATGGAAAATTTTACGAGATATGCATATTTTTAGCTATAAAAAACAAGTTCAAATTGTTATTGCAACAATGGCACTGCGTAACTACATTAGACGTTATTCTACAAGTGATCGTAAGTTTAAAAAATATGACCACACACACACACACACACACACACACACACACACACACACATATATAAGGTCCCACATCGGTTGGGGAGGGGAACGAAGCATGCCTTATAAGGGTGTGGATACCTCTCTCTAGCATGACGTGTTTTGACTAGTGAGTGTGGGGGGCTTCGGCTCTCATCCCTATCGTCAAAGGCAAAACCGTGAGGCCTTGTATGCCAAAGTGGACAATATCGTGCTAGCGGGTGGTCTGGCCTGTTACAAGAAGAAGATGAAGATGGCGATGAAGGTGAAGCTGAAAATGGAGTTGAAAAAGTTGGAGATGAGTTTCTTGGAACTATGGAAATGGTTTGAAATAATATAGCATCAAGTTTGATTGGCGGAAAAAATTTGGTTATAGTGATTTAGGTATTTTAGTATTTTTAGAGATGATGTTTAGGATAAATAAATTTTTATGATACTTATATAAAATTTTAAAGTTAAAAAATAAAAGGTTTATTTATTATGTCTATGTTTATTATGATTTTTTTATTTTAAAATTATTTTATTTTAAAATATTATATAAAATTTCAAAGAATTTGAAAAAAGAAATTATTTTTCATTATAAATATGTTTATTATAATTTTTTTAATTTTTAAATGCTGTTTTATCAAACACAATTGTGGTGTTTGTGGTTATTAAAAGCCATTTTTAATTTGATTTTACCAAACGCAAGTGCTGCAACTTTCATAAGATACTTTTGAAAAGTAAAAGCTTTATCAAACCAAGCTTAAGTCATGTTATAGTAATATATTTGACTTCCATGTACTTAGCATAATAATTTCTCTTTGTGAACATACTAGTGATGAGCGGATAATTTATACGCTTTTTGGCATTGTTTTTAGTATGTTTTTAGTAGCATCTAGTTACTTTTAGGGATGTTTTCATTAGTTTTTATGTTAAATTCACATTTCTGGACTTTACTATGAGTTTGTGTGTTTTTCTGTGATTTCAGGTATTTTCTGGCTGAAATTGAGGGACTTGAGCAAAAATCAGATTCAGAGGTTGAAGAAGGACTGCTGATGCTGTTGGATTCTGACCTCCCTGCACTCAAAATGGATTTTCTGGAGCTACAGAACTCAAAATGGTGCACTTCCAATTGCGTTAGAAAGTAGACATCCAGGGATTTCTAGAAATGTATAATAGTCCATACTTTTCCCAAGTTTAGATGACGCAAACTGGCGTTCAACGCCAGCTCTCTGGCCAATTCTGGCGTCCAGCGCCAGAAACAAGTTGCAAAGTGGAGTTCAACGCCCAAACTGGCACCAAAACTGGCGTTCAACTCCAGGAATGATCTCTACACGTGTAACACTCAAGCTCAGCCCAAGCACACACCAAGTAGGCCCCGGAAGTGGATTTATGCATCAATTACTTACTTCTGTAAACCCTAGTAGCTAGTTTATTATAAATAGGACTTTTTACTATTGTACTATCATCTTTGAATCTTTGGAATCATCTTTGGACGCCTGGTTCTTAGATCAGAGGGGCTGGCCATTCGGCCATGCCTGGACCTTTCACTTATGTATTTTCAACGGTAGAGTTTCTGCACTCCATAGATTAAGGTGTGGAGCTCTGCTGTTCCTCAAAGATTAATGCAAAGTACTACTGTTTTTCTATTCAATTCATCTTATTTCGCTTCTAAGATATTCATTCGCACTTCAATCTGAATGTGATGAACGTGACAATCATCATCATTCCCTATGAACGCGTGCCTGACAACCACTTCCGTTCTACATTAGATTGAATGAGTATCTCTTAGATCTCTTAATCAGAATCTTCGTGGTGTAAGCTAGAATGATGGCGGCATTCAAGAGAATCCAAAAAGTCTAAACCTTGTCTGTGGTATTCCGAGTAGGATTCAATGATTGAATGACTGTGACGAGCTTCAAACTTGCGAGTGCT
>NC_029792.2:97700002-97701426 GCF_000816755.2 Arachis ipaensis | reverse complement strand
CTCCAGACGATTAGCCGTGCCGTGACAGGGCATCTTGGACCATTTTCACAAGAGGAGGGGATGTAGCCACTGACAACGGTGATGCCCTTGCATAAAACCAGCCATGGAAAGGAGTAAGACTGATTGGATGAAGACAGCAGGAAAGCAGAGGTTCAGAGGAACGAAAGCATCTCTATGCGCTTATCTGAAATTCTCACCAATGATTTACATAAGTATTTCTATCCCTCTTTTATTATTTAATTTCGAAAACCCCATTACTATTTTATATCCACCTGACTGAGATTTACAAGGTGACCATAGCTTGCTTCATACCAACAATCTCCGTGGGATTCGACCCTTACTCACGTAAGGTATTACTTGGACGACCCAGTGCACTTGCTGGTTAGTTGTGCGAAGTTGTGAACCATGGTAGTGGCATCATGTTTTTGGTGCCATTGCCAGGGAAAGAAAGAGCAATGAATTTTACATAATCAAAGTGTAATCACAATTTCGTCCACCAACTAGCAAACTTGTCTTGGAAATAAGTGCTCAAATATATCGAGATGAAAATATGCGTATGAAAAAATATGCAAAAGAAAGCAAAAACACAAATCTATACAACCCACAAAATTCAAATATCATACAGTTGACTAAAAAATAAGCAAAATACACTAGAAATTAGGCAATTAGACCCGTCACAAGTAATCAAAAGCACCAACACAAGAGATAACATCCATTTGTTCCTCCTTCATGTAGCTTTTTCATTTAAAATAAGCAAGTAACAAATATCAACTCCAGCTCTAATAATAGTAGTCAAGGAGAAAATATCAACAATAGTATTCTATGAACACAAATAAATCACCCACATAAAGCTGAACATAAATGGTGTGTTGTATTGTTTAGTTTATTATGTATGCTTATTCTTATTTTTTATTGTTATTTTATTTTTAAAATAATTTTAAATTTGAAAAATAGGTTCATACTTTTTACATAACTCATAGTTGGCTTTGTTTCAGTATATTATATAGGATAACATATGATAGATATTTACTTCATTCTTAATTATTTATTTGTTATTCTTACTTGTTTGGTGGTGGTTAGTATGATTGAGCAAGGAATTAATGGTACCAAAGTTGTCAGAATTGAACCGGTAATTAAACCGGTCAGACTACTGAGTCATTAGTTCAACCGGTGAGTCACTGATTGAACCGGTTAACTCGGTCCTACATAAATAAAAATTATAAAATAGTCAAAAACTTAAAATTAAAATTTAAAATACATATCTTCACTAACGTTTTAAGAATAATCAAGCTATTCTAAAATAATATAGAATAGGAAAAATAAGTATTTTATTATTTTTACTCTATCATAAATATTTTTATTTTGTTTATATATTAAAATAACTATTATTTTCAAATTTTAATAATTTATTAATTAGTTTATAT
>NC_029792.2:97660269-97699977 GCF_000816755.2 Arachis ipaensis | reverse complement strand
GAGTGAATAAAAAAGAAAATTATTAATATATTATGAATAATTATATTCAAAAAATTATTTATGAACATTATATATTATCATATTTTTATATAATTATTGTTAAACAAAAATATAATTAATTTATGAATGAGTGAATTTATAACTCAAATTAAAATAAATTATTTGATGAAAGATAGCTATATGTATTATAATTTACATTTGTATTAATAAGATGCATTATAGCCTAATGGCTGTTAATGATCTTTCAAATTTGGAGGAGAGGGGTTCGAACCCCAACTCAACCATTTTGGAGATATTTTAAATTCCAAAATCAGAGGATCGTATGGTACACACGCATTGGAGCACGATGGACTGCAGAATGCTGGTGCATCATAGATTCGCCATTTGAGTGGTTCGGTCAAACCGGTCTTTAACGGGTTTGACCGGTTTTCACCGGTTTAAGACAAATTTGATCGGTTCGTACCGGTTCTTCACCTTAAATGGTCCAAGCACCGGACCAGACCGGTATATGATCCAGTTCACCGGTTTTTCAGTTGAACTGGCCGGTCCAGTCCGATTTTAACAACTATGAATGGTACTCAACCATTGTTCATTGCGAAAGAAGGGAGAATTATTTTCTTAGAGGAAGATTTCATGTGTTTAATTAGAAAATGTACTGTTGAGGAGCTTCAAGATAATAATAAGGTGTATTTAGTTCTAACCTAACATAATATTTTTTGAAAGAAGATATACTATTTTATTTTTTTCTGATACTAATTGAATTTTGTGTTTCCGAAAACTTTAGAAATGGTTATTTATGATATTTGAGGTGGAGATAGCTATTTTTGATGATATATTTTTTTTTCTGATACTAATTGAATTTTATGTTTTCAAAAACTTTAGAAAGAGTTATTTATGATATTTGAGGTGGAGATAGCTCACCGGTTTTAACAGCTATGAATGGTACTCAACCATTGTTCATTACGAAAGAAGGGAAAATTATTTTCTTAGAGGAAGATTTCATATGTTTAATTAGGAAATGTACTGTTGAGGAGCTTCAAGATAATAATGAGGTGTATTTAGTTCTAACCTAACAAAACATTTTTTGAAAGAAGAAATACTATTTTATTTTTTTCTGATACTAATTGAATTTTATGTTTCCGAAAACTTTAGAAAGGGTTATTTATGATATTTGAGGTGGAGATAGCTATTTTTGATGATATATTTTTTCTGATACTAATTGAATTTTATATTTTCAAAAACTTTAGAATGGGTTATTTATGATATTTGAGGTGCAGATAGCTGTTTTTGATGAAGGACCTTGATGGTATTCAATTTGTGCATGTGGCTGTTCAACCTTAAGTCGGTGCCTACTATTTTGACATTTGTGATCATCATGTAATCAATGTGACTCCAAAGTTTGTTTTTATTATTTTCTCTCAAAAGACTTTATTTCTATTTTTGTATGAAGTTCTTTTGTGAAAAACATTATTGTGTTTCTTTTCTTTTTATTATTATTTATTCAACCTTAAGTCGGTGTCTACTACTTTGTGATCATCATGTAATCAACATGACTCCAAAGTTTGTTTTTGTTCTTTTTTTTCGAAAGATGTCATTAGTCTTGGTTACGAGGTTTATAAAGGTGCAAGTGTATGTTATTGTTATATGTGTTTCTTGTGTTGTTATTTTCATTTTAGTTTATTCTTGTATGTGTAAAAAATTGTTCTGTGTATTTATTATTTCAAATTTAATCAAGTGTTTCAGTTTGTTACAAATAGGTTGTAGGTGCAGATAATTATCCTGTTCTTTTTCAAAAGTTGGTTAGAAAGAAGTTCCTGCTAAAGGTAGATACTACAAATATTGGTGCTGACAAATATTTTAAGACTTTCCTTGTGAAAAGGGTCTGTGATGAAGGTTTGATTTTATTACGAGTCAAATTTTGTGATGGTTTGTAATATGTTTTTTTTATTATATTATAGTTGGTTTGTAATTTGGTTGGTCTGTTGTGTAGGATAAATCTTTGGAAAAATCTAAGTTTGATAGATTTGAACGTTTCCCTTTTAAGAAGGCATCATCAAATTTTTTGGAAAAATGTATTTTCCGAAAAGGGGAATGTTCAAATGTGAAAAAGGAACTCCCAGTATTGATAGACTTCTTTGCTGAAAAAGATTCTTAAGTAGTTAGACAAGAGGATACCCATGCTGATATTGATGTGTTGAAAAGAAAAATGAATGGAATAGATGTGACTGATAGATTTGATGAGGAGTTTCATGCTGAATTGAAATGTTACTATATTCACCTATTAAAGAAACCACGGTAATGTTTTGTTATGATTGAAATTGATATAAGTTGTTATGATGGTAGTTTTATTTTATATGTTTGATTTATTACAAAGATGGAATAAGATTAATTAATTTATGTGTAGTTTTTATGTTTTCAATATATAATGGCATATTATGTAAATATATAAATATCTAAATATAAATAGAACCTTTTTTGTTTTTGTTTTATAGGAAGTACTATCCAGTGTTCTTGATGGGTCCTTAGAGTCGTCAAGAAAGAAGTGACCGAGAATATCTGTAAAAGTTTGAAGATTAAAAGAAACTTGAATAGGGACTTAAAAAAGTTGATTGAGGATGGGGTTGGTCTCAACTCAAATATTCTCAAGATTGTTGATGTGTGAAGTAGTTGTCTTGGGAGCTGCTGATACCTGATATTATGGTAGTTTATTTTATAAGATGTAATATATGTGTAAGGTAGTTAGAGGCAGTAAAATCTACAATAGAATCTTCATACAGACATGCTAAGTTGATGTTACAAAGATTTTTACTTTTTAATATGTGTAAAAAAATTGTATCGTATAGTGAAGTTATGCTTTTTTCTTTGATGTTTGACACATAGGTTCTTAGTTGCCTATTGTTAAACTTGAATTGAATGTTGGGCTAGGTTGGGTTATCTTTTTTGTAAGTAGCTTTCTTTTTTAATGGTTATTATGCTAGTGAGTAGATATAGTATCAGGCGGATGGGGCATTTGACTTAGTTAGATTGTAGATTTTATGTTAGCCTCCAATATTATATAAGATATATTGATCTATATGTGTATGTAAGTATGTGAATGATGAATAAAATGCAGCAGCTACATCTTTTACTATATTATAGTTTATAGTTTAAAATCACAGTTTCAAAACTAATTTTTCTTCTTTTTGACATTCTTTGTTTATCTGTTATTTTTTTTCTTTTTATTTTTATTTTTGTTTATGTATGTTATCTCTTTTTATGACAATATTGGTGAAAAGAATAAAAGAAAATGAATAAAGTCATCTTATTATGAATGATTGAAATATTGACGTTATTTATGGTAAGTGAATTGACAGGATCGTATCTATTATACTATGCTTATATTGATGCCTAATAGCTATTTGTTGTGTAGGTCAATTATTATTGAAAAATATAGGTGATTTGTTATTTCAAGCTTTTGAGTTTTGATCAGATATGTTGAAATAAATATTCATTCTTTAGATGAGATATTCTCATTTTTGAATTGGTTCTTTGTTGAGGAGTTTATTATTTGCTCTATGACCAAATGAATGCAGTTGAAGCTGAAAAGAAAGTACTCTTTGTTTTATCTATTAAGTTCATTATTTATTTGTCTTATGATACAAGTATTATTGAGATGTCTTAGTTATGTTCTGCTGTAAGTTTATATAGAAAAGAGTGTTTACAAAGAAAACAAAGACATGTTATCAAATTAGATATGCTTATTTATGTCCATGTTATTTATTTTTTTATTAATATTTATGTTTTATATAAATTTGATGGATGAATTAATGGAAATAGTATTACTTAAAATTATTATCCTTTTATCATTTTGTCTAATTTTGTATGAATTATTCTTGAGTTATTGACAAATAATTTATAATTTATTTACCCTTATTTTGTGTTATTTATATTTTATTTTGCAAAAAAATATCGATGTTCTCTTTTCTGTTTTTGTTAATGGTGTAAATGTTTTAGGATGTCTCTCTCACCTGTGTTTTGTTATGCTTGGTTTTGTCTTATATGTTAGTAGGAGAATTAAATATAAGTTTAATTACTCTGTTGGTCCCTATAGTTTCGTGAAATTTTTAATTATGTCTCTATACTTTTTTTCCTTTTAATTGAGTTTTTGCACTAATTTGTTTTTTTAATTGGGTCTTTACACTTTTTTTCTTTTTATTTGGGTCACTGTACCAATTTTTTTTAGTTGGGTCCCTATACAATTAAGCCAATTATTGCCAAGAGGGACTTAATTGAAAAAAAATTTGGTGCATGGACCCAATTAAAAAGAAAAAAATATAGGGATCTAATTGAAAATTTCGCAAAACTATAAGGACTAACAGAATAATTAAACCTTAAATATAACAAAACATGTTGATGGTTTAACAAAAAATGGTATACTATCAAGTATTATTATATTATTATGAGTTAATGTATTTGTTGTTTATCAAATCATTTATATCATTTGTTAATGTTAATAATAGTAACATATTAGAAAAAATAAAATTATTTCATATTGAAGTTCATATTGTAAGGGAAAATGTTTGTTTTTATACTCTTTTTAATTTCGATCTCAATATTTTTTCATATTTGTAGATATTAATAAGATTTGAGTAATGTTTTTTATTACATGAATTAGATATTAGATTTATATCATTATAATTTATATTGGTTTGGTTGCTTTAAGATACTATTTTTTTTTTTTTACTTTTTTTAGCTAGTATTGTGAGTAAATGTTGGTGTTTTTCGTATTTGAGTATTATATTGGTTATTATAATATAGTAACAATTTTCTTATTTATGACAAAAAAATGATGAGATGAATTAGAGATACATGATCCTTTTATAAATGATTTTAATAGTTTTGGGTCTCCTATTGATCATCCACTTTTCATTCAAAGTGAAGTATAAGGTATTTTTTTTAATTGTAATGATTTATGAGTGATAGTGATTTTGTTTCTTTATGTAAATACCTCATTTGATATTTTGTTATCATTATTATACAAATAAATCTAAATAAGATAATTGGATGTTGCTGTTTCATTTTATTTACTTTTTGGTTATAATTTTTTTCTCTAGTATATAATTATTATAGTTCTGAAAATCGAACCGGACTGACTAGTTCGACCGGGTTAATCGAAAATTGGTCATCTGACCAGTCCAGTTGAAAATCGCCTAGCAAAAATTCGGTCTAAAAATCAGTTGAACCAATAGTTAACCGGTGAACCGCTAGAACCGGCCGATTTTTTAAGGGTTATTGGTTCGGTGGTAAACCGCTCAAAAATGGCATTATTTTGATTTACACCCATCCCTACATCTCTCTCCCTCCCCCCTCTCTCTCTCTCTCTCTCTCTCTCTCTCTCTCTCTCTCTTTCTCTCTCTGACTCAAACCCAACCTTAATAGCAGCCCTAGTAGCCACATTTTCTATCCCTAAACTTCTTTCCTCTGCTAGAGGGTGTCGTTGCTACCGTCCTCTTCTGCTCCAACCTTTGTTCTCTGTCTATTTTCCAATCGTAGCTTCCTCCTCTGCTTCATCCAGCGACATTTGCCTCTTATCTTGTTAATGCCATCCTTTAGTGCTCTTCCATTGCCCTCTTGAAGCTCAATTTCTCCCTCTGTCATGTAACCTCCAGTGTCTCCTCTAGCTGTGCTGCCCCCAACCACGATTTGTCCCTCCACCGAGCTTAGCCTTGGTCACCTCCAGCCCTTATTTCTCCCTCCAGCCTTGGTCACCTCTGTTAGATACATGACTCTCTCTTTATTTTTTTATTTTGAGTTTTGAAAACACATTTTGTTAATGATTGCTCAACTGTTGTGTTGTGAAACTGTAGAAGGTTGTTCTTACTTCTTTATTTTTTTCTTTATTTTTATTTAATTGTTCATTTTTGTTGTAATATTGGTTTCTTATTGTACTGTGGAATTGCTTCTTCTTGTTCAAATTGGAGACTACATCAATTTTTCAACCTGTTCAAATTGTTGAGTTAATAATACTATTTTTGTTAATTTTTAAATTTTCTGAGTTGCTGATTTTCTGAATTAGATGACTCAGACAATTAACAATAATTAACTCAGACAATTATTTGAACAAGTTAAGATTAACTCAGACAATTAACAATAATTAACTAATTAACTCAGAAAATAATTAACTCATATAATAATAATCTTAGAAAATTAACAACAATAAATAATAAGTCAATAATTAACTCAGAAAATAAACAAGTTAAGATTAACTCAGACAATTTACAACAATCAACTAATTAACTCAAAAAATAATTTACTCAGATAATAATAAACTTAGAAAATTAACAACAATAAACAATAAGTCAATAATTAGCTTAGAAAATAAACAAGTTAAGATTAACTCAGACAATTAACAACAATAACTCAGACAATTAATAACAATCAACTAATTAACTCAGAAAATAATTAACTCAAATAATAATAAACTTAGAAAATTAACAACAATAAATAAATTAAATAAACCCTAAATAAAAACATACTTAAAAACCCCTAAATCTAAACTAATACATGAACTAAATCTGAAAAATAGTTAAATCTCTAATACAAACATTCTAGTTGCAAATTTTTTAATACATAACAAATTAAAATTAGATAAATTAGGTTTAGGGTTAGTGAATGGCTGTAATAACCCAACCTCTAGCACGTCATGATCATGCTAAAAGTAAGGCGTTAGTGACCTACTTTTCTTTATTATCTATTTAATGTTTAGCCTTTACGATGTTAACTTATTACCTGTTATAAGAGAAGCCAATATTTTTTTTATCAAAGGACAAAATATGTATCCAAACAATATACTCACATAACTATTAATAATACATTATAGATATTAAATAAATTCAAATACAATACCTGCCCCTCTATAAAAGAACAATAACCTCAAATAACAAAGGCGAGGGAAAAATGAATTCTACAAAAACAACTTGAATTGTAAACAAACCCTTATTGTAACGCCTTGATTTTTCATAACTAAACGACGTTTTGATGTTTCAGTACTTAGTTTTTATTTTGATGAGTCATTTTTGAACCTTGCAAATAAAATAAATGATAATATAATTTTATTATTATGTTATTGATTTATTTTATGTGCTATAACCATAATAGAGTTTAGATAATAATATAATTATTATTATCGAGTTCAATATTCGCCGATATAAGCAAATATCAGTACTCCTTGATGAACTTAGAATTGCTAATGCTTCATCATATATTTTTATTTATTTTAATCATTATGTTACAAATGTCATTTATATTAGTAACTTATATATAGTAATCCCCATGTATTATTACTTGTGTTTTAATAGATATACATTGGTAATTATCCGTTTAAGATAGTTATAACTTGAACTGCCCCAAATCATGACACCTAAACCCCCCTATGTCACCTTTCCCCTAAACCATCATCATTAGTACCTAATTAGCCATGAAAATGTTCATTTGCAAGAAAAAAGAAAAGAGAACAGAGAGTGAGAAAGGAAGAAACCGTGAAACCCCCGAATCTTTGGCGTTCGATTTCTTGAAATCCCTAACTCCAATAAAAAAATCCATGCATGTTCATATCTTCCTCCTCTTCACATTGAAGCCACTTTTGTTCGGAAGAAGTCGACAGTGAAGCTATTGTCCCTCCATGCAGGTTCGGCCAAGTGAGCACAGAGGTGGAGTAGCCAATCTTTAATGTTTTCTTCTCAGATTTCTCGGTCAAAAAGTTTATCTGGTACTTTGGTTATGAGGACAGTTGTAACACCCTAACTATCAGAATGTCATGCTTCCGGCTACGCCACTCTTTAGTGTTACAGAGACTTCATATATTTAATAATAAAATAGGACCTTTAACTCGAAATCGTTTCGCTGTTTTCTTAAAAAAATGGAAATATTTTTTCTTGAAAACAAACAAGAAAATACATATATATACAAAACTTCTTACTCAAGCAACTTACAAATATTAATACATACATGTCCTTATAGTCATGACTCCTATCCTCTTACAAGAATATAATAATGAAGGCGAGAAAAATCTATAACAAATGTATATAAACAGAAATAGCATATCTAAGAACTTAACAAAAATTCTGCAAGCTTCCTCGTCCGTCTTGAAAAGGAAAAGTCTGTAGGGGGTGAGAACGTCATCCTCGAAGGTTCTCAGTAGAGGCTTTTTAAGAATTGTCATAAAAAGATATTTTAAATAAAACTATTTTTAATTTCACTAATCAGTTCATTATCCAAATTTAAAATTTATATTTTTATTATAAAGAATTTCACGCAAAATAACATTTTATACATTTCACCGCTTACTAAGAAACCATTTTAACCAAAACTTACCACTGATCCAACCAACCACGGCCTTTGGTCCAAAGCAAATCAACTCAGCCTCTGGCCTAAATTAAATTAGCTCAGCCTTCGGCCCAAATTAAATCAAATCACCATCAAAACTAAGTCTCAAAACAGAATCAATCACAGGCATAAACAATACAAGGAAAACACAATCAGAGAGCAATTACAGTAAGTACCACAAATAACAGTTAGATAAAATTCATCAAATAGGCAAACCAAAACACTTAAGCACATCTAGACAAAGCAAAGAAATGCAGTATGATGCATGCTTGTCCTACTGGCTGTGAGCTCACGTATCAGTTAAACTGCTAGAACCCGACACATCTGGTAGCTAACCCGGACGTTGTCTCTAGGTTGCGCATCCCCAGGAGGAATACAAATGAAGGAGAGTGCCTTTCCATCTTCTCTTAGAGGAATTACGAAGGAGAGTGCCTTTCCACATAGAAGGAGTGTGCCTTTCTACCTTACAACGAGAGAAAGATGTGGGGAAAATAATACGAAGGAGAATGCCTTCCACCTTCCCCACATCTATACCACGACAAGAGAGGGAATCTTTCATCCTCAACTTGCGAAATCCTTGAGCGAGACAAAACCACGGTCCTCACAACATCCATCATAATCTCATTCCATTCACATTCACTATAAAACATAATCGAATCGGAATTAAAACCAAGTCATGTAAACCAAAACCAAATCATTTAAACCAAAACCAATTTCAGTTTCATTCTTATATAAAACATTGCCAAGAGGCTCGAAAATCATTCCGTTTCTCAAAATCAAATTCAAATACTTCATCTTCTCTAAAACGTCTCAAAATGTTTCTTCAAAGACTCGAAAACTCCTCCATTCTTAAATACACATTTACATTACTTTATTTCTTTCATTAAAAAAATCCTCAAAATATCATTCTTGAATTCATATCAATTCAATAAACTTATTTCCAATCAATCGAATACCCAAAACATAATTCTTCCATCAATAAACCAAAATAAAACCTGTAATTACTTATAAAAATTTTGGCAGCATCTCTTCTAAGACTAGGACTTTTGCCACCCTTCAAGGGTTCCAACCAAACCATTTCCAAATCTCAAATCTTTTTCCAAAATCAAATGAAATTCAAACTTCTAAATATCAACTTATTTTCAATTCTCAAAATTATTTCCAATAAATCAACAAAATCAATTCTAATATCAAAACATTTACAAATCTAAAATTATTTCAACAACCATCAATTTAACAAAATAAATTAATAAATCAGAATTCTCAATGAGTCTAACGCAATCAAGAAACCAATATAACCATCAAGCGACCACTTCAATAACAACCAACCAGGCAAGCAATTACATTTTTCGCATTAATATAAACTTGTAACAATTCTTGAAAATAAAATGACTTTAAAAAACTGAACCTACCTCAAATAGTCGAAACCTGAAAGCTATAAAACGTGCAAAACACCTTTTCATCGGCCCGTAGCAGCGACAACCGCAACCACCGCTCCCAAAGCAATAGCAATAACTTAAATCGTAACAAGCAATAACTAGAACTCGACCTTACATTACCAACATCTCAAAATTTCTAATGGATTATAACAGAACACTGATTTCAAAAGTTCCAGAATAAAAACGCTTACCAAGAAGAAAATAGGGGCTCCAGCAGCGGTTTTTCGGCGGCCAAAGGCGCGACAACCACCATGATAGCGGCTCAGTGCAAGCTCCATCATGTCTCTCTCTCTTTGCATGAGTCATCTCCTTCTCGGTGCATCATAATGGAGAAGACAAATTTAACGGCGAGACATGGCTTACCGGCAACCTCGATTGGCATCAGCGATGACCGCGGAAGCTCCGACGATATCTCCTACTCCCTTTACCTTCGCATTTTGCTCCCCAGCAACGACCCTCCATTGACGGTGATGAAGACCTTGATGATGGTGAATGCAGTTTCGCAACGACTGGCAGTGACAAGCATAGATGGCAGCGACATTGGCGTCTTCTTCAACGGTGAGCACGAACGGCGACTGGACTGGGCAGCGATGAGCAAGATGGCCAGAGGTGCAACAACCACCACGACAGCGGATCAATGCAAGCTCTATCATGTCTCTCTCTATTTGCGCGAGTCATCTCCATCTCGGTGCATCACAATGGAGAAGACAAACCTGATGGCAACACACGGCTCGCTGGCAACCTCGATCAGCATTAGCGATGGCCGCGGAAGCTCTGACGACAGCTCCTATTCCCTTCTCCTTCACGTTCTGCCCCTCAGCAATGACCCTCCATTGACGGTGATGAAGACCTTGATGATGGTGCATGCAGTTCGACGATGGTTGGCAATGATAAGCGTGGATGGCGGCAACATTGGCGTCTCCTTCAACGGCAGGCACGAACGATGACTGGACTGGCAGTGACGAGCACGGCGGCACAACGATGACGACATCACTCCCTCTCTCTCTCGCTGTAACAACGATGGCGGCGACGGTGGCAGTGACGCCCACCGACGCCGTCTTCTCCCTCCTTCCCCTCTCCTCTCTTCCCCGTTTCTGATTTCCCCCTTTCTTTTCTTTCTTTCTTCGTTGGGTGAGGGTTTTGGGGGGTGAGTGGTAGCTATTAGTAATTATTAGGATTAGGAAGGTGTGTTTTGGGGATTTAAAGTTTCGATTGAAAAGAAAGGCTAGGACTAGTATATGTATTTTTAATAAAATTAGGGGTTTAGGGTTTAGGGTTTAGGGTTTAGGGTTCAGGAGACCTGAGAAGTGATACATGCAAGCATTAGTTAGTTTGGTGTGCAATAGCTTCCACCCTTGATGACCGAGCCCAACTACCTCATAAAGTGGCAATCCTTGCCTTCATACCATTTTACACACACACACCATCCATCTTCATCACACAATGATAATCTCCACCCTCCATTTATCCACCACCTTCTAATATACATAGCCTCTACTTCCTGTAACCGAAACCATTGCCCACCTCTACACTCCAATTCTTATTTCATTACAAGCTACCTTCATACCTTTCACCTTTGGTTACCCTCCATCATTACACCTCCACACCTCTTTCTTATAGATAGCACCCTGATCGCTCATTTATTTTCCTCCTCAAGCCATACCCTTAACTCACCTCACTCACTAGACTTTCCCCCCTCCTCTATATCCTTGTTATTCGGTTCATCACCCATGGCATCATAAAGTTCCAAGAGAAGAAAGAGGAAGGAGCCTATGGAGTAACATCCCTTTGATGAAAGAAAATTCAGAACCTTGCACCATGCATTACAATTCGGATGGATGGCAGACAAGGAGATAGTACATGAGTTGGCCTTCCAATTCAAGGAGAATGAATGCCCAAAAATCAGGGAGAAAATTGGAAGGAGAAGGTGGGAACTCCTTGTTGATCCAGTCACAAAAGTGAGTGCAACTCTTGTTAGAGAATTCTATGCAAATTCAGTTTAACAAGACAAGAATGATGACTCTTACAAGAGCTATGTAAGGCGGTGGTGGTTGATTTTAGCCCAATGTCCATCATGAGGGTACTCAAGCTACGAGCTATACCATTTGAGGAAGCAAGTTACCAATCAAGAATGAGTGGTGATCTTGACCATGACAAAATTGTAAATGATATTTATGTCCTAGGAGCCGATTGGGTGAGGGACTCCAATGGAGCACCTAAGTTCATCAGAAGAGGAGACCTCATCCCAGAAGTCAAAAGATGGTTTGAGATAGTAAGGAGGTCTATTCTTTCTAGCTCAAACAATTCGGAGGTTAATATCAATAAAGCAACTATGGTGCATTGCATAATGAAAGGATGAGAAATCAAGGTTCATGAACTCATAGCAAAAGGTATCCGAACCATGGCCGAGAAGAATGATTCTGAGGCTTGGCTTGGCTACCCTAGCACCATCTTTAATTTGTGTGAAAGAGCTAAGGTGGTGTTTGAGGATGACGACAACGAGTGGGTGACAGTTGGTAAGCTAATTACTCCTCGACGAATGAACTATGTTGCACCTGCTCAAGCGCAATGAAGGCCCCAAAGAAAGAAAAGAATAGTGCCACAAGCCTCAAAAGGACAAGCTTAGGGAGAACAAGCCCCAGTCACCTTGGACATGAGCCAAGTCCAAGAAGCCATTGATAGATTATCAAGGCAATATCTAGAGAGCCAAGAGCAACAGAGGAACCTCTAAATGAAAATGATGAACCAATAAGAAGAATTTCAATCCCAAATGATGGATTATGAAAGAGAGTGACAGAAGCAAATAATGGAGCAGCAACTCGATCAAGGCAAACAACTTGGTGAATCCATCAACATGGTAAATCAAAGGCAAGTTCAACAACAAGAAGCCATCCAAAGACTACTTCAAATGCAAGCCCACCAAGATGCACATATTCATGAAATGCGTCAAAGATAACATGATCATATAGAAGCATTTGTTGAGTACAGAGCATTCCAAGAAGGGGTTTATCTAAGTAGAGCTGGGTATGATATAAACACTCAAGCTAGGCTCGGCTACTTAGTTGGGCAGCTACCAATGCTAATCCAAGAATCAAGAGGTATGAAGAAGTTCAAGATGAGCTAGCACGACTAGAGAAAGAGAGAGCAGAGCAGAGCCATGAATCAGTGAGAAAAACATTGGAGGATTGGAAGAAGACAAGGATGACACAAGGGCAAGGGGGTACAAGCGGTCAAAAAGAAGGAGCAACAAAGAAAAAGGACAAACAAGTGGAGGGACATGAACAAGGCAAATGATAAACAAGGTGGTGCAGTTCTTTTCTTTTTTAAGCTTTAAATAAGGAAAATCATGTATGAAATAGAACATGCTTCCATAATTTTTTTATGAATTTCAAATTACATTTAGTTTCTTTTAGCTTAATTTGGCTTGTCAGCTAGCTTGAGTGACCATATCACTCCACCTTGCTTAAGTGTATGCTTTGTTCTTAAGTTTAGGAAAAGAAATTGTAAGAAAATGTTGTGAAAAAGAAAGAGTGAAGTCCAAAGTTTGCAGAATAAAGTCCTAGTGTTTGTGGTGGTAATTGTTAGCTAAGTTGGTTCATCAATAAGGTTGAAGGCTAAAGTATCTCTTGAAATATTAGCTTAATGTGCATTTTATGAGACTTAGATGAATAGAAAGATCCTGGAAAGAAAAAAAAGAATGAAAAAGAATGAAAGTAGCAAGCAATAAAGCTAGGCACCAATAGTTTGAACACTGAGACATGTGTCTGTGATGTTTTTGTGCAAGGATATGCTTGGATGATTAGGTTCTGAGGAGTGCTTCATCACTTGATAACTTGGATTAAATAACCCGAGATTATCGACTGAAAGTCCACTATCAAGAGCAAGTTTGTCACAAGACATTTAGCAACCCAAATAGGTGTTGGGCACCAAGGTCTCAGGAATAAATAATAAACCATGTGCCTGTGATGTGTATGTGCCGAGGAGAGGCTTGAGTAAGTAAGTCTTTAGGGGTATTTCAACACCTAGCACCTTGAACTAACTGGTTCGGGAGTGTTGGCTGAAAGCTTATCATAAAAAGTTACCTCAACACAGAGCACTTAGCTAAAGAAAGCAATAAGCTCTAAAGAGAAAAAGAAAATAAAAACAAAGCTAAGATTAAGGATCAAGAATAAGAATCTCATAGAAGGCAATAGAGTGAGTATTCAAGAGCATGTTATAGCCTAGAAACCAGCAAGAATATGAACCTAAGTTGTCATGCATGAAACTCCATGAACCAAGGTTTTAGATTCTCTCAATAAGGACTTATATCTCTTTGTATTCTCATTCATTTTTCTTATGTTCTATCACTTGCTTGAGGACAAGTAAGATTTAAGTTTGGTGTTGTGATGCCAAGACATCTTGGCTAGTTTCACAAGCCATTTTGAGTATGTTTTAGGTTAGTTTCATGCATTTTTTAAGCAATAAGCAAGTATTTAGCTGAGTATGCATTCATATCTTGATTCAATCAAACATTGTGAATTTTAAACATTTTCATGAGAATAATGCAAGGATTGAATGATGTAATGAATGATGCATCATCTCAGGATTAGAGCAAGGCTGTGATCTAATTTGTTTGATTGATTTTAGGTAAGGAGAAGCAGAGAAGAGCGCCACTAACGTGGGCACTAACGTGGAAGAAGGGAGAGCTTGGCACGTTAATGGTGAAGTTAACACCATTAACGTGAGCGAAGGCCAAGGAAGCCCACGTTAGTGGCCACGTTAGTGCCACTAACGTGAGCCATTAACGTGGAAGAAGAGGAGTTTTGGGATGTTAATGGTGAAGTTAACCTCATTAACGTGATCGAAGCCAAGAAAATACACCTTAGTGGCCACGTTAATGCCACTAACATGAGGCATTAACGTGGAAGAAGTGAAGTTTTGGACATTAATGGTGAAGTTAACACCATTAACGTGATTAAAGGGTAGGAAAGGCCACGTTAGTGCCACTAACGACTGGGTTAATGTGAATCAAAGAGGTTTTGGGATATTAGTGACCACGTTGGTGTCACTAACGTCTTCGAGCCAGGAAATTATAGATCACGTTACTCACACTAACGGCGTAACTAACGTGACTACTGCCTAACTCAAACTCCTCCAGCACGCTGAGCAAAGCCTAATGAGATTGTTAACTGCTTCAACTGAGCTCAAGGGCCCACATCCAGATACTTGCAGACTCAACTAAGGATCAGAGAAGTAGTATATATATGGGTAGTTTTGAACTAGAAAGGGTATTGGGACCTGGGGGATCCAGGATTGTAAACACCCAGAATTTACTCTGTACTTAGTTATACTTTCAATGCAATTTACATTTCCAATTTAAATTCCCAGAGCCATGATCAACTAAACCCACTTCATTGGGGTAGGAAGCTCTGCTGTAATTCAATGGATCAATCATAGTTCTTGTTATTCTTCTTCTTTTTATTCTCTTTGATTTGCTTGAAAGCTTTCGATCTTCATCTAATTGAGAAATTGTCTTGGAAGAGAAATCGTTCATACTTGGATTTCCTCAAAGCCTTGGAAGAGGAATGAGAAAATCATGCTAGAAATGCTTTCTCATGTTGGACTATATTGGGGGTTGGACAGATATAGTGACATATAATCCTCCTGGTACTTTGATCTAGAAAAACATGTGGTATAATCAGTGATTGTACTTCATCTCTTCCCATGAGCAATTAGATCAAGGAATTGGGCAATCATTCATAGCTTAGAGAGATTGAATTTCCAAGAAATTGGGATTCAATAACCTAAGATTGCCAAGAGATCAATGAGTTGCATGGATTGAGGAAGAGATGAGAATGAACTTGATCCGGAGAATGCAACATCTCCTGAATCCAATGAGCTTTCCCATTCTTATCTTCCCATTCTTTATATTTTGCTGTTTACTTTGATGTTCATTACCCCCATTCCTATTTACTTTTCTGTAATTTAGTTTCTGCCATTTACTTTTATGCAATTTACATTCAGCTATTTACCTTTCCGTCATTTACATTTCTTGTTATTTACGTTTTCCGCCATTTAAATTCTTCAATGCTCAATCTAATTCTATTTAGTTCAACTAGAACATTCCTCTGATTAAATTTGGTCAACCAATCAATCCCTGTGGGATTCGACCTCACTCTACTGTGAGTTTTTACTTGACAACTGATGAGCGGATAATTTATACGTTTTTTGGCATTGTTTTTACATAGTTTTTAGTATGATTTAGTTAGTTTTTAGTATACTTTTATTAGTTTTTAAATAAAAATCACATTTCTGGACTTTACTATGAGTTTGTGTGTTTTTCTGTAATTTCAGGTATTTTCTGGCTGAAATTGAGGGACTTGAGCAGATGCTGCTGGATTCTGACCTCCCTGCACTCAAAGTGGATTTTCTGGAGCTACAGAACTCCAAATGGCACGTTCTTAATTGAGTTGGAAAGTAGACATCCAGGGCTTTCCAGAAATATATAATAGTCCATACTTTGCCCGAGTTTAGACGACCCAAACTGGCGTTCAACGCCAGTTCCATGCTGCATTCTGGAGTTAAACGCCAGAAACAGGTTGCAAAGTAGAGTTAAACGCCAGAAACAGGTTACAAACTGGCGTTCAACTCCAAGAGAAGCCTCTACACATGTAAAGCTCAATGCTCAGCCCAAACACACACCAAGTGGGCCCCGGAAGTGGATTTCTGCATCATTTACTCATTTCTGTAAAACCTAGTAACTAGTTTAGCATAAATAGGACTTTTTACTATTGTATTTAGGGGAATCTTTGGATTATCTTTTTATCCTTTGATCACGTTTAGGGGGTTGGCCATTCGGCCATGCCTGGACCTTATCACTTATGTATTTTCAACGGTAGAGTTTCTACACTCCATAGATTAAGGTGTGGAGCTCTGCTGTTCCTCATGGATTAATACAAAGTACTACTATTTTTCTATTCAATTCAAGCTTATTCCTTCTCTAAGATATCCATTCGCACCCAAGAACATGATGAATGTGATGATTATGTGACGCTCATCATTCACAGAGAGGATGAGATGTAGCCATTGACAATGGTGATGCCCTAGATAAAGCTTGCCATGGAAGGGAGTAGGAATGATTAGATGAAGACAGCAGGAAAGCAGAGGTTCAGAGGAACGAAAGGCATCTCTATACGCTTATCTGAAATTCTCACCAATGAATTACATAAGTATCTCTATCCTAGTTTATGTTTCATTTATCTTTTAATTATCAAAACTCTATAACCTTTTGAATCTGCCTGACTGAGATTTACAAGGTGACCATAGCTTGCTTCAAGCCGACAATCTCCGTGGGATCGACCTTTACTCACGTAAGGTTTATTACTTGGACGACCCAGTGCACTTGCTGGTTAGTTGTGCGAAGTTGTGACAAAGTGTGATTCACGTTTGAGAGCACCAAGCCATTGGCGCCATTGTTGAAGATCACGATTTCGCATACCAAGTTTTTGGCGCCGTTGCCGGGGATTGTTCGAGTTTGGACAACTGACGGTTCATCTTGTTGCTCAGATTAGGTAATTTTATTTTAATTTTAATCTTTTTTATTTCTTATTTTCGAAAATAATACAAAAAAAATTTTCTTTTTCATTTCTCCCAAAATATTTTTTGAAAAAAAAAAACCAAAAAAATCTTATAAAATTATAAAAAACCAAAAATTTTATGTTTCTTGTTTGAGTCTAGAGTCAAGTTTTAAGTTTGGTGTCAATTGCATCTTTTTAATTTTCTAGAAATTATTTTCGAAAATTTCATGCATTGCATTCTTTATGATCTTCAAGTTGTTCTTGGCCAGTCTTCTTGTTTGATCTTCATATTTTCTTGTTTTGTGTCTTTTGTTGTTTTTCATATGGATTTTTGCATTCATAGTGTCTAAACATGAAAAATCTCTAAGTTTGGTGTCTTGCATGTTTTTCTTTTCTAAAAAAATTTTCAAAAATAAGTCTTGATGTTCATCTTGATCTTCAAAGTGTTCTTGGTGTTCATCTTGACATTCATAGTGTTCTTGCATGCATCACATGTTTTGATCCAAAATTTTCATGCATTGAGTCTTTTTGATGTTTTTCTCTTTTATCATTAAAAATTCAAAAAATCAAAAAAATATCCTTCCCTTATTCTATCATAAAATTTCGAAAATTTGGGTTGACTTTTTCAAAATTTTTCAAAATTAGTTGTTTCTTATGAGTCAAATCAAATTTTCATTTTAAAAATTCTATCTTTTTCAAATCTTTTTTTTCAAAAATAAAATCTTTTTCAATTTTTCTTTCATATTTTCGAATATTTCAAATTAATTTTCAAAATATTTTTCTTATTTTTATTCCATATTTTCGAATTCAATGCTAACAATTAATGTGATTGATTCAAAAATATTAAGTTTGTTACTTGCCTAATAAGAAATGTTCAATCTTTAAATTTTAAAATCAAATCTTTTTGTTTCTTGTTAGTCAAGTAATCAACTTTAATTTTCAAAATCAAATCTTTTTAAATTTCTTTTTCAAAATAAATTTCAATCACATCTTTTTCAAAATCAATTTCAAAATCTTTTCTAACTTCTTATCTTTTCAAATTTGATTTTCAAATCTTTTTCAATTAACCACTTAACTCTTTGATTGATTCTTATTTTTTTCAAAACTACCTAACTAATTCTCTCTCTCTAATTTTCGAAAATCCTTTCCCTCTTTTTCAAAATTCCCCTTTTTTTACTAATTGTTTTAATTTTTAATTTAATGTGATTTCAATTTTAATTTTCGAAATTTAACTTTAAATTTTATTTTTTAATTTAATTAATTTTCGAAATTCCCTCTCTCTCATCTCCTTCTATTTATTTATTCATATACTAACACTTCTCCTCCACCCAAAAATTTGAACCCCATCCCCCTCTCTGTGTTCGAATTTTTCCTCTTCTCCTTCTTACATTCTTCTCTTCTTATACTTGCATAAGGAATCTCTATACTGTGACATAGATGATTCCATATTTTATTTTGTGTTCTCTTCTTTTTCATATGAGCAGGAACAAGGATAAGAATATTCTTGTTGGAGCCGATCCTGAACCTGAAAGGACTCTGAAGAGGAAGCTAAAGCTCAACTATCTGGAGAAAATCTGACAGAAAATTTCGAAAAGGAAGGAGACATGGCCGAAAATAATAACAATGCAAGGAAGATGCTTGGTGACTTTACTGCACCAAATTCCAATTTACATGGAAGAAGCATCTCAATCCCTGCCATTGGAGCAAACAACTTTGAGCTTAAACCTTAATTAGTTTCTCTGATGCAACAGAACTGCAAGTTTCATGGACTTCCATCCGAAGATCCTTTTCAGTTCTTAACTAAATTCTTGCAGATCTGTGATACTGTTAAGACCAATGGGGTTGATCCCGAGGTCTACAGGCTTATGCTTTTCCCGTTTGCTGTAAGAGACAGAGCTAGAGTATGGTTGGACTCTCAACCTAAAGATAGCCTGAACTCTTGGGATAAGTTGGTCACGGCTTTCTTAGCCAAGTTCTTTCCTCCTCAAAAGCTTAGCAAGCTTAGAGTGGATGTTCAAACCTTCAAACAAAAGGAAGGTGAGTCCCTCTATGAAGCTTGGGAGAGATACAAGGAACTGACCAAAAAGTATCATTCTGACATGCTTTCAGAATGGACCATCCTGGATATATTCTATGATGGTCTGTCTGAGCTATCAAAGATGTCATTGGACCACTCTGTAGGTGGATCCATTCACCTTAAGAAAACGCCTGCAGAAGCTCAAGAACTCATTGACATGGTTGCAAATAACCAGTTCATGTACACTTCTGAAAGGAATCCTGTGAGTAATGGGACGCCTATGAGGAAGGGAGTTCTTGAAATTGATACTCTGAATTCCATATTGGCTCAGAATAAAATATTGACTCAGCAAGTCAATATGATCTCTCAGAGTCTGAATGGATTGAAGGAATCATCCAACAGTACTAAAGAGGCATCTTCTGAAGAAGAAGCCTATGATCCTGAGAACCCTGCAATAGTAGAGGTGAATTACATGGGTGAACCCTATGGAAACACCTATAATCCCTCATGGAGGAATCATCCAAATTTCTCATGGAAGGATCAACAAAAGCCTCAACAAGGCTTTAATAATGATGGAAGAAACAGGTTTAGCAATAGCAAGCCTTTTCCATCATCCACTCAGAAACAGATAGAGAATTCTGAGCAGAATCCATCTAGCTTAGCAAATATAGTCTCTGATCTATCTAAGGCCACTTTAAGTTTCATGAATGAAACAAGGTCCTCAATCAGAAATTTGGAGGCACAAGTGGGCCAGCTGAGTAAAAGAGTCACTAAAACTCCTCCTAGTATTTTCCCAAGCAATACAGAAGAGAATCCAAAAAGAGAGTGCAAGGCCATTGATTTAACCATCATGGCCGAACCTACAAGGGAGGGAGAGGACGTGAATCCCAGTGAGGAAGACCTCCTGGGACGTCCAGTGACCAATAAGGAGTTTCCCTCTAAGGAACCAAAGGAATCTGAGGGTCATCTAGAGACCATAGAGATTCCATTGAACCTCCTTCTACCCTTCATGAGCTCTGATGAGTATTCTTATTCTGAAGAAAATGAAGATGTTACTGAAGAGCAAGTTGCCAAGTACCTTGGTGCAATCATGAAGCTGAATGCCAAGTTATTTGGTAATGAGACTTGGGAAGATGAACCTCCCTTACTCATCAATGAACTGAGTGATCTGGATCAACTTACATTGCCTCAGAAGAAACAGAATCCTGGAAAGTTCTTAATACCTTGTACCATAGGCACCATGACCTTTGAGAAGGCTCTATGTGACCTTGGGTCAGGGATAAACCTCATGCCACTTTCTGTAATGGAGAAACTAGGAATCTTTGAGGTGCAAGCTGCCAGAATCTCATTAGAGATGGCAGACAACTCAAGAAAACAGGCTTATGGACTAGTAGAGGATGTGCTAGTAAAGGTTGAAGGCCTTTACATCCCTGTTGATTTCATAATCCTAGACATTGGGAAGGAAGAGGATGAATCCATCATCCTTGGAAGACCCTTCCTAGCCACAACAAGAGCTATGATTGATGTGGACAGAGGAGAGTTGGTCCTTCAACTGAATGAGGACAACCTTGTGTTTAAAATTCTAGGATCTCCTTCTGTAACCATGGAGCGGAAGCATGAAGAGCTTCTCTCACTGTAGAGTTAACCAAAGCTCCTACAGTCAAACTCTAAGTTTGGTTTTGGGAGGCCACAACCAAACACTAAGTTTGGTGTTGAACCCCCACATTCAAACTCTAAGTTTGGTGTTAGGAGGTTTCAACCTTGCTCTGATTATCTGTGAGGCTCCATGAGAGCTCACTGTCAAGCTATTGACATTAAAGAAGCGCTTGTTGGGAGGCAACCCAATGTTATCTAATTATATTTATTTATTTTCTATTGTTATTTCGTGTTTTATTAGGTTGATAATCATGTGGAGTCACAAAAACTACTGAAAAAATCAAAAACAGAATGAAAAACAGCATTAAAAATAGCACACCCTGGAGGAGAGGCATGCTGGCGTTAAACGCCAGAAACAAGCATCTGTCTGGCGTTTAACGCCAGAAACAAGCACCAAGCTGGCGTTTAACGCCAGAACCAAGCATCTATCTGGCGTTAAACGCCAGAAACAAGCTACATTTGGGCGTTTAACGCCAGAAACAGGCAGCAGTCTGGCGTTAAACGCCAGGATTGCACAACAAGGGCGTTTTACACGCCTAATTGGGGCAGGGATGTTAAGTCCTTGACCCCACTTGATCTGTGGACCACACAGGATCCCCTCAGGATCTGTGGACCCTACAGGATCCGCACTTTTTCTTCTCTCCTCTTCACACCTTTTCATAACTCTCTTCCCCAAAATACCCTTCACCAATCAACTCAATCACTCTTCTCCATCACCTCTTCACCACTCACATCCATCCTCTCTTCCCCAAAAACCCCACCTACCTTCCAAATTCAAACTATTTTCCCTCCCAAACCTAACCCTAATGGCCAAACCTTAACCCTCCCCCCACTCCTATATAAACCCCTCATTCTTTTTTTATTTTCACACAACACAAACCTCTCTTCTCCCCCTTGGCCGAAACAACCTCTCTCTCCCTTTCCTCCATTTCTCTTCTTCTCCTTCTTCTTTCTTTCTTCTTTTGCTTGGGGACGAGCAAACATTTTAAGTTTGGTGTGGTAAAAGCATAGCTTTTTGTTTTTCCATAACCATTTATGGCACCTAAGGCCAGAGAAACCTCTAGAAAGAGGAAAGGGAAGGCAATTATTTCCACCTCTGAGTCATGGAAGATGGAGAGATTCATCTCAAAGGTCCATCAAGACCACTTCTATGAAGTTGTGGCCAAGAAGAAAGTGATCCCTGAGGTTCCTTTCAAGCTCAAAAAGAATGAGTATCCAGAGATCCGACATGAGATCTGAAGAAGAGGTTGGGAAATCCTCACAACCCCATTTAACAAGTCGGGATCTTAATGGTTCAAGAGTTCTATGCAAATGCATGGATCACTAGGAACCATGATCAAAGTGCGAACCCAAATCCAAAGCATTGGCTTACCATGGTTCGGGGGAAATACTTAGATTTCAGCCGGAAAATGTAAGGCTGGTGTTCAACTTGCCAATGATGGAAGAGAACGCACGCCCCTACACAAGAAGGGTCAACTTTGATCAAAGATTGGACCAAGTCCTCATAGACATATGTGAGGAAGGAGCTCAATGGAAAATTAACTCAAGAGGCAAGCCGGTTCAACTAAGAAGGCATGACCTCAAACCAGTGGCTAGGGGATGGCTATAGTTCATTCAACGCTCAATCATTCCTACTAGTAACCGGTCTGAAGTTACTATAGACCGGGCCATCATGATCCATAGTATCATGATTGGAGAGGAGGTGGAAGTTCATGAGATTATACCTCAAGAACTTTACAAGGTGGCTGACAAGTCCTCCACTTGGGCAAGGTTAGCCTTTCCTCACCTCATATGCCACCTCTGCAATTCGGCTGAAATTGACATAGAGGGAGACATCCTCATTGAAGAGGATAAGCCCATGACTAAGAAAAGGATGGAGCAAACAAGAGATCATGGACCTCAACATGAGCATGAGGAGATTCCTCACCATGAAATCCCTGAGAAGCCTCAAGGGATGCACTTTCCTTCACAGAATTATTGGGAGCAAATCAACACCTCCCTAGGAGAATTAAGTTTCAATATGGGACAACTAAGGGTGGAGCACCAAGAGCATTCCATCATCCTCCATGAAATTAGAGAAGATCAAAGAGCTATGAGGGAGGAGCAACAAAGACAAGGAAGAGACATAGAGGAGCTCAAAAGCACCATTGGTTCTTCAAGAAGAGGAAGACGCCACCCTCACTAAGGTGGACTCATTCCTTAATCTCCTTGTCTATTTATTTTCTGTTTTCAGTTTCCATGCTTCATGTTTAATTATGTTTGTGTCTTTACTATATGATCATTAGTGTCTAACTGTCTATGCCTTAAAGTTATGAATATGAATCCATCACCTTTCTTAAATGAAAACTGTTCTAAAAACAAAAGAACAAGAAGTACATGGTTTCGAATTCATCCTTGAAACTAGTTTAATTATTTTGATGTGGTGGCAATACTTTTTATTTTCTGAATGTATGTTTGAACAGTGCATATGTCTTGTGAAGTTGATGTTTATGAATGTTAAATATGTTGGCTCTTGAAGAATAAGGGAAAAGGAGAAATGTTATTTGATAATCTGAAAAATCATAAAAATGATTCTTGAAGCAAGAAAAAGCAGTGAATACAAAAGCTTGCAGAAAATAAAATAGCGAAAAAAAAGAAAGAAAAAGAAAAAAAAGCAAGCAGAAAAAGCCAAAAGCTCTTTAAACCAAAAGGCAAGAGCAAAAAGCCAATAGCCCTTAAAACCAAAAGGCAAGGGTAATAAAAAGGATCCAAGGCTTTGAGCATCAGTGGATAGGAAGGCCTAAAGGAATAAAATCCTGGCCTAAGCGGCTAAACCAAGCTGTCCCTAACCATGTGCTTGTGGCGTGAAGGTGTCAAGTGAAAACTTGAGACTGAGCGGTTAAAGTCGAGGTCCAAAGCAAAAAAAGAGTGTGCTTAAGAACGCTGGACACCTCTAATTGGGGACTTTAGCAAAGCTGAGTCACAATCTGAAATGGTTCACCCTGTTATGTGTCTGTGGCATTTATGTATCCGGTGGTAATACTGGAAAATAAAGTGCTTAGGGCCACGGCCAAGACTCATAAAGTAGCTGTGTTCAAGAATCAACATACTGATAATTTATACGCTTTTTGGCATTGTTTTTACATAGTTTTTAGTATGATTTAGTTAGTTTTTAGTATATTTTTATTAGTTTTTAAATAAAAATCACATTTCTGGACTTTACTATGAGTTTGTGTATTTTTCTATGATTTCAGGTATTTTCTGGCTGAAATTGAGGGACTTGAGCAAAAATCAGATTCAGAGGTTGAAGAAGGACTGTAGATGCTGCTGGATTCTGACCTCCCTGCACTCAAAGTGGATTTTCTAGAGCTACAAAACTCCAAATGGTGAGTTCTCAATTGCGTTGGAAAGTAGACATCCAGGGCTTTCCAGAAATATATAATAGTCCATACTTTGCTCAAGGATTGATGACGTAAACTGGCGTTCAATGCCAGTTCCATGTTGCATTCTGGCGTTAAACGCCAGAAACAGGTTACAAGTTGGAGTTAAACGTCAGAAACAGGTTACAACCTGGGGTTTAACTCTAGAAATAGCCTAGGCACGTGTAAAGCTCAAGTCTCAGCCCCAGCACACACCAAGTGGGCCCCAGAAGTGGATCTCTGCACTATCTATCTTAGTTTACTCATTTTTTGTAAACCTAGGTTACTAGTTTAGTATTTAAACAACTTTTAGAGATTTATTTTGCACCTCATGACATTTTTAGATCTGAACTTTGTACTCGTTGACGGCATGAGTCTCTAAACTCCATTGTTGGGGGTGAGGAGCTCTGCTGTGTCTCGATGAATTAATGCAATTATTTCTGTTTTCTATTCAAACACGCTTGTTTCTATTTAAGATGTTCATTCGCACTCCAATATGATGAATGTGATGATCCGTGACACTCATCACCATTCTCAATCTATGAACGTGTGCCTCACAACCACTCCCATTCTACTTTCGATTGAATGAGTATCTCTTGGATTCCTTAATCAGAATCTTCGTGGTATAAGCTAGAATCCATTGGCAGCATTCTTAAGAATCTGGAAAGTCTAAACCTTGTCTGTGGTATTCCGAGTAGGATTCAGGGATTGAATGACTGTGACGAGATTCAAACTCACAAGGGTTGGGCGTAGTGACAGACGCAAAAGGATCAATGGATCCTATTCCAGCATGAGTGAGAACCGACAGATGATTAGCCGTGTGGTGATAGCGCACCTGGACCATTTTCACTGAGAGGACGGATGGTAGCCATTGACAATGGTGATCCACCAACACACAGCTTACCATAGGAGGAACCTTGCGTGTGTGAAGAAGAAGACAGGGGGAAAGCAGAGATTCAGAAGACAAAGCATCTCCAGAACTCCAACATATTCTCCATTACTGCATAACAAGTATTTATTTCATGCTCTTTTATTTTTTGCAATTCAAACTGATAATCATAATTAATCTCCTGACTAAGATTTACAAGGTAACCATTGATTGCTTCAAGCCAACAATCTCCGTGGGATCGACCCTTACTCACGTAAGGTATTACTTGGACGACCTAGTGCCCTTGCTGGTTAGTTGTGCGGAGTTGTGAAAAGTGTGAATCACAATTTCGTGCACCAAGTTTTTGGCAGGGGTGGGTTTCGAAAATTATTTGAAAAAGATATGATAGAAAAAGTGATTTGGAAAAGATAAGTATGATAGGAAAAGATGTGATTTAAAATTGAAAAGATATGAAAGATATTTGAAAAAGATAAATCTGGATTTTGAAAAAGATGATGTGAAGATTTGAAAAAGATATTGATGAGTTGAAAAGATTTTAGAAGGAAAAGAGATAGATTTGTTTTGAAAAGGATTTGAAAATAATTTGAAGAGGAAAAAGGGTTTATGAATTAAGATACATTTGATATCTTTTGAAAAAGGATTTGAAAAAATTAGGATTTGTAACATGTTTGTGCAAGAAATCATGAATTGAAACATAAAAAATGGAAAAAAATTTGAATTGAAAACGAAATTGCCTACTCCCTACAATCCTGGTGTTAAATGCCCAGCTGCTGCATGTTTTGGGCATTTAACGCCCAGTTGGTGCTTGGTTTGGGCGTTTAACGCCCAGCTGTTGCTTCTAGCTGGCGTTAAACGCCAAAAACCCCTTTGTCACTGGGCGTTTTTCTGAATGCCCAGGATGTTGTAAATCTGGCGTTAAACGCCAGAAGCTGCTTCTTTCTGGCGTTTAACGCCCAGCTGTTGCTTCTAACTGGAGTTAAACGCCCGGTGATGCTCCTTTTGGGCGTTTAACGCCCAATTGTGCCTTTTACTGGCGTTTTCTTGCCAGTGAGCTCCTGTTTCCTATTTTGTGCTCTGAATTCTTCTGTAACCCTGTGGACTTATACAATTGATTCTTAACCTTGTTAATATTAAGCTCATATATTTCAAGAATAAATAAAATGAAGAATAAAATAAAATAAAATAACAGAAAAAGTTTTGCTAATGGCTGGGTTGCCTCCCAACAAGCGCTTCTTTATTGTCTTTAGCTGGACCTTGCTGAGCTTTAAATCTAGCCTCAGCCTTGAGCACTCTTGCTCAACATTGCCTTCAAGATAGTGCTTGATTCTCTGTCCATTAACAATGAAGTTCTTATCAGAATCGATGTCTTGAAGCTCCACATAACCATATGGTGATACACTTGTAATCACATATGGTCCCCTCCACCGGGATTTCAGTTTCCCGGGGAATAGCCTGAGCCTAGAGTTAAACAACAGAACCTTTTGTCCTGGTTCAAAGACTCTAGATGACAGCTTTTTGTCATGCCACCTTTTTGATTTCTCTTTATAAAGCTTGGCATTTTCGAAAGCAGTGAATCTGAATTCCTCTAGCTCATTCAGCTGGAGCAATCTTTTTTCTCCAGCTAATTTGGCATCAAAGTTTAGGAATCTGGTTGCCCAGTAGGCCTTATGTTCCAGTTCCACGGGCAGATGACAGGCCTTACCATACACAAGCTGGTATGGAGAGGTCCCTATAGGAGTCTTGAATGCTGTTCTGTAAGCCCACAGAGCATCATCCAAGCTTCTTGCCCAATCCTTTCTACGGGTACTTACAGTCCGTTCCAGAATTCTTTTTAGTTCTCTGTTAGAAACTTCAGCTTACCCATTTGTCTGTGGATGATATGGAGTCGCCACCTTGTGGCGAATCCCATACCGGACCATGGTAGAGTAAAGTTGTTTGTTGCAGAAGTGAGTGCCCCCATCACTGATTAGTACTCTAGGGACACCAAACCTACTGAAGATATGTTTCTGGAGGAACTTCAGCACTGTTTTAGTATCATTGGTGGGTGTGGCAACGGCCTCTACCCATTTTGATACATAGTCGACTGCCACCAGAATATAAGTGTTTGAGTATGATGGTGGGAAAGGTCCCATGAAGTCAATTCCCCATACATCAAACAACTCAATCTCTAAGATTCCCTGTTGAGGCATGGCGTAACCATGAGGCAGATTACCAGCTCTTTGGCAACTGTCACAATTACGTACAAACTCTCGGAAATCCCTATAGAGTGTAGGCCAGTAGAAGCCACATTGGAGGACCTTGGTGGCTGTTCGCTCACCTCCGAAATGGCCTCCATATTGTGATCCATGGCAATGCCATAAGATCCTCTGTGCTTTTTCTCTAGGTACACACCTACGAATTATTTCGTCTGCACATCTCTTAAAGAGATAGGGTTCATCCCACAAGTAGTACTTTGCATCAGTAATTAATTTTTTCTTTTGTTGCCTGCTGTACTCCTTGGGTATGAACCTTGCAGCTTTATAGTTTGCAATGTCTGTAAACCATGGTGTTTCCTGAATGGCAAACAAATGCTCATCCGGAAAGGTCTCAGAGATCTCAATAGAGGGGGGGGGGACTCCCCTTCTGCTGGTTCTATCCGGGACAGATGATCAGCCACTTGGTTTTCTGTCCCTTTTCTGTCTCTTATTTCTATATCAAACTCTTGCAGAAGTAACACCCATCTTATGAGCCTGTGTTTTAAATCCTGCTTTGTGAGTAAATATTTAAGAGCAGTATGGTCAGTGTACACAATCACTTTTGATCCTACTAAGTATGATCTAAACTTGTCAATGGCATAAACCACTGCAAGCAATTCTTTTTCTGTGGTTGTGTAATTTTTCTGGCATCATTTAAAACACGGCTAGCATAATAAATGACATGCAGAAGCATGTCATGCCTCTGCCCCAGTACTGCACCAATGGCGTGGTCACTGGCATCACACATTAGTTCAAATGGTAAAGTCCAGTCTGGTGCAGAAATAACTGGTGCTGTAACCAGCTTAGCTTTCAGAGTCTCAAACGCCTGCAGACACTTTGTGTCAAACACGAATGGCGTGTCAGCAGCTAGCAGATTGCTCAGGGGTTTTGTAATTTTTGAAAAATCCTTTATAAACCTCCTGTAGAATCCTGCATTCCCCAGAAAGCTTCTGATTGCCTTAACATTAGCAGGCGGTGGTAATTTTTCAATTACTTCAACTTTAGCTTGATCCACCTCTATTCCATTGTTTGAGATTTTATGCCCAAGGATAATTCCTTCAGTCACCATAAAGTGACATTTTTCCCAGTTTAAAACTAGGTTGGTCTCTTGGCATCTTTTCAGAACAAGTGCTAAATGGTCAAGGCAGGAGCTGAATGAGTCTCCAAATACTGAAAAGTCATCCATGAAGACTTCCAGAAACTTCTCTACCATATCAGAGAAGATAGAGAGCATGCACCTCTGAAAGGTTGCAGGTGCATTACACAGACCAAAAGCATTCTTCTGTAAGCAAATACTCCAGAAGGACATGTGAATGCTGTTTTCTCTTGGTCCTGAGGATCTAATGTAATTTGGTTGTAACCTGAATAGCCATCCAAAAAGCAGTAATATTCATGACCTGCTAGTCTCTCTAGCATCTGGTCTATGAATGGTAAAGGAAAATGATCCTTTCTGGTGGCTGTATTGAGCCTTCTATAGTCAATACACATGCGCCACCCTGTAACTGTTCTTGTAGGAACCAGTTCATTTTTTTCATTATGAACCACTGTCATGCCTCCCTTTTTGGGAACAACTTGAACAGGGCTCACCCAGGAGCTATCAGAAATAGGATAAATAATCCCAGCCTCCAGTAATTTGGTGACCTCTTTCTGCACCACTTCCTTCATGGCTGGATTTAGCCGCCTCTGTGGTTGAACCACTGGCTTAGCATCATCCTCTAATAGGATTTTGTGCATGCATCTAGCTGGGCTTATGCCCTTAAGGTCATTTATGGACCACCCAAGAGCTGTCTTGTGTGTCCTTAGCACTTGAATTAGTGCTTCCTCTTCCAGTGGATTTAAAGCAGAGCTTATGATCACTGGAAAAGTGTCACCTTCTCCCAAAAATGCATATTTCAGGGATGGTGGTAATGGCTTGAGCTCGGGTTTAGGAGGTTTCTCCTCTTCCTAAGGAAGTCTCAGAGGCTCTTTCAATTCCTCTGAACCCTCCAAATCAGGATGAACATCTTTAAAGATGTCTTCCAGCTCTGATTCGAGACTCTCAGCCATGTTGACCTCCTCTACCAAAAAGTCAATGAGATCAACTTTCATGCAGTCTTTTGGTGTGTCTGGATGCTGCATGGATTTGACAGCATTCAACTTAAACTCATCCTCATTGACTCTTAGGGTTACTTCCCCCTTTTGGACATCAATGAGAGTTCGTCCAGTTGCTAGGAAAGGTCTTCCTAGAATGAGAGTAGCACTTTTGTGCTCCTCCATTTCCAGCACTACAAAGTCAGTGGGAAAGGCGAATGGCCCAACCCTGACAATCATGTCCTCAATCACGCCTGATGGGTATTTAATGGAGCCATCAGCAAGTTGGAGACATATCCAGGTTGGTTTAACTTCTTCAGTTAAACCAAGCTTTCTGATAGTGGATGCAGGTATTAGGTTGATGCTTGCCCCAAGATCACATAAAGCTGTCTTGGTGCAATTACCCTCTAATATGCATGGTATCAGAAAGCTTCCAGGGTCTTTAAGCTTTTCTGGAAAGCTTTTCAGAATGACTGCACTGCATTCTTCAGGGAGGAGAACTCTTTTAGTTTCTCTCCAATCCTTTTTATGACTCAAGATCTCTTTCATGAACTTGGCATAAGAAGGTATTTGCTCAAGTGCCTCTGCAAACGGAATCTTTATTTCAAGAGTCCTGAGATAATCTGCAAAGAGAGCAAATTGCTTATCCTGCTCCTCTTGGTGGAGTTTTTGAGGATAAGGTATCTTGGCTTTATATTCCTCAACCTTAGTTGCTGCAGGTTTATTTCCTACAGAGGTGGTTGGAGAAGCCTTTTTAGAGGGATTGTTATCAGCACTTGTGTATGTCTGATCCCTCACTGGCATTTGAATGCCAGGGTTAGAAGCTGGATTGGCGTTGGACGCCAACTCCTTACTTGTTCCTGGCGTTTGAACGCCAGAACTGAGCTTCCATTGGGCGTTTGACGCCAACTCCTTGCTTGTTTCTGGCGTTTGAACGCCAGAGTTATTCCTCTCTGGGCTCTTACTGTCCTCAGAGGGATTTTGAATAGCAGTTTGTTCATTTCTTGGCTTTTTGCTGCCTTGTAGTGAGGTATTTAATATTTTCCCACTTCTTAATTGAACTGCTTGGCACTCTTCTGTTATTTGTTTTGATAACTGTTGTTCTGTTTGCTTCAACTGTACCTCCATATTTATATTAGCCATTCTTGTGTCTTGTAGTATCTCCTTGAATTTGGCCAGCTATTTTGTTAGAAAGTCTAATTGCTGAATGAATTCAGTAATTTGTTCTGCAGGACTGAGTTCAGCAGTTACTGTTTTAGCCTCTTCTTTCATGGAAGATTTACTATTTAGGTACAGATGCTGATTTCTGGCAACTGTATCAATAAGCTCTTGAGCCTCTTCAATTGTCTTTCTCATGTGTATAGATCCACAAGCTGAGTGATCTAGAGATATTTGAGCTTTTTCTGTAAGCTCATAGTAAAAGATGTCTAACTGCACCCACTCTGAAAATATTTCAGAGGGGCATTTTCTTAGCATCTCTCTATATCTCTCCCAGGCATCATAAAGAGATTCATTATCTCCTTGTTTAAAGCCTTGGATGTCCAGCCTTAGCTGTGTCATCCATATGATTTTTGAAAAAGATTTTAAATTTTGAAATAGAAATCTGAATTTTAAAAGCAATTTTCGAAAATTCACTTTAAAATAGAGAGAAAAGATATTTTTTTTTATTTTTGAATTTTATGATGAAAGAGAAAAACACACAAAAGACACACAACTTAAAATTTTTAGATCTAATTGTAGAAATTGTGCCAGAAACTCTGTAGGTTCTTCCTGTGGAAGACCGGAATACTGGCAACTTTGCTACACCATGATAATGAGCTGAGGATTCAACTCAAAGCTACTGACTCCAATGGAGGGTATACAGATACTGCTCCCATATGAAGCATTAGTGGGGTTAGCATATGACCCCAGAGTCCTTCTGGACTGTTCGTTTCCACTTAGGTCCATGATGGAAAGAAGGGAATTGATGTGAATTGCAATTAAAATATATTTTTATTTTTATTTTATAAAAAGAGAACAAATAAAAAAATGAAATAAGATAATTAGAAATTAAATATAGATTTCGAAAATTAACGAGATTTATTCAAAGAAAAATTATTTTTGAAAAAGTTTTTAAAAAGAAGATAGCCAATTACCAAGAACATAAGCACAATGCTCTAACCAATTGAGCTATAAATTTAACGTGTTTTAACAAGGTATTCAGTAAATAAAATTTTTTTGAAACTAAAAATTCGAAAAAGCACAAGAAAAACAAGAAAAGACACAAAACAAGACAAACCAAAGATCAAACAAGGAAAATAAACAAGAACAACTTGAAGATTAAGAAAGAACAATGAACACAAATTCGAAAATTTAAAAGAAAATAAAATAAATTAAAATAAAAATAAAAAATACAATTGACACCAAACTTAAAATATAAAAGTAAACTCAAGCAGAAAAACTCAATTATCAGTTTATAAAATTTTCGAAAAATTTAAAAATAAAAAATAAGGATTTTTTTAAAAAAAAGAAATTTCAACCAAAAACAATAATAGAAGACTCTAAACCAAGAAGAAAAAATTTTCCTAATCTAAGCAACAAAATAAACCGTCAGTTGTCCAAAATCGAACAATCCCCGGCAACGACGCCAAAAACTTGGTGCACGAATTGTAAATCACACTTTTCACAACTCGTACCACTAACCAGCAAGTGCACTGGGTCGTCCTAGTAATACCTTACGTGAGTAAGGGTCGAATCCCACGAAGATTGTTGGCTTGAAGAAATCTATGGTTATTTTGTAATTCTTAGTCAGGATATCAATTATGATTATCAGTTTGAATTGCGAAAAATAAAAGAGCATAAAATAAATACTTGTTATGCAGTAATGGAGAATATGTTGGAGTTTTGGAGATGCTTTGTCTTCTGAATCTATGCTTTCACCCTGTCTTCTAGCTGTGTGTTGGTGGATCACCGTTGTCAATGGCTAACATCCGTCCTCTTAGTGAAAATGGTCCAGGTGCGCTGTCACCGCAAGGCTAATCATCCGTCGGTTTTCACTCATGCTGGAATAGGATCCATTGATCCTTTTGCGTCTGTCACTATGCCCAACCCTTGTGAGTTTGAAGCTCTTCACAGTCATTCAATCCTTGAATCCTACTCGGAATACCACAGACAAGGTTTAGAATTTCTGGATTCTCAAGAATGCTGCCAATAGATTCTAGCTTATACCACGAAGATTCTGATTAAGAAATCCAAGAGATACCCATTCAATCAAAGGTAGAACGGAGGTGGTTGTCCGGCACACGTTCATAGGTTGAGAATGGTGATGAGTGTCACAGATCATCACATCCATCATATTGAAGTGCGAATGAACATCTTAGATAGAAACAAGCGTGTTTGAATAGAAAACAGAAATAATTACATTAATTCATTGAGACACAGCAGAGCTCCTCACCCCCAACAATGGAGTTTAGAGACTCATGCCGTCAAAGAGTACAAAGTTCAGATCTAAAAATGTCATAAGGTCCAAAATAATCCTCTAAAAGTTGTTTAAATAGTAAGCTAGTAATCTAGGTTTGCAGAGAATGAGTAAACTATGATAGATAGTGCAGAAATCCACTTCTGGGGTCCACTTGGTGTGTGCTGGGGCTGAGACTTAAGCTTTACACGTGCTTAGGCTGTTTCTGGAGTTAAACGCTAGGTTTTAGCCTATTTCTGGCGTTTAACGCCAGACTGCAACATGGAACTGGCGTTGAACGCCAGTTTACGTCGTCTATCCTTGAGCAAAGTATGGACTATTATCTATTTTTGGAAAGCCCTGGATGTCTACTTTCCAACGCAATTAGGAGCGCGCCAATTGGACTCCTGTAGCTCCAGAAAATCCATTCCGAGTGCAGAGAGGTCAGAATCCAACAACATCAGCAGTCCTTTTTCAGCCTGAATCAGATTTTTGCTCAGCTCCCTCAATTTCAGCCAGAAAATACCTAAAATTATAGAAAAATACACAAACTCATAGTAAAGTCCAGAAATATGAATTTTGCCTAGAAACTAATGAAAATATACTAAAAACTAACTAAAACATACTAAAAACTACATGAAATTAACCCCAAAAAGCGTATAAAATATCCGCTCATCACACAAATTCGGTATACTTGCCAAAGGGGATTTGTTGAGAGGCAGATTTCCCATTATCAAGTTTATGGCGTCATTGTCGGGGATTGATTTTGCATTGACAATGATTAAATCAGAGGATAACTAGATTGAACATCTTTCTGTTCTTTTGTTGTTTAGTTTAATTTCAGTTTATTTACTTTCATTTTCAGAAATTTCAAGTGTCTTTCATTGTTTATTTCCATACTTGCACTCTAATCCACTAACTGTTTGACAAATTGCACCAATCACTCTAACCACGATTCCTAACAAGAGTGATTCCTTCACTTGTTTTCTTTTGTTGCTTTGCTGTGTGTATGAGAGGTAGAAAAGGAGGAATCTCAACCTCTTTTGATAGTGAACCAGAGAAGACCTTCCTTAGACTAAGGAGGGAAGCAAGAGGTAAAGGAATAGCTAGTGAGAAAGAGGTGGATGAAGATCTAGACGTCACCATGGAGGAAGAAGTACACAATCATGTTGGGCAGGAGATAAGAGTTTTAGGCTCTTTCATCAACCCAAACCCAGGGAATTGTGGAAGTAGCATCCTAAAACCAACCATTCATGCCAATAACTTTGAGCTAAAACCTCAGCTCATCACCCTGGTTCAGAACAATTATTCATTTAGAGAAAGTGTCCAGGAAGATCCCAACCAACATCTAACTACATTCTTGAGAATCAGTGACACTGTGAAAGCCAATGGTGTTCATCCTGACACCTATAAACTGCTCTTGTACCCCCTTTTCTCTTAGGGACAAAGCATCTAAGTGGCTTGAATCCTTTCCTAAGGAGAGTCTTACCACCTGGGAGGATGTTGTCAATAAGTTTCTAACAAAGTTTTACCCTCTACAAAGGATAATTAAGTTGAGAACAGAGGTGCAAACCTTTAGGCAGCTGGATGGAGAAACTTTGTATGAAGCCTGGGAAAGATATAAGGAGCTAACAAGAAGATGTCCCCTGATATGCTCAACGAATAGGTGTAGCTGCATATTTTCTATGAAGGTCTCTCTAGAAAAGCAAAGAAGGCCCTGGACCACTCTTCAGGAGGGTCTCTCAATACCAAAAAGACCATAGAAGAGGCCATAGATATCATTGAAATAGTGGCTAATAATGAGTACTTCTATGCCTCAGATCAGAGCACTAATAGAGGAGTGATGGAGTTGAGCCATATGGATGCATTGCTAGCCCAGAACAAGTTGATTACCAAGCAGATAGAGAGGAATCAAGTTGTAGCAGTCAATGCTCAACCACCAGCTCAAGAAGGGGTGAATGCAGAGGAAGGATGTGATTGGGAACAAGCCAATTATGTTGGAAACTCATCAAGACAATCTTATGATCCACACTCTAAAACCTACAATCCTGGTTGGAAGAACCACCCAAACTTTGGGTGGGGAAGCCAGCACAACCAAACCCAAGACCATAGGCCTCAAAATTCCAACCATTATAACAACTCTACTTACCAACACTCCAACCAAAGACCATATCAAGCACCACATAACAACTCCTTCCAACCTCCATATCAAGCACAAAATAGCCATCCACAACCTCCACTTTCCAACCCACCATCACAATCATCATCTGAGGATAGAATCCCATGGATTGAGGCTGATGAGCGGATATTTTATACGCTTTTTGGGGTTAATTTCATATAGTTTTTAATATGTTTTAGTTAGTTTTTAGTTTATTTTTATTAGTTTCTAGGCAAAATTCATATTTCTGGACTTTACTATGAATTTGTGTGTTTTTCTGTAATTTCAGATATTTTTTGGCTGAAATTGAGGGAGCTGAGCAAAAATCTTATTCAGGCTGAAAAAGGACTGCTGATGCTGTTGGATCCTGACCTCTCTGCACTCGGAATGGAATTTCTGGAGCTACAGAAGTCCAATTGACGCGCTTCCAATTGCGTTGGAAAGTAGACATCCAGGGCTTTCCAGCAATATATAATAGTCCATACTTTTCTCAAGGATAGATGACGTAAACTGGCGTTCAACGCCAGTTCTATGTTGCAGTCTGGCGTCTAGCGCCAGAAACACGTTACAAGTTGGAGTTCAACGCCAGAAACAGGTTACAGCCTGGCGTTGAACGCCCAAAACAGCCCAGGCACGTGAGAAGCTTTAGTCTCAGCCCCAGCACACACCAAGTGGGCCCCATAAGTGGATTTCTGCACTATCTATCATAGTTTACTCATTTTCTGTAAACCTAGGTTATTAGTTTAGTATTTAAACAACTTTTAAAGATTTATTTTGTATCTCATGACATTCCAAATCTGAACTTTGTACTCTTTGACGGCATGAGTCTCTAAACTCCATTGTTGGGGGTGAGGAGCTCTGCTGTGTCTCGATGAATTAATGCAAGTATTTCTGTTTTCTATTCAATCACGCTTGTTCCTATCTAAGATGTTCATTCGTGCCTTATTATGATGAATGTGATGATCTGTGACACTCATCACCATTCTCAACTTATGAACGTGTGCCTGACAACCACTTTCGTTCTATATTAGATTGAATGAGTATCTCTTAGATTCCCTAATCAGAATCTCCGTGGTATAAGCTAGAATTCATTGGCAGCATCCTTGAGAATCCGGAAAGTCTAAACCTTGTCTGTGGTATTCCGAGTAGGATTCTGGGATTGGATGACTGTGACGAGCTTCAAACTCGCGAGTGCTGGACGTAGTGACAGACGCAAAAGGATAGCAAATCCTATTCCGGTATGATTGAGAACCTACAGATGATTAGCCATGCGGTGACAGCGTTTTTGGACCATTTTCACTGAGAGGAAGGATGGTAGCCATTGACAACGGTGATCCACCAATACACAGCCTGTCATAGGAGGGACGTGTGTGCGTAAAGAAGAAGATAGGGAGAAATCAGAGATTCAAAGGACAAAGCATCTCCAAAACTCCAACATATTCTCCATTACTGCATAACAAGTATTATTTGTGTTCTGCCCTTTTACTTTTTACAATTCAAACTAAAAATTATTATTGATATTATATCCTGACTAAGAGTTACAAGATAACCATAGCTTGCGTTAAGCCAACAATCTCCGTGGGATCGACCCTTACTCACGTAAGGTATTACTTGGACGACCCAGTGCACTTGCTGGTTAGTTGTGCGAATTTGTGAAGAATTGTGATTTCCAATTTCGTGCACCAAGTTTTTGGCGCCGTTGCCGGGGATTGTTCGAGTTTGGACAACTGACGGTTTATTTTGTTGCTTAGATTAGGAAAAATTTTTCTTTTTGGTTTAGAGTTTTCTAATATTGTTTTTGATTAAAATTTTCTTTTTAAAATCCGTTCTGTTAATTTTTCAAAAATTTTATTCTTAGTTATTAAAAATACTTTTTCAAAATAAGTGTTACATTTACTGCCCAATTGGCTAGAGCGTTGGTCTGTGTTCTTGGTAATTGGGTACCTTCTTTTTAAAATTCTTTTTCAAAAATAATTTTTACATTAAATCTTGTGCCAAACTTTAAGTTTGGTGTTTTCTTGTTGATTTTTCTTTGTTTTTCAAAAATCTTAGTTTGGTTTTCTAAAAATTTTAAGTTTGGTGTTCTTTCTTCATGTTCTTGTGTTCTTGTGAGTCTTCAAAGTGTTCTTGAGTTTTCCTTGTGTCTTGATCTTAAAATTTTTAAGTTTGGTGTTCCTTAGTGTTTTCCCTCCAAAATTTTCGAAAACAAGGAGCATTAGATCTAAAAATTTTAAATCTTGTGCTATCTTAGTGTTTTTCTCTCTCCTCTTTAAATTCAAAAATATCTTTTCTCTCTATTTTAAAGCAAATTTTTGAAATTTACTTTTAAAATTCAGATTTTTATTTCAAAATTTAAAATCTTTTTCAAATCATATCTTTCTCAAAACTTCCTAACCATTTTTTCTCTATCTCCATTTTTATTTATTTTATTTTAATTTATTTTATTTCCGAAATAAATACTAAATAAATAAATAAAAATATTTTTTCTCTATTTTACATCATCTCCCTTTCTCCATCATGGATCTAAGTGGAAATGAACAGTCCAGAAGGACTCTGGGGTCTTATGCTAACCCCACTGCTGCTTCATATGGGAGCAGTATCAGTATACCCTCCATTGGAGTCAGTAGCTTTGAGCTGAATCCTCAGTTCATTATCATGGTGCAGCAAAGTTGCCAGTATTCTGGTCTTCCACAAGAAGAACCTACAGAGTTTCTGGCACAATTTTTATAAATTGCTGACACAGTACATGATAAAGAAGTTGATCAGGATGTCTACAGATTATTACTGTTCCCATTTGCTGTAAAAGACCAAGCTAAGAGGTGGTTAAATAACCAACCTAAGGCTAGCATAAAGACATGGAAACAGCTGACAGAAAAATTCCTGAATCAATACTTTCCTCCAAAACGGATGACACAGCTAAGGCTGGACATCCAAGGCTTTAAACAAGGAGATAATGAATCTCTTTATGATTCCTGGGAGAGATACAGAGAGATGCTAAGAAAATGCCCCTCTGAAATGTTTTCAGAGTGGGTTTAGCTAGACATCTTCTATTATGGGCTTACAGAAAGAGCTCAGATGTCTCTAGACTACTCAGTTGGTGGATCTATCCACATGAGAAAGACAATTGAAGAAGCTGAAGAGCTCATTGATATAGTTGCCAGAAATCAGCATCTGTACTTAAGCAGCAAACCTTCCATGAAAGAAGAGGCTAAAACAATGACTACTGAACTCAGTCCTGCTGAACAAGCTACTGAATTCAATCAGCAATTAGATTTGCTAACAAAACAGTTAGCCGAATTCAAGGAGAGACTACAAGAGACAAGGATGGCTAATATAAATATGGAAGAACAATTAAAGCAAACAAAGCAGCAGCTATCAAAACAAATAACAGAAGAATGCCAAGCAGTTCAATTAAGAAGTGGGAAAACACTAAATACCCCACCTCAAGGCAGCAGGAAGCCAAGAAATGAGCAAACTACCCAAATTCCATCTGAGGACAGTAAGAGCCCAGGGAAAAATAATTCTGGTGCTAAAATGCCAGAAATTGGGTGGAAGGATGGCGCTAAACGCCCAAACCATGCTCAGGACTGGCATTCAACGCCAGAAACAAGCAAGGAACTGGCGTTGAACGCCCAAAGGAAGCACAGTTCTGGCGTTCAGACGCCAGGAACAGCTGAGGAGTTGGCATCTAACGTCACTCCAGCTTCCAACCCTGGTATTCAAATGCCAGTGAGGGATCAGACACACACAAGTGCTGATGACAACCCCTCTAAAAACGCTTCTTCAACCACTTTTGTAGGAAATAAACCTGCAGCAACCAAAGTTGAGGAATATAAAGCCAAGATACCTTATCCTCAAAACCTCCGCCAAGAGGAGCAGGATAAGCAATTTGCTTGCTTTGCAGATTATCTCAGGACTCTTGAAATAAAGATTCCGTTTGCAGAGGCACTCGAGCAAATACCTTCTTACGCCAAGTTCATGAAAGAGATCTTGAGTCATAAGAAGGATTGGAGAGAAACTGAAAGAGTTCTCCTCACTGAAGAATGCAGTGCAGTCATTCTGAAAAACTTTCCAGAAAAGCTTAAAGATCCCAGAAGCTTTCTGATACCATGCACATTAGAGGGTAATTGCACCAGGACAGCTCTATGCGATCTTGGGGCAAGCATCAACCTAATACCTGCATCCACCATCAGAAAGCTTGGTTTAACTGAAGAAGTTAAACCAACCCGGATATGTCTCCAACTTGCTGATGGCTCCATTAAATACCCATCAGGCGTGATTGAGGACATGATTGTCAGGGTTGGGCCATTTGCCTTTCCCACTGACTTCGTAGTGCTGGAGATGAAGGAGCACAAGAGTGCTACTCTCATTCTAGGAAGACCTTTCCTAGCAACTGGACGAACTCTCATTGATGTCCAAAAGGGAAAAGTCACCCTGAGAGTCAATGAGGATGAGTTTAAGTTGAATGCTGTCAAGGCCATGCAGCATCCA
>NC_029792.2:97659865-97660061 GCF_000816755.2 Arachis ipaensis | reverse complement strand
AAAAACCTCCGCTCAAACCATTACCACCATCCCTGAAATATGCATTTCTGGGAGAAGGTGATACTTTTCCAGTGATCATAAGCTCTACTTGCTCTACTTTGGAAGAGGAAGCACTAATCCAAGTGCTAAGGACACACAAGACAGCTCTTGGGTGGTCCATAAGTGACCTTAAGGGCATAAGCCCAGCTAGATGCAT
>NC_029792.2:97623653-97657331 GCF_000816755.2 Arachis ipaensis | reverse complement strand
GAGATGGAGGAGCACAAGAGTGCTACTCTTATTCTAGGAAGACCTTTCCTAGCAACTGGACGAACTCTCATTGACGTCCAACAGGGGGAAATCACCCTGAGAGTCAATGAGGATGAGTTTAAGTTGAATGCTGTCAATGCCATGCAGCATCCAAACACACCAAAAGACTGCATGAAAGTTGATCTTATTGAGTCTCTGGTGGAGGAGATCAACATGGCTGAGAGTCTCGAATTAGAGCTGGAAGACATCTTTAAAGATGTTCCGCCTGATCTAGAGGATTCAGAGAAATTAAAAGAGCCTCTGAAATTTCCTCAGGGAGAGGAAAAACCTCCTAAACCCGAGCTCAAACCATTACCACCATCCCTGAAATATGCATTTCTGGGAGAAGGTGATACTTTTCCAGTGATCATAAGCTCTACTTTAAATCCACAGGAAGAGGAAGCACTAATCCAAGTGCTAAGGACACACAAGGCAGCACTTGGGTGGTCCATAAGTGACCTTAGGGGCATAAGCCCAGCTAGATGCATGCACAAAATCCTATTGGAGGATGATGCTAAGCCAGTGGTTCAACCATAGAGGCGGCTAAATCCAGCCATGAAGGAAGTGGTGCAGAAAGAGGTTACTAAATTACTAGAGACTGGGATTATTTATCCTACTTCTGATAGCCCCTGGGTGAGTCCTGTTCAAGTTGTCCCTAAAAAGGGAGGCATGACAGTGGTTCATAATGAAAAAAATGAACTGGTTCCTACAAGAACAGTTACAGGGTGGCGCATGTGTATTGATTACAGAAGGCTCAATACAGCCACCAGAAAGGATCATTTTCCTTTACCATTCATAGACCAAATGCTAGAAAGACTAGCAGGTCATAATTATTACTGCTTTTTGGATGGCTATTCAGGCTACAACCAAATTGCAGTAGATCCCCAGGATCAAGAGAAAACAGCATTCACATGTCCATCTGGAGTATTTTCTTATAGAAGGATGCCATTTGGGCTGTGTAATGCGCCTGCAACCTTTCAGAGATGCATGCTCTCTATTTTCTCTGATCTGGTGGAAAAATTTCTGGAAGTCTTCATGGATGACTTCTCAGTATATGGAGACTCATTTAACTCCTGTCTTGATCATCTGACACTGGTTTTGAAAAGATGCCAAGAGACCAACCTGATTTTAAATTGGGAAAAATGTCACTTTATGGTGACTGAAGGGATTGTCCTTGGGCATAAAATTTCAAACAAGGGAATAGAGGTGGATCAAGATAAAATAGAGGTAATTGAAAAATTACTACCACCTGCCAATGTTAAAGCAATCAGAAGCTTTCTGGGGCATGCAGGATTCTATAGGAGGTTTATAAAGGATTTTTCAAAAATTGCAAAACCTCTAAGAAACCTGCTAGCTGCTGACACACCATTTTTGTTTGACACAGAATGCTTGCAGGCGTTTGAAACTCTAAAAGCTAAGTTGGTCACAGCACCAGTTATCTCTGTACCAGACTGGACATTACCATTCGAATTAATGTGTGATGCCAGTGATCATGCCATTGGTGCAGTACTGGGGCAGAGGCATGACAAACTTCTGCATGTCATTTATTATTCTAGCCGTGTTTTAAATGATGCCCAGAAAAATTATACAACCACAGAAAAGGAATTACTTGCAGTGGTCTATGCCATTGACAAGTTTAGATCATACTTAGTAGGATCAAAAGTGATTGTGTACACTGACCATGCTGCTCTTAAATATCTACTTACAAAGCAGGATTCAAAACCCAGGGTTATAAGATGGGTATTATTTCTGCAAGAGTTTGATATAAAAATAAGAGACAGAAAAGGGACAGAAAACCAAGTGGCTGATCATCTGTCCCGAATAGAGCCAGTAGAAGGGGCGCCCTCTCCCTCTATTGAGATCTCTGAAACCTTTCCGGATGAGCATTTGTTCGCCATTCAGGAAACACCATGGTTTGCAGACATTGCAAACTATAAAGCTGCAAGGTTCATACCCAAGGCGTACAGCAGGCAACAAAAGAAAAAATTAATTTCTGATGTAAAGTACTACTTGTGGGATGAACCCTATCTCTTTAAGAGATGTGCAGACGGAATAATCCGTAGGTGTGTGCCTAGAGAAGAAGCACAGAGGATCCTATGGCATTGCCATGGATCACAATATGGAGGCCATTTCGGAGGTGAGCGAACAGCCACCAAGGTCCTCCAATGTGGTTTCTACTGGCCTACACTCTACAGAGATTCTCGAGAGTTTGTATGTAACTGTGATAGTTGCCAGAGAGCTGGTAATTTGCCTCATAGTTACGCCATGCTTCAACAAGAAATCTTGGAGATTAAGTTGTTTGATGTATGAAGAATTGATTTCATGGGGCCTTTCCCACCATCATACTCAAACACTTATATTCTGGTGGCAGTTGACTATGTATCAAAATGGGTAGAGGCCATTGCCACACCCACCAATGATACTAAAATAGTACTGAAGTTCCTCCAGAAACATATATTCAGCAGATTTGGTGTCCCTAGGGTACTAATCAGTGAAGGGGGCACTCACTTCTGCAACAAACAGCTTTACTCCGTCATGGTCCAGTATGGGATTCGCCACAAGGTGGCGACTCCATATCACCCACAGACAAATGGGCAAGCTGAAGTTTCTAACAGAGAACTGAAAAGAATCCTGGAACGGACTGTAAGTACCCGTAGAAAGGATTGGGCACGAAGCTTGGATGATGCTCTGTGGGCTTACAGAACAGCATTCAAGGCTCCTATAGGGACCTCTCCATACCAACTTGTGTATGGTAAGGCTTGTCACCTGCCCGTGGAACTGGAACATAAGGCCTACTGGGCAACCAGATTCCTAAACTTTGATGCCAAACTAGCTGGAGAAAAAAGATTGCTCCAGCTGAATGAGCTAGAGGAATTCAGATTCACTGCTTTCGAAAATGCCAAGCTTTATAAAGAGAAATAAAAAAGATGGCATGATAGAAAGCTGTCATCTAGAATCTTTTAACCAGGACAAAAGGTTCTGTTGTTTAACTCTAGGCTCAGACTATTTCCCGGGAAACTGAAATTCCGGTGGAGGGGACCATATGTGATTACAAGTGTATCACCATATGGTTATGTGGAGCTTCAAGACATTGACTCGGATAGGAAGTTCATTGTTAATGGACAGAGAATCAAGCATTATCTTGAAGGTAATGTTGAGCAAGAATGCTCAAGGCTGAGGCTAGATTAAAAAGCTCAGCAAGGTCCAGCTAAAGACAATAAAGAAGCGCTTGCTGGGAGGCAACCCAGCCATTGGCATCACTTTCTCGAAGCATTTTGCCCTATTCTTGATTTTATTTTTTTATATAAAGTTTATTGATACTAAGGTAAAGAGTCAATTGCATAAGTTTACAGGGTTACAGAAGGATTCAGCACACAAAACAGAGAAAAAGAGCTCACTGGCAAGAAAACGCCAGTAAGAGGCACAATTGGGCGTTCAACGCCCAAAAGAAGCATCCACTTGGCGTTGAATGCCAGTAAGGATAGCTACCTGGGCGTTAAACGCCAGAAAGAAGCATCTTTTGGGCGTTGAACGCCAGAAAGAAGCTCCTTCTGGGCGTTTAACGCCAGATTTACAGCGTCCTGGGCGTTCAGAAAAATGCCCAGTGACAAAGGAATTCCTGGCGTTCAACGCCAGAAACAAGCAGCAGCTGGGCGTTGAACGCCCAGGAGAAGCAGCAATTGGGCGTTAAATGCCCAAAACATGCAGCGTTTGGGCGTTTAACGCCAGGATGGTGGGGAGGAGGTAATTTTGTTTTTACTTCATCTTTTTCATTTTAATTTTAATTTTCATGTTTCAATTCATGATTTCTTGCATAAACATGTTACAAACCCTGATTTCTAAAATCCCTAATTTCTAAAAACCCTACTTTAAAAATATCAAATGTATCTCAATCCGTAAGCACAAATCCTTTTTTCAATCCAATTCAACTCTTTTTCAAATTTTCAAAACAAATCTATCTCTTTTCATTCTAAAATCTTTTCAACTAATCAATATTTTTTTTTAAATCTCCATATTATCTTTTTCAAAAATCCAAATTTATCTTTTTCAAATATCTTTCATATCTCTTTAATTTTAAATTATATCTTTTCTTATCATACTTATTTCTTTTTAAATCATATCTTCTATCTTATCTTTCTCCCTATTTTCGAAAACCCACCCCCCTCCCTTTTAAAAACACATTCGGCCTCCCTCCTCTCATCCACCATTCAACACTCGCTCTCCTTCTATCCCTCTCCTTTCTTTCTTTTGCTTGAGGACAAGCAAACCTCTAAATTTGGTGTGTTTATCCGTGATCACTAAACCATACCCACTAAGATCATGGCTCCAAAAGGAAAACAACCCACTCCAAGAGGCAAGAAAGAGAGCATTCCAAAACCACTTTGGAATCAAGGGAGGTTCTTAACCAAAGAACATTCAGACCATTACTACAAAATAATGGGTCTAAGATCAGTGATCCCGGAAGTCAAGTTCGATCTGAAAGAAGATGAATATCCGAAGATCCAAGAGCAGATTCGAAACAGGAACTGGGAAGTCCTAGCTAATTCTGAAACGAAAGTGGGAAGGAATATGGTTCAGGAATTCTACGCTAATCTGTGGCAAACAGACAGGCAGAGAATATCTGGAACTGCCCTCTATGACTATCAAACTTTGATTAGAGGAAAGATTGTTCACATCCACCCTGACAAAATCAGGGAGATCTTTAAGCTACCTCAGCTGAAAGATGACCCAGACTCCTTCAATAGGAGAATAATGAGAACAAACAAAGGCCTGGATAAGATTTTAGAGGACATATGCATCCCTGGAGCCAGGTGGACTAACAGCAGCAAGGGTGTCCTAAATCAACTCAAGAGAGAAGATCTCAAACTAGTCGCCAGAGGATGGCTGGACTTCATTGGGCGTTCTATATTGTCCACTAGCAACCGTTCTAAAGTCACTGTTAAAAGAGCAATGATGATCCATTGCATTATGTTGGGAAAAGAAGTAGAAGTTCATCAACTGATCCCATCTGAATTTTACATACTTGCTAACAAGAACTCCAAGGATGCCAGGTTGGCTTATCCAAGCTTAATCTCTATGCTCTGCAAAGATGCTGGAGTAAAGATGGGAATAACAGAGTATATCTCAGTGGAGTAACCAATCACTAAAATTACAATGGAAAAACAACAAATGCAGGATGACCCCACCAGGAGGAGGGCGCAAGAATTCCTCCTAGAAGTCCCTCAATTTGAATATTGGGAACAGCTTGAAGCATCTGTTAGCAAGTTGCAAGAATCTATGGACCAAATAAAGGAAGAACAGCAAAATTAAAACAGTATGCTCTGCAAATTGCTCAGGGAACAAGAAGAGCAAGGGCGTGACTTCAAGGAACTGAAGCGTCAGAAGTTATCGCTTGAAGGACCAAGCACTCCATAGACTAGAGGAACATCCATATCCCAAACTCAAGGTTGTTGAGCCCTAATCTTAGCCTTAACTCTGTGATAATTGTTCTTATTTGAGTTCTACCTTAGTAGTTATAGTAGTAATTAGTAGTTATTTTATCTCCAATTAAGATATAATTTATTTTTCTCATCATCATTAAACATGAATAAAATAGAAGATTTTCTTTAGGATAAGGAGGCAATATTTTTCGAGTTTTTAATACAAGAAATTCTTATTAATTACATGTGGTGGCAATGCTTTTTGCCTTCTGAATGAATGCTTGAATAGTGCATATGTCTTTGGAATTTGATGTTCTTAAATGTTAAATATGTTGGCTCTTGAAAGAATGATAAACATGAGACATGTTATTGGTAACCTGAAAAATCATAAAAATGATTCTTGAAGCAAGAAAAAGCAGTGAATACAAAGCTTGCAAAAAAAAAAAAAAGAGAGAGAGAAGCAAGCAGAAAAAGCCAATAGCCCTTAAAACCAAAAGGCAAGGGTGATAAAAAGGATCCAAGGCTTTGAGCATCAGTGGATAGGAGGGCCTAAGGGAATCAAATCCTGGTCTAAGTGGCTAAACCATGCTGTCCCTAACCATGTGCTTGTGGCGTGAAGGTATCAAGTGAAAACTTGAGACTGAGCGGTTAAAGTCAAGGTCCAAAGCAAAAAGAAGAGTGTGCTTAAGAACCCTAGACACCTCGGCCAAGACTCATAAAAGTAGCTGTGTTCAAGAATCAACATACTGAACTAGGAGAATCAATAACACTATCTGAATTCTAAGTTCCTATAGACGCCAATCATTCTGAGCTTCAATGGATAAAGTGAGATGCCAAAATTGTTCGGAAGCAAAAAGCTACTAGCCCCGCTCATTTAATTAGAATCTGAGCTTCACTCAAAAACTCTGAGATATTATTGTTTCTTGACTCATTTGTTTTCTATTTTATTTGTCTAGTTGCTTAGGGACAAGCAACAGTTCAAGTTTGGTGTTGTGATGAGCGGATATTTTATACGCTTTTTGGGGTTAATTTCATATAGTTTTTAATATGTTTTAGTTAGTTTTAGTTTATTTTTATTAGTTTCTAGGAAAAATTTATATTTCTAGACTTTACTATGAGTTTGTGTGTTTTTCTGTAATTTCAGGTATTTTCTGGCTGAAATTGAGGGAGCTGAGCAAAAATCTGATTCAGGCTGAAAAAGGACTGCTGATGTTGTTGGATCCTGACCTCTCTGCACTCGGAATGGAATTTCTGGAGCTACAGAAGTTCAATTGATGCGCTTCCAATTGCATTGGAAAGTAGACATCCAGGGCTTTCCAGAAATATATAATAGTCCATACTTTTCTCAAGGATAGACGACGTAAACTGGCATTCAACGCCAGTTCCATGTTGCAGTCTGGCGTCCAGCACCAGAAACACGTTACAAGTTGGAGTTCAACGCCAGAAACAGGTTACAGCCTGGCGTTGAACACCTAAAACAGCCCAGGCACGTGAGAAGCTTTAGTGTCAGCCCCAGCACACACCAAGTGGGCCCCAGAAGTGGATTTCTGCGCTATCTATCATAGTTTACTCATTTTTTGTAAACTTAGGTTACTAGTTTAGTATTTAAACAACTTTTAAAGATTTATTTTGTATCTCATGACATTCCAAATCTGAACTTTGTACTCTTTAGAGGCATGAGTCTCTAAACTCCATTGTTGGGGGTGAGGAGCTCTGCTGTGTCTCGATGAATTAATACAAGTATTTCTGTTTTCTATTCAATCACGCTTGTTCCTATCTAAGATGTTCATTCGTGCCTTATTATGATGAATGTGATGATCCGTGACACTCATCACCATTCTCAACTTATGAACGTGTGCCTGACAACCACTTCCATTCTATATTAGATTGAATGAGTATCTCTTAGATTCCCTAATCGGAATCTCCGTGGTATAAGCTAGAATTCATTGGCAGCATCCTTGAGAATCTGGAAAGTCTAAACCTTGTCTGTGATATTCCGAGTAGGATTCTGGGATTGGATAACTGTGACGAGCTTCAAACTCGCGAGTGCTGGGCGTAGTGACAGACGCAAAAGGATAGCAAATCCTATTCCGGTATGATCGAGAACCTACAGATGATTAGCCATGCGGTGACAGCGTATTTGGACCATTTTCACTGAGAGGAAGGATGGTACCCATTGACAACGGTGATCCACCAACACACAGCTTGCCATAGGAGGGACGTGCGTGCATGAAGAAGAAGATAGGGAGAAAGCATAGATTCAAAGGACAAAGCATCTCCAAAACTCCAACATATTCTCCATTACTGCATAACAAGTATTATTTGTGTTCTGCCCTTTTACTTTTTACAATTCAAACTAAAACTTATTATTGATATTATATCCTGACTAAGAGTTACAAGATAACCATAGCTTGCTTCAAGCCAACAATCTCCGTGGGATCGACCCTTACTCACGTAAGGTATTACTTGGACGACCCAGTACACTTGCTGGTTAGTTGTGCGAATTTGTGAAGAATTGTGATTTCCAATTTCGTGTACCAGAGGCTTTACTTGAAAAACTATGCAAGGAGTCTAAGGACAACAAGGCATTCAAGGAGGAAGTAAGGTCCAATATGCAAAATCAGGGAGCTGCCAATAAGAAGCTTGAAGCCCAAGTAGGATATCTCTCTCAGCAAATTCCTAAACCCACTGACAGCTTCCCAAGTAACACTGAAAAGAATCCAAGAGGAGAAACAAGGAATCTGAAATGGGAAGAATGTAAGGCAATCATTCTAAGGAGTAAGGAGATCTTGGAGGAAGAAGCTATCAAGCTAACAGAGCACAAAAAAGGGCTCCCAAAGGAGAAATTGGAAGGGACAGAACAAGGAATTAACCCTGTACAAAGAGAGGATCCCATGGAGTAGGAAGTCTTGGAACCATATATTCCAAAAGCACCATTCCTTCAAAGGCTCAAGGGTGATGTTAAAGAGAAGAAGTATTCTAGGTTTCTAGAGATATTTAAAGCTCTCCATGTCAACATACCTTTCATTGAAGCCCTCTAATAAATGCCTTCATAGATCAAATGTATGAAAGAGTTGCTAACCAAGAAGAATCCCTTAAAGGGTGGGCAGACAGTAGTGATGACTAAAGAGTGCAGTGCTCTTATCCAGAAATACCTACCTACAAAGAAAAAGGACTCAGTGAGTTTCCACGTCCCTTATGCTATAGTGGATACAATGATTGACAGATGGTTTTGTGATCTTGGAGCAAGTATAAACTTAATGCCCCTGTCTCTCATGAGGAAGCTACAAATTAATGAGTTGAAACCCACAAACATAACCCTTCAGTTGGCTGACAAGACCCAGAAACAAGCACTAGGAGTGGTTGACAATGTGCTGGTGAAGGTAGGGAGGTATTTCCTCCCTACAGACTTTGTTGTTCTTGAGATGGAAGAAAGCTATCTTCATCCAATTATTTTGGGGAGACCATTCTTAGCCACAACCAAAGCACTCATAGATGTTGAGAAGGGGGAGTTAATATTGAGAATACATGATAAACAACTCACCTTTCATGTCTTCAAACCATGACATGATCCTGAACAAGAGAACAGAGGCCCGAAGGATGATTATGAGAAAGAATTATGGAAGAAGCAAGCAGTAAATCACAAGCAGAGCCTCTGAAGACATCTTTGGTGGAAAAACAAGAAATCCAAGTGGTACAACAATCAGAAAGATCCAAGGAGGAGCTGAAACCACAAGATTCAAAAGGGACAATCAACAAGGACCCTCCTGACACAAGAATCATTGAAGCACCACTTGAAGGAGAGAAGAGATTTGAGAAGAAGGTGGCAAGAGGATGGAAAAACAAGAAGATCCCTACAGAAGACTTCTCTTCATGGGATAGAGTGATATCAATTCACCAACCACTACTCCCACCTCATTTTCCTATAATTCCATCCCAGCTACCTCAAGTGTACACGATCAATAGAATCCTCTCCTTGAAACATGTAGAGATCCTCAAAGAAGAAAGTGGAGATAGATTCACCATGAGAGGAGAAGACCTGAGACACTACCAACCTCCCTGACAAGGGCCAACCGTCAAGCTAATGACGTTAAAGAAGCGCTTCATGGGAGGCAACCCATGCTTTATATCCTTTTGAGTTCATGTTTTGATGTTAGATAATAAAGTAGTACTCATGATAATTAAATCAAGAGTGACAAGAATTCAATTGATTTCTTACGTAAAACACATAGTGGACAACAAGTTTGGTGTGTAAGGCACCTAGGATAATACATAAGATTCATACTATGTATATCTTAGGAGTTTAATCACTCTTTCTTGCACCACATGATCAAAAACTAAGTTTGGTGTTCACCAATGTTATACGCATAATCATAAGAGTCAAGTTAATTTCAAATCATGAGAAATACTTAGTTGTTTTAGTGGTCAACTATTGAAAATTCAAAAATTAGTTAGTGCATTTCATTTTGCCGCCACCAACTGAATTTAATTTTTGTTATTCTATTGAATAGGGAAATGAAGGAAAATGGATGGAAATGACAAGTCAAAGAAAGGGGAGGATTCAGCTACTCTATGAAGGGCTAAGCACAAGTTGTTAAATGGTATTCCTTGGGAAGTGATACACGTAAGCATTAGTTAGTTTAGTGTGCAATAGCTTCCACCCTTGATGACCGAGCCCAACTACCTCATAAAGTGGCAATCCTTGCCTCCATACCATTTTACACACACACCATCCATCTTCATCACACAATGATAATCTCCACCCTTCATTTATCCACCACCTTCTAATATAAATAGCCTCTACTTCATGTAACCGAAACCATTGCCTACCTCCACACTCCAATTCTTATTTCATTACAAGCTACCTTCATACCTTTCACCTTCGGTTACCCTCCATCATTACACCTCCACACCTCTTTCTTATAGATAGCACCCTGATCGCTCATTTATTTTCCTCTTCAAGCCATACCCTTAACTCACCTCACTCACTAGACTGGCCACCCTCCTCTATATCCTTGTTATTCGGTTCATCACCTATGGCATCATCAAGAAGGGGAAGGAGCCTATGGAGAAATATCCCTTTGATGAAAGGAAATTCAGAACCTTGCACCATGCATTACAATTCAGATAGATGGCAGACAAGGAGATAGTACACGAGTTGGCCTTCCAATTCAAGGAGAATGAATGCCCAAAAATCAGGGAAAAATTGGAAAGAGAAGGTGGAAATTCCTTGTTGATCCAGTCACAAAAGTGAGTGCAACTCTTGTTAGAGAATTCTATGCAAATGCAGTTCGACAAGACAAGAATGATGACTCTTACAAGAGCTATGTAAGGGGGTGGTGGTTGATTTTAGCCCAATGTCCATCATGAGGGTACTCAAGCTACGAGCTGTACCATTTGAGGAAGCAAGTTACCAATCAAGAATGAGTGGTGATCCTGACCATGACAAAATTGTAAATGATATTTGTATCCTAGGAGCCAATTGGGTGAGGGACTCCAATGGAGCACCTAAGTTCATTAGAAAAGGAGACCTCATCCCGGAAGCCAAAGGATGGTTCGAGATAGTAAGGAGGTCTATTCTTTCTAGCTCGAACAATTCAGAGGTTAATATCAATAAAGCAACTATGGTGCATTGCATAATGAAAGGAGGGAAAATTAAGGTTCATAAACTTATAGCAAAAAGTATTCGAACCATGGCCGAGAAGAATAATTCTGAGGCTTGGCTTGGCTACCCTAGCACCATCTTTCGTTTGTGTGAAAGAGCTAAGGTAGTGTTTGAGGATGACGACATCGAGTGGGTGACAGTTGATAAGCCAATTACTCCTCGACGAATGAACTATGTTGCACCTGCTCAAGCTCAACGAAGGCCCCAAAGAAAGAAAAAAACAGTGCCACAAGCCTTAGAAGGACAAGCTTTAGGAGAACAAGCCCCAGTCACCTTGGACATGAGCCAAGTCTAAGAAGCCATTGATAGCTTATCAAGGCAATATCTAGAGAGTCAAGAGCAACAGAGGAACTTCCAAATGCAAATGATGAACCAACAAGAAGAATTTCAATCTCAAATGATGGATCATCAAAGAGAGTGGCAGAAGCAAATAATGGAGCTGCAACTCGATCAAGGCAAACAACTTGGTGAATCCATCATCATGGTAAATCAAAGGCAAGCTCAACAACAAGAAGCCATCCAAAGACTACTTTAAATGCAAGCCCAGCAAGATGCACATATTCATGAAATGCATCGAAGACAACATGATCATATGGAAGCATTTGATGAGTACAGAGCATTCTAAGAAGGGGTTTATCTAAGTAGAGCTGGGTATAATATAAACACTCAAGCTACGCTCGGCTACTTGGTTGGGCAGCTACCAATGCTAAATCTAGGAATCAAGAGGTATGAAGAAGTTCATGATGAGCTAGCACGACTAGAGAAAGAGAGAGTAGAGCATAGCCATGAATCAGTGAGAAAAGCATTGGAGGATTGGAAGAAAACAAGGATGACACAAGGGTAAAGGGGTACAAGCAGTAAAAAAGAAGGAGCAACAAAGAAAAAGGACAAACAAGTGGAGGGACATGAACAAGACAAATGATAAACAAGGTGGTGTAGTTCTTTAATTTTTTTAGCTTTAAATAAGAAAAATCATGTATGAAATAAAACATGCTTCCATAATTTGTTTATGAATTTCAAATTGCATTTAGTTTCTTTTAGCTTAATTTGGCTTGTTAGCTAGCTTGAGCGACCATATCACTCCTCCTTGCTTAAGTGTATGCTTTGTTCTTAAGTTTAGTAAAAGAAATTGTAAGAAAATGTTGTGAAAAAGAAAGAGTGAAGTCCAAAGTTTGAAGAATAAAGTCCTAGTGTTTGTGGTGGTAATTACTAGCTAAGTTGATTCATCAATAAGGTTGAAGGCTAAAGTATCTCTTGAAATATTAGCTTAATATGCATTCTATGAGACTTAGATGAATAGAAAGATCATGGAAAGAAAAAAAATGAAAAAGAAAGAAAAGAGCAAGGAATAAAGCTAGGCACCAATAGTTTAAACCCTGAGACATGTGTCTGTGGTGTTTTTGTGCAAGGATATGCTTGGATGATTAGGTTCTGAGGAGTGCTTCATCACTTGATAACTTGGGTTAACTAACTCGGGATTATCGACTGAAAGTCCACTATTAAGAGCAAGTTTGTCACAAGACATTTAGCAACCCAAAGAGGTGCTGGGCACCAAGGTCTCAGGAATAAATAACAAACCATGTGCCTGTGATGTGTGCTGAGGAGAGGCTTGAGTAAGTAAGTCTTTAGGGGTGTTTCAACACCTAGCACCTTGAACGAATTGGTTTGGGAGTGTTGGTTGAAAGCTTATCATAAAAAGTTACCTCAACACAGAGCACTTAGCTAAAGAAAGCAATAAGCTCTAAAAAGAAAAAGAAAACAAAAACAAAGCTAAGATTAAGGATCAAGAATAAGAATCTCATAGAAGGCGATAGAGTGAGTATTCAAGAGCATGTTATAGCCTAGAAACCAGCAAGAATATGAACCTAAGTTGTCATGCATGAAACTCCATGAACCAAGGTTTTAGATTCTCTCAATATGAACTTATATCTCTTTGTATTCTCATTCATTTTTCTTATGTTCTATCACTTGCTTAAGGACAAGCAAGATTTAAGTTTGGGGTTTTGATGCCAGGATATCTTGGCTAGTTTCACAAGCCATTTTGAGTATGTTTTAGGTTAGTTTCATGCATTTCTTAAGCAATAAGCAAGTATTTGGCCGAGTATGCATTCATATCTTGATTCAATCAAACATTGTGAATTTTAAATATTTTCGTGAGAATAATGCAAGGATTGAATGATGTAATGAATGATGCATCATTTCATGATTAGAGCAAGACTTTAATGCAATTTGTTTGATTGATTTCAGGTAAGGAGAGGAGTTTTGGGACGTTAATGGTGATGTTAACACCATTAACGTGATCGAAACCAAGAAAGCCCACGTTTGTGGCCACGTTAATGCCACTAACGTGAGCCATTAACATGGAGGACGTGAAGTTTTAGACGTTAATGGTGAAGTTAACACCATTAACGTGATTAAAGGGTAGGAAAGGCCACGTTAGTGCCACTAACGGCTGGGTTAACGTGAATCAAAGAGGTTTTGGGACGTTAGTGACCACGTTGGTGTCACTAACGTCTTCGAGCTAGAAATTGAATATCACGTTACTCACACTAACGGCCTAACTAACGTGACTACTGCCTAACTCAAACTCCTCCTGCACGCTGAGCAAAGCCCAATGAGACTGTTAACTGCTTTAACTGAGCTCAAGGGCCCACATCCAGATACTTGCAGACTCAACTGAGGATTAGAGTAGTAGTATATATAGGGGTAGTTTTGAACTAGAAAGGGGACTGGGACCTGGGGGATCCAGGATTGTAAACACCCAGAATTTACTTTGTACTTAGTTTTACTTTCAATGCAATTTACATTTCCAATTAATATTCCCAGAGCCATGATCAACTAAACCCACTTCATTGGGGTAGGGAGCTCTGCTGTAATTCAATGGATCAATCATAGTTCTTGTTATTCTTATTATTTTCATTCTCTTTGATTTACTTGAAAGCTTTCAATCTTCATCCAATTGAGCAATTGTCTCAGAAGAGAAATTGTTTATACTTGGATTTTCTCGGAGCCTTAGAAGAGGAACGAGGAAATCATGCTAGAAATACTTTCTCATGTTGGACTAGATTGTGGGTTGGACGGATATAGTGACATATAATCCTCCCGATACTTTGATCTAGAAAAACATGTGGTATAATCAGTGATCGTACTTCATCTCTTCCCATGAGTAATTAGATTAAGGAATTGGGCAATTGTTCAAGCTTAGAGAGATTGAATTGCCAAGGAATTGGGATTCAATCACCTAAGATTGCCAAGAGATCAATGAGTTGCATGGATTGAGGAAGAGATGAGAATGAACTTGATCCGGAGAATACAATATCTCCTGAAGCCAATGAGCTTCCCCATTCTTATCTTCCCATTCTCTATATTTTGCTGTTTACTTTGATGTTCAATACCCTGATGGGATGGAAAACGTATCCGCACAAACTACCAGCAAGTATACTAGGTCAAACCAAGTAGTAAAACTCATAAGAGTGAGGTCGAGCCCACAGGGATTGATGGATCAAGCAATTTTAGTTGGGTGATGGGTCTAGTCAAGCTAATATTGAAAGGAGTTCGGTGAAATTAAATGAGCAGAAAGTAAATTGCAAGAGAGTAAGACAACAAAATGTAAAGTGCTAGAAACTTAAATGCTGGAAGTAAAGGACTAGAGAATTAAATGCTGGAAAGTAAATGACAGAAACTTAAATGGCGGGAAATGAAAAGGGCTGGGACTTAAAGAGCAATAAATTTAAATTACTTGAATCTTAAATTGCAAGAAAATAAAGCACAAATGTAAATGGCAATAGAAACGTAAAGTGCATGAAAAGTAAAGGGGTCTTGGGTGCTGGGAAAACTAAGGAAGCAGTAAACAATTACAATTAAAGGAAATTCAAGGTAAGCTAAATGAAGAATATCAAAGAGAAAGATTCATTAGGGATTGGAAATATCATAATCCATCATGAATCAAATGGGTCTCAACTTCCTTCTCAATCATATGAAGTAGATCTATGGCGGATTGTAATTGATTGGATCCCAATTCCTTGGCAACCCAATCTCTCTAATCACAATCAATCTTGCCAATTCCTTGATCTAATTTTTATGAGAAGAGGTTAAGTGCATTCTCTTATCCATAAGCCACACAAATTCTCAAGACCTCAATTCCTCCCGAATAGTGTTGGTCAAGAGATTTGTGAAGGATAGAGCTCCAATTCTAATGCCCATGATTCCCCTTCCGAGGCTCACACAAGCATTCAATTGATTCAAACTCCCTTTCAGAGTGAGTGAATCATAATCAATATAGAAGATATCCTTTAGCTACAACAAGCGGATTGAGAAGAAGAAGAAGTTCATTCAATCATGTGAATTACAATAGAGCTCCTCCCCTAATGAAATGGGGGTTTAGTTCATCATTGCTCAATCAAAACAAAAAGGAAAAGAAAGTACATAAAACTAAACGAAAAGTCCAAAGTAAATGATTTCAGGGTTTCCCAATTAGGGTCCCTGCTTCCCAGCTTCCTTTCTAACTCAAAATCTATCCTATTTATACACTTTTTGAATCAAACTTTAAGTCTTTGGATATGGGCTTTGGCCTTTTTTGAAGCAAGTTAGGAGTGGCTTTTAGTGACGTTGGCATGGGCGTTAGTTAACTAACGTTCACAAGCTTGCATGGGTGCCATTGAAAATGAAGTCAGCATGGGCATTAGTCACTAACGTTGGTTTGCACTAACGGTGGCCAACGTTCCCTTTAAAACCATTGAGGAACGTTTGTGGCAACGTTAATGCACCAACGTTGCTACCATTGTTTGCTTGGTCACTCGTACGTGTCACCCACGCATGCACGTCGCTGACCAGTTTTCCATGCAAATTTCTTTAAAACTATCGAAAACGTTGGTGGCAACGTTTGTGGGAACGTTTGCACACCAACGTTGGCACCCTTTTAGCTTGCAACGTTGGTGAGCCAACTTTGGCCACCAACGTTACTTGTGAGGCTTGGCATGTTGGTGGGCAACGTTGGTGAGCCATTTTAGGCCACCAACGTTGCTCACTCTCTTCCTTGGAACGTTTGTGGCAACATTGGTGAGCCAACTTGGCTACCAATGTTGCTCAACTTTCCTTAAGCCATCGTTTATGGCAACGTTGGTGGACCAACTTGGCCACCAATGTTGCTCACTCCTTCTTAAGCCAACGTTGCTCACTCCTTCTTAAGCCAATATTTGTGGCAACGTTGGTGAGCCAATTTGGCCACAATCGTTGCTCACTCCTTCTTAAGCCAACGTTTGTGGCAATGTTGGTGAGCCAACTTGGCCACTAACGTTGCATCCTTGCTTTCTTCACAACGGTTGTGGCAATGTTGGTGAGCTGGTGTGCGAAATCGTGATCATTCCTTCCTTGGTAACGGCGCTAAAAACTCAATACGCACGTTCATGTTCTTAATTCTATTTCACAACTTCGTACAACTAACCAGCAAGTGCACTGGGTCGTCCAAGTAATAAACCTTATGTGAGTAAGGGTCGATCCCACGGAGATTGTCGGCTTGAAGCAAGCTATGGTCACCTTGTAAATCTCAGTCAGGCAGATTCAAATGGTTTTATGAATTGATAAGGAAAAGATAAATAAAATATAACTAGGATAGAGATACTTATGTAATTTATTGGTGAGAGTTTCAGATAAGCGTATAGAGATGCTTTTGTTCCTCTGAACCTCTTGCTTTCCTGCTGTCTTCATCCAACCATTCCTACTCCTTTCCATGGCAAGCTTTATGTAGGGCATCACCGTTGTCAATGGCTACATCCCATCCTCTCTGTGAAAATGGTCCAATGCGCTGTCACTGCATGGTTAATCATCTGGCGGTTCTCGATCATACTGGAATAGGATTTACTATCCTTTTGCGTCTGTCACTACGCCCAGCACTCGCGAGTTTGAAGCTCGTCACAGCCATCCCTTCCCAGATCCTACTCGGAATACCACAGACAAGGTTTAGACTTTTCAGATCTCAAGAATGGCCATCCATGGGTTCTAACTTATACCACGAAGATTCTAATATCTCGGACTCAGTCCCCTGTATTAGATATCTAAGAGATATTCATTCTAGCATGTTTGCATGTAGAACGGAAGTGTTTGTCAAGCACGCGTTCATAAGTGAGAATGATGATGAGCGTCACATAATCATCACATTCATCATGTTCTTGGGTGCGAATGGATATCTTAGAATAGGAATAAGCTTGAATTGAATAGAAAAACAGTAGTACTTTGCATTAATCTTTGAGGAACAGCAGAGCTCCACACCTTAATCTATGGTTGTGTAGAAACTCTACCGTTAAAAATACATAAGTGATGAAGTTTCAGGTATGGCCGAATGGCCAGCCCCCATAAAGGTCTAAGATAGCATAAAACTAATCCCAGAGAATGTAAATACAATAGTAAAAAGTCCTATTTATACTAAACTAGTTACTAGGGTTTACAGAAATGAGTAAATGATGCAGAAATCCAATTCTGGGGCCCACTTGGTATGTGCTTGGGCTGAGCATTGAGCTTTACACGTGTAGAGGTCTTTCTTGGAGTTGAACGCCAGTTTGTAACCTGTTTCTGGCGTTTAACTCCACTTTGCAACCTGTTTCTGGCGTTTGACTCCAGAATGCAGCATGGAACTGGCATTCAACGCCAGTTTACGTCGTCTATCCCTAATCAAAGTATGGACTATTATATATTGATGGAAAGCCCTGGATGTCTACTTTCCAACGCAATTAGGAGCGCGCCATTTGGAGTTCTGTAGCTTGAGAAAATCCACTTTGAGTTCAGGAAGGTCAGAATCCAACAGCATCTGTAGTCCTTCTTCAACCTCTGAATCTGATTTTTGCTCAAGTTCCTTAATTTCAGCCAGAAATTACCTGAAATCATAGAAAAACACACAAACTCATAGTAAAGTCCAGAAATGTGAATTTTAATTAAAAACTAATAAAAATATACTCAAAACTAACTAAATCATACTGAAAACTATGTAAAAACAATGCCAAAAAGCGTATAAATTATCCGCTCTTTGTGAGCCAACTTTGGCCACCAACATTGCTTCCTCTGCTTCTTCCTTGCCCTTTCCTCTGCTTCTCCTCACCTATCATCAGCCAAACAAATGTATCAAAGCCTTGCCACAATCACAAGATTTTGCATCATTCATAGCATTCAAGTAAATCTTGCATAAATCTCATGAAAATACACAAAATTAACAATATTTGATTGAATCAATAGGCAAGCATACCTTTCTCATCCAAAACTTACTTATTGCCTAAGAAAGTGCATGAAACCAAATGAAAACTAATGAGAAAGGCTTGTGAAACTAGCCTAAGATGTCTAGGCATCACAACACCAAACTTAAATCTTACTTGTCCCCAAGAAAGTAGTAAAACATAAGAAGAATGAATGAAAACAGAGAAGAGTTTAGGTCCTTATTGGAGGATAATCAATCTTGGTTCATGGGATTTCATGCAGGATATCTTTGAAGCTCAACACTTATTGATTTCCAGGCCACAACATCCCTTTAAGTACTAACTAAGGTGCTTCTATGAAAACCTTTTTATTCCTTGATCCTTGGTGCCTTTCTTCTTTCTTAGAAACTTATTCTTTATTTAGCTTAGTGTTCTGTGTTGAGGTAGCTTTTTAAGGTAAGTTTTCAGTTAACACTCTCGACCCATTTGGCTCAAGGTGTTGGGTGATGAAGCACCCCTCAGACCTACTCACTCAAGCCTCTCCTCAACACATACACACCACAGGCATTTGGCTTGTAATTCAACCTAGAGACATTGAAATGGTTGCAAATAACCAATTCATGTACACTTCTAAAAGAAATCCTGTGAATAATGGGACAAATCAGAAGAAAGGAGTTCTTGAGATTGATACTCTGAATGCCATATTAGCTCAGAACAAAATATTGACTCAGCAAGTCAATATGATTTCTCAGAGTCTGTCTAGAATGCTAGCAGCAACAGGCAGTACCAAAGAAGCTTCATCTGAAGAAGAAGCTTATGATCCTGAGAACCCAGCAATGGAAGAGGTGAATTACATGGGAGAACCCTATGGAAACACCTATAATCCTTCATGGAGAAATCATCCAAATCTCTCATGGAAGGACCAACAGAGGCCTCAATAAGGCTTCAACAACAGTAATGGTGGAAGAAATAGGTTTAGCAATAGCAAGCCTTTTCCACCATCTTCTCAGCAACAGACAGAGAATTCTAAGTAGAGCCACTCTGACTTAGCAGCTATAGTCTTTGATCTAATTAAAACCACTCAAAGTTTCATGTCTGAAACAAGATCCTCCATTAGAAATTTGGAGGCACAAGTGGGTCAACTGAGTAAGAAAGTTACTGAACTCCCTCCTAGTACTCTCCCAAGCAATACAGAAGAGAACCCAAAGAGAGAATGCAAGGCCATAAACATGTCCCACATGGCCGAATGCATAGAGGAGGGAAACGCAGTGATTTCCACTGAGGAAGACCTCAATGGACGTCCACTGGCCTCCAAGGAGTTCCCTAATGAGGAACCATGGGAATCTGAGGCTCACACTGAGACCATAGAGATTCCATTGAATTTACTTCTGCCATTCATGAGCTCTGAGGAGTATTCTTCCTCTGAAGAGGATGAAGATGTTACTGAAGAGCAAGTTGCTAAGTACCTTGGAGCAATCATGCAGTTAAATGCTAAGCTATTTGGTAATGAGACTTGGGAGGATGAACCTCCCTTGCTCACCAAAGAACTGGATGACTTGACTAGGCAGAGATTACCTCAGAAGAGACAAGATCCTAGAAAATTCTCAATACCTTGTACTATAGGCACCATGACCTTTGAGACGGCTCTGTGTGACCTGGGGTCAAGTATAAACCTCATGCCACTCTCTGTGATGGAGAAGCTAGGGATCCTTGAGGTACAAGCTGCAAGAATCTCACTAGAGATGGCAGACAATTCAAGGAAACAGGCTTATGGACTTGTAGAGGATGTCTTGGTAAAGGTTGAAGGCCACTACATCCCTGCTGATTTCATAATCCTAGACACTGGGAAGTGTAAGGATGAATCCATCATCCTTGGCAGACCCTTCCTAGCCACAGCAAAAGCTGTGATTGATGTTGACAGAGGAGAATTAGTCCTTCAAGTGAATGAGGACTCCCTTGTGTTTAAGGCTCAAGGATCTCCTTCTGTAACCATGGAGGGGAAGCATGAAAAACTTCTCTCAATGCAGAGTCAAGCAGAGCCCCCACATTCAAACTCTAAGTTTGGTATTGGGAGACCATCATCATGCTCTGAGTATCTGTGAGGCTCCATGAGAGCCCACTGTAAAGCTATTGACATTAAAGAAGCGCTCGTTGGGAGGCAACCCAATTTTATCATATCTATTTATTTTCCATTGTTATTTCATGTTTTCTGTAGGTTGATGATCATGTGAAGTCACAAAAATAACTGAAAAAGCAAAAACAGAATGAAAAATAGTATTAAAAATAGCACACCCTGGAGGAGAAATTTACTGGCGTTTAAGGGTAGCAGAATGGGCGTTAAACGCCCAGTCTGGCACCATTCTGGGCGTTTAACGCTAGAAATGGGCACCAGACTGGCGTTTAACGCCAGAAAGGGGCACAAAGCTGGCGTTTAACACCAGAAAAGGGCACAGAGCTGGCGTTTAAACGCCAGAAAGGGGAGAAAAGTTGGCGTTAAACGCCAGAAATTGGCAGCAACCTGGCGTTTAACGCCAGGATTGGCAATCAAGGGGGTGTTTACACGCCAACATGGTGCAGGGATGAGAAAGCCTTGACACCTCAGGATCTGTGAACCCCACAGGATCCCCACCTACCTCATCTCTCTCTCCCTTTTCTTCACACTTTCCTATAACACCCTTCCCTAAATACCCTTCACCAATCACCTCAATACCTCTTCCCCAAATACCCCTCACCTATCAACTCCTACCCTCTTCTCCATAATCTCTTCACCAATCCACATCCATCCATCATAAAACCCCACCTACCTCACCATTCAAATTCATCTACTCTTTTCTTTCTTCTTTTGCTCGAGGACAAGCAAACCTTCTAAGTTTGGTGTGGTAAAAGATAAAGCTTTTTGTTTTTCCATAACCATTTATGGCACCAAAGGCCGGAGAAACCTCTAGAAAGAGGAAAGGGAAGGCAAAAGCTTCCACCTTCGAGTCATGGGAGATGGAGAGATTCATCTCAAGGGTGTATCAAGACCACTTCTACGAAGTTGTGGCCAAGAAGAAGGTGATCCCCGAGGTCCCCTTCAAGCTCAAAAAGGGTGAATATCCAGAGATCCGACAAGAGATTCGAAGAAGAGATTGGGAAATTCTCACCAACTCCATTCAACAAGAGTTCTATGCCAATGCATGGATCACCAAGAACTATGATCAAAGTGTGAACCCGGACCCAAAGAATTGGCTTACAATGGTTCGGGGGAAATGCTTAGATTTTAGTCCGGAAAATGTAAGGTTGGCATTCAACTTGCCCATGATGCAAGGAGATGCACACCCCTATACTAGAAGGGTCAACTTTGATCAAAGGTTGGACCAAGTCCTCATAGACATTTGTGAAGAGGGCGCTCGATGGAAGAGAGATTCAAGAGGGAAGCCGGTTCAACTAAGAAGGCATGACCTCAAGCCCGTGGCTAGGGGATGGTTGGAGTTTATCCAACGCTCAATCATTCCTACTAGCAACCGGTCTGAAGTTACTATAGACCGGGCTATCATGATCCATAGCATCATGATTGAAGAGGAAGTAGAAGTTCATGAGGTTATATCCCTAGAGCTCTACAAGGTGGCGGACAAGTCCTCTACTTTGGCAAGGTTATCCTTCCCTCATCTCAATTGTCACCTCTGCAATTCAGCTGGAATTGACATAGAGGAAGACACCCTCATTGAAGAGGACAAACCCATCACTAAGAAAAGGATGGAGCAAATAAGAGAGCCCACTCATGGACATCAACAAGAGCATGAGGAAATTCCTCATCATGAAATCCCTGAGATGCCTCAAGGGATGCATTTTCCTCCACAAAACTATTGGGAGCAAATCAACACCTCCCTAGGAGAATTGAGTTCCAATATGGGACAACTAAGGATGGAGCACCAAGAGCATTCTATCCTCCTCCATGAAATTAGAGAAGACCAAAGAATCATGAGGGAGGAGCAACAAAGGCAAGGAAGAGACATTGAGGAGCTCAAACACTCCATAAGATCTTTAAGAGGAAGAACAAGCCGCCATCACTAAGGTGGACCCGTTCTTTAATTTCCTTGTTCTTATTTTTCTATTTTTCGAAAATTATGCTTTATGTTTTATTTATGTTTGTGTCTTATTACATGATCACTAGTGTCTAAGTGTCTATGCCATAAAGCTATGAATGTGGTGGCAATACTTTTTGTTTTTCTGAATGAATGCTTGAACAGTGCATATTTTTTATATTGTTGTTTATGAATGTTAAAATTGTTGGCTCTTGAAAGAATGATGGAAAAGGAGAAATGTTATTGATAATCTGAAAAATCATAAAATTGATTCTTGAAGCAAGAAAAAGCAGTGAAAAGCTTGCAGAAAAAAAAGAAAGGGCGAAAAAAAATATAAAAGAAAAAGAAAGAAGAAAAAGCAAGTAGAAAAAGCCAATAGCCCTTTAAACCAAAAGGCAAGGGTAATAAAAAGGATCCAAGGCTGCATCAGTGGATAGGAGGGCCCACAGGAATAAAATTCTGGCCTAAGCGGCTAAACCAAGCTGTCCCTAACCATGTGCTTGTGGCGTGAAGGTGTGAAGTGAAAAGCTTGAGACTGAGCGGTTAAAGTCGTGGTCCAAAGCAAAAAGAGTGTGCTTAAGAGTTCTGGACACCTCTAATTGGGGACTCTAGCAAAGCTGAGTCACAATCTGAAAAGGTTTACCCAGTTATGTGTCTGTGGCATTTATGTATCCGGTGGTAATACTGGAAAACAAAATGCTTAGGGTCACGGCCAAGACTCATAAAGTAACTGTGTTCAAGAATCAACATACTGAACTAGGAGAATCAATAACACTAACTGAATTCTGAGTTCCTATAGATGCCAATCATTCTGAACTTCAAAGGATAAAGTGAGATGCCAAAACTGTTCAGAAGCAAAAAGCTAATAGTCCCGCTCATCTAATTAAGACTGATCTTCATAGATATTTTTGGAATTCATTGTATATTCTCTTCTTTTTATCCTATTTGATTTTCAGTTGCTTGGGGACAAGCAACAATTTAAGTTTGGTGTTGTGATGAGCGGATACTTTATACGCTTTTTGGCATTGTTTTTAGGTAGTTTTTAGTATGTTTTAGTTAGTTTTTATTATATTTTTATTAGTTTTTAAATAAAAATCATATTTCTAGACTTTACTATGAGTTTGTGTGTTTTTCTGTGATTTCAGGTATTTTCTGGCTAAAATTGAGGGACCTGAGCAAAAATCAGATTCAGAGGCTGAAAAAGAACTGCAGATGCTGTTGGATTCTGACCTCCCTGCACTCGAAGTGGATTTTCTGGAGCTACAGAGGCCCAATTGGAGAGCTCTCAATTGCGTTGGAAAGTAGACATCCTGGGCTTTCCAGCAATATATAATAGTCCATGCTTTGTCTGAGATTTGATGGCCCAAACCAGCGTTCCAATTCAGCATAAAAATTTTGGCGTCAAAACGCCAGAACTGGCATAAAAGCTGGAGTTAAGCGCCCAAACTGGTACAAAAATTGGCGTTTAACTCCAAGAAAAGTCTCTACACATGGAAGCTTCAATGCTCAGCCCAAGCACACACCAAGTGGACCCGGAAGTGGATTTTTGCATCATTCACTCATTTCTGTAAATCTTAGGTTACTAGTTTTCTATAAATAGGAACCTTTTGCTATTGTATCTTAAAATCTTTTGACCATCTTTGGAACTTATATGTTCACGTTTGGGGGCTGGCCTCACGGCCATGCCTAGACCTTTTGTTCTTGTATATTTTCAACGGTGGAGCTTCTACACACCATAGATTAAGGTGTGGAGCTTTGCTGTTCCTCATGAATTAATGCAAAGTACTATTGTTTTTCTATTCAACTCAAGCCTATTTCTTCTCCAAGATATACACTCATTCTTCAACCTGACAAATGTGATGATCCGTGACACTTATCATCATTCTCACCTATGAACGCGTGCCTGACAACCACTTCCGTTCTACTTGCACTAGCTTGAGTGCGTATCTCTTAGCCTCCTGGTTCATGAGGCATGGTTGCCTCGCCTGACAACCGAGCCTTCCATTCAAGGAGATCAGAGTCTTCGTAGTATAGGCTAGAATCAATTGGCAGCATTTTTGAGATCCGGAAAGTCTAAACTTTGTCTGTGGTATTCCGAGTAGGATATGGGAAGGGATGACTGTGACGAGCTTCAAACTCGCGAGTGTTGGGCATAGTGACAGACGCAAAAGGATCAATGGATCCTATTCCAACATGATCGAGAACCAACAGCTGATTAGCCATGCGGTGATAGCGCATTTGGACCATTTTCACTGAGAGAACGAGAGGTAGCCATTGACAACGGTGAAACCCAACATAAGCTTGCCATGGAAAGGAGTATGAATAATTGGAAGAAGGCAATAGGAAAGCAGAGGTTCAGAAGGAACAAAGCATCTCCATACGCTTATCTGAAATTCTCACCAATGATTTACATAAGTATCTCTATCTTATTTTATGTTTTATTAATCTTTTAATTATCAAGTCTCTATAACCATTTGAATATGCCTGACTGAGATTTACAAGATGACCATAGCTTGCTTCAAGCCGACAATCTCCGTGGGATCGACCTTACTCACGTAAGGTTTATTACTTGGACGACCCAGTGCACTTGCTAGTTAGTTGTGCGGAGTTGTGACAAAGAGTTGAGATTACAATTGTGCGTACCAAGTTGTTGGCGCCATTGATGATCACAATTTCGTGCACCACTTATTACTTGTTTCTTTCTTTTTTTGTTGCCAACGTTGGTGCTGGCGTTGGTGGCCTAACTTTGCCACCAACATTGGCTTTTCTTTCCTTCTTTGTTTTTCTTCCTTTCTTCCAAGGATCCTTATTCACAAAGGTATCATATAAAGCAACTAAGTTCATACTTAGAGAACATTCTACCCTTCATCTTTATTAGTGAACTTGCTAAGTTTTCAAACATGCACCACCACTTAACCTTATTCTATCTTCTACCAAAGAGGGACTTTTACTCTTTCTTGTTTCACAACATTTTCTTTTATTCAAGCAAAGGGAATCAAAGCATACATTGAAGCAAGATGGAATGGCATAAAAACTTAGGCTAGCACACATAAATGACAATTAAAGAAAGTAAACAAATAGAATGTAAATGACTTAGACTAAAGACAAACTCATAAACTAAGCATGAGAGCATGTTCTTCCTTATTTAAATTGATGAATAAGGAGCAGCACAACCTTTCATTCTTTAGCTTGCTTTCCCTTCTTCTTCTTCTCTCCTTCTTGGTCTCCTTTTTAGTCTCCTTCTTGTGGAATGCTTATGTCTCCCTTGTCATTTTGTTTCCCCTTTTGCTTCTTCCAAAATTCAGCTTTCTTCATTTTCTTCTCTACTGCCTCTTCATGGTGCAATGCTCTTCCTACTTCCATTTCCCTTAGCCTCTCAAAGTCTTCATCATACCTTCGGATTGCTGGATTTAAGTCAGGCATATATTCAATTATGTAATTGAGCTTGGATTGAGTATTCATGTCATAATCACGTTGATTTGCATGTCTTCCATCATAAAGAGTAGTGAACTCCTTGAATGCTCTCATGCCATCAATCTGGCGTTGGGTAAGCTCTTGGATTTGCCTCTCTAGACGGTCTTGCCTTTCTGTCACTTGGTTGATGGATTGAAAGAGGTAGGAGTAATGCTCCTTGTTTTGTTCTGCAATTCCTTTTATTGATTTATGAGATGGAATTGGAAGTGTCTTTGTTGTTCTTGGCTTTACAAAAACTGCCTTGACATTTCATCAATGGCTTCTTGTATTTTCCTCATGTCCATAGTGGCTGGTATTGGAGCTTGTTCCTCCTCATGTTGCTCTTCTTCTTGTTACTCCACTCTTCTCTTTCTTTGTGGCCTTCGTTGGCTTTGGGCAGCACTGACATATGATATTCTTTGGAGGGGAATTGGCTTGCTCAGATTTAACCAAATGGGGTCTTCATCTTCAAACACCACCTTAGCTTTCTTGCAAAGGTGCAAGATGGTGCTAGGGTAGTGGAGCCAAGAGTCAGGATCACTCTTCTCGGATATCTCTTGAATGTTCTTGGCTATGAGTTCATGGACTCTAATCTCTCCTCCTATCATAATGCAGTGCACCACTCTCTTTATATTGACATCTGAAGTGTTTACACTAGCCAGGATGGATCTCCTTACAATTTTATACCATCCTTTGGCTTTTGGGATGAGGTCTCCTCTTCTTAGAAACCTTAGCATTCTATTGGAATCCCTTACCGAGTCAGCCCCAATAACACAAATATCATTGACAATCTACTCACAATCAGGGTCGCCACTTACTCTTTCATGATAACTAACCACTTCAAAATGTGTTGTTCTAAGGCCAAGAACCTTCATGATAGCCTTTGGACTGAAATCAACTTCTATACCTCTTACATAGCTTTCGTAAGAGGTGTCAATGCTTGTGTTTTGCGTCACCGTGTTGGCATAGAATTCCTTCACAAGATTTGCATTTATCCTTGTGATCGGATTAGTAAGGAGCTCCCATCTTCTTCTCTCAATCTTCTCTTTGATTTCTTGGCACTCATCCTCAGGAAGTTGGAATGGTATCTCTAGCAGTATTCCTTTAGGTTTCATCCACTCTAATTGTGTCTCGTGGAATACTGACTTGAACCTTCAATCATCAAAAGGGATTTCTTGAACGGGCTCCTTTCCCTTTCTCCTTTTAGAACTCGATGAGGCTGCCATTGGTTGCTTTATATGAACCGAATAGAAGATAGAGAATGGATGGGGAAGATTGGTTAGTGTAGCTTGTGCAAAGTAGAATGAGAGTATGGCTTGAGGGTGAAGTAAAGTGTTTGATCAAGTGAGAACAAAGACGGTTTGAACAAAGATGAGCACACGGGTATGACTTGAAGTTAAGGGGTTACAAGATGTAAAAAGTGAATGCAAGAAGGTGTAGCCTTGTGTGTGAAGCTCGGACCAAAATGAAGGTTACTTATAAAGAAAATGGTGAGGAAATGGATGGTGGGGATGTATTTGAGATAGTGAAAATGGAGGGTGTGCATGTAAGATTGAATGAAGACAAGGATTGCTTCTTTAATAGGTTGGTAGGTGATGACGGGAAATTAACATCCGCATTAACTACCGGCAAGTATACCGGGTCGCATCAAGTAGTAAAACTCACAAGAGTGAGGTCGATCCCACAGGGATTGATGGATCAAGCAATTTTAGTTGGATAATGAGTCTAGTCAAGCTAATATTGAAAGAGTTTGGTGAAATTTACTAACAAAATGTAAATTGCAAGAATTCTAAAGTGCCGAAAGTAAATGACAGAATGTAAATTGCAGAAACGTAAATGGCAAGAAACTTAAAGTGCATGAAAAAGTAAATTGCATGAAACGTAAATGGGGATTGGGTGCTGGGAAATCAAAGAAAGCAGTAAATTCAAAGTAATTAAATGAAACTCAAGGCAATCAAAGAGAGAAATAACAGAGAGACAGATTCATTAGGGATTGGAGATATTATAATCCATCATGAATCAATGGGTCTCAACTTCCTTCTCAATTATATGAGTAGATCTATGGCGGATTGTAATTGATTGGATCTCAATTCTTTGGCAATCCAATCTCTCTAATCACAATCAATCTTGCCAATTCCTTGATCTAATTGTCATGAGAAGATGTTAAGCATGTTCTCTTATCCATAAGCCACACAAATCCTCAAGACCTCAATTCCTCCTGAATAGTGTTGGTCAAGAGAATTGTGAAGGATAGAGCTCCAATTCTAATGCTCATGATTCCCCTTCCAAGGCTCACACAAGCATTCAATAGATTCAAACCCCCTTCCGTAGTGAGTAAATCTCAATTAAAACAAAAGATATCCTATAGCTACACAAGCAGATTGAGAAGAAGAAGATGTTCATTCAATCATTAGGATTACAATAGAGCTCCTCCCCTAATGAAATGGGGGTTTAGTTCATCGTTGCTCTAAGAACAGTTGCAGGAAATTTAAATTGCATGAAAGTAAATCAAGCTCAATGTAAACTCAAATGTAAAAGTGCAGAAAAGTAAAAGTGTCTGAAATTGAAATTACATAAAACTAAATGAAGCTCAATACAAACTAAAATGTAGAATTTCAAAAAAGAAAAGTGTATCTAAACTAAGAATCCTATACTAAGCTCTCTGGAGTCTCTAATCCTCCAAGAGAGTTCTGGAGTCTCTAATCCTCCAGCCTTCAGAGCCTTCTTTTTCATCTTCAAAAACTCCTCTATTTATACTTTTATTCTCATCTTCAATTGGGTCTTCATGTACTTGGATGTGGGCTTTTGGCCTTGATTGAAGTAAGCTTTGGGTGGCTCTTTTTTGACGTTGACATTGGGATCAATTCACTAACGTTCCTACTTGCATGGGTGCCACTAAAAATGAGCTCAGCATGGACGTTGATTACTAACGTTGGTGGGCACTAACGTTGGCCAACGTTCCCTTTGAAACCATTGGGGAACGTTTGTGGCAACGTTTGTACACCAACATTACTACCAACGTTTGCTTGGTCACGCGTGCGCGTCGCCCACGCGTACGCGTCAAAACTGCTTTTTTACCATTTTACGCGTGCGCGTCACCCACGCGTACACGTGACTTGCTATTTTTCCACTTTCACGCGTACGCGTCACAGCAAATTTTCCAAGGATTTTATCGAAGACGTTGGTGAGAAACGTTTGAGGCAACGTTTGCATACCAACGTTGGCCTGGTCACGCGTGAGCGTCACCGACGCGTACGCGTGGAATGTAAATTTCCACGCTCACGCGTACGCATCGCCCACGTGTGCTCGTCGCAGCCATTTTTTCCAATGCATTCCTTGAGATTTTGTCGAAGACGTTGGTGAGCAACGTTGGTTCACTGACGTTCCTGCCAGCGTTGGGCACCCCTTTTTGCTTAGTAACGTTGCCAGCAACGTTAGTGAGCTTCTTTGGGCCACCAACGTTGCTTTGTTGAGCCTTGGAGCATTGGAGGGCAACGTTGCTTTGCAAGCTTGGAACATTTGAGGCAAAGTTTATGGCAACGTTGGTGAGCTAACTTAGCCACCAACGTTGCTCTCATTCCTTGATAAGCCTTCATAAGCCAATGTTTTTGGCAACGTTGGTGGACCAACTTTGGCCACCAACGTTGCCTTCTTTGCTTCTTCCTTGCCCTTCCTCTGCTTCTCTTCACCTATCATCAACCAAACAAATGCATCAAAGCCTTGCCATAATCACCAGATTTTGCATCATTCATAGCATCAATCAATTCTTGCATAAATCTCATGAAAATGCACATAATTAACAGCGTTTGATTGAATCAAGACATGCATGTAATTCTCATCCAAATGCTTGCTTATTGCCTAATAAATGCATGAAAACCAAGTAAAAACTAATGAAAAAGGCTTGTGAAACTAGCCTAAGATGCCTAGGTATCAGTAGGTTCGGTCATCAAGGTGACACACCTAACCAACCAATGTGCAAGATTGTGCTTCCCCATGAGCAACTTCCAAGGACATGTGACTTGCTTTAGCGCTAGGATAGCTGAGCCTCTCCTTGACTTGTCCTCTCCATCAATCTTCTCTTCCATGTGCCTATTAACCATAACGAAACATGAATTAAATCAATTTAAATGGCGGAAAAATGAAAAGCATTAACTAACTTTTGAACTTTTGAAAATTTGGCTAAGTGTTCCCCATGAATCATCAATCAAAACGTGACTCTTGCAAGCATATATATCACGTTGGTGGACACCAAACTCACTGTTTGGTCATGTGGTTCAAAGAATTAAATTCAATTCCTAGGATGGACATATTGTAAGTCTTATGCATCATCCTAGGTGCCTTGCACACCAAGCTTGTTATCCACCATATAATTCATGTAAAAGTTCAATGAAATCCTTGTCACCTTTGATTCAATTATCATGAGGATTACTTTATTTTCTTCTTTAAAATATGAACTCAAAAAGAATGCAAAACATGGTTTAACTCTCATGAAATTCAAGGCTTAAAATAAATCTGACTCTCATTCTTTATACTCCTAGCATATGTAGAACACCAAACTTAATGTTTGGCTATATACTTCAAGAAAATGCTTGAGTACATATCCTAAGATGTCTATATGTTCATCATGCTTGAAAACCATCTTAGGGTGCCTTTAGGCACACCAAACTTAGAAATTAATCGTATGCTTCAAAATGCTAAATGCAACTGTCGAATTTGTTTATGAAAGACTGAATTCATGCTAGAAAACCATTGATTATTAACACTAAAGCAATAAATGAAAATGCTAAACATGGGCTACCTCTCATGGAGCACTCTTTTATATTCACTAGGTTGGCATTAGTTCTCTGTTAGGGTGGCTGATGGTCATAGTGTCTCAGCTTATCTCCTCTCACTGTGAGCCTTATTCCTGTGTTTTGATTGACAATTTCTGCATGCTCCAATGAGAATATTCTGATGACAATGTAATATTCATTTGAATGTGGAGGGGTTTCCAACTGTTGGTAAGTTAACTTCACTTTGTCGCCCGGTGAAAACCCTTCAGTTGGGATCCTCTTGTTTCTCCACCCCTTAGGCACCTTTTTCTTGTTCTTCATCCCTTTTCTTGATGACTCTCCAATGTCAGGGGCCTTCTTCTTCACTGTCCCCTTTGGTGTCTTTTCTTGCAGCTCATTCTCAGTTTCTTTGTTCTTTTGATCCTTCTGCTTTTCTTCAGACTAAAGCTTCTTTCCCAAGAGTGAATTTATGAGTCCTGGAAATGGTTCCTTTGGCTTCTCTTTTCAGTTTAAGTCCTCCTCCTCAATCCTCATGCAGTCTTTCTTTTCACCAGGAAGTTGCATTTCTTTGAAGACATTGAGGGTGATTTGTTCATCATGTGCCCTTAAGATCATCTCTCCTTTCTTTGCATCAATGATGGCTCTTGCTGTGGCTAGAAAGGGTCTTCCCAATATGATTGAATCACTTCCTTCCTCATCTAAGTCCAGAATCACAAAATCTGCTAGAAAGATGAACTTGCCCACCTTGACTAGGAGGTTTTGTATCACTCCATTGCGTATTATGAGTGACCTATCAGCTAGTTGCAGTGACATTCTTGTAGGTTTCACCTCCTCTATGGATAGCCTTCTCATCATAGTAACTGGCATCAGATTGATGCTTGAACCTAAGTCACACAAAGCCTTATCAATTGGCATGTTGCCAATGGTACATGGTATAAAGAAACTCCCAGGATCTTTGAGTTTTGGTGGTAGGCCTTTCTGAATCACAGCACTGCACTCTTGAGTTAGGATCACAGTTTCTTTTTCTTTCCAACTTCTCTTCTTGTTGATAAGCTCCTTGAGGAATTTCGCATAGAGTGGCATTTGCTCTAATGCCTCAGTAAGTGGAAGGTTGATCTCTAGCTTCTTGAAGATTTCTAAGAATTTGGGGAATTACTGGTCCTTGATTTCTTTGTGCAGCCTTTAAGGGTATGGTAAAGGAGGGATATAGGGCTTCACCTCCTCTTTCAGCTTTTGTGGTTGCTCCTCTAAGACTTGTATTCCCTTCTTTGAGGCTTGTGGCTCTTCTTCCTTCTTGGAGTTCTCCTTATAATTCTCTTCAACCTCTACTTCTTTCTTGCTGTCAACTTTGTCATTCTCCAATGTCTTGCCATTTCTAAGTTGGATGGCCTTGCATTCCTCTTTGGGGTTAGGAATGGTATCACTTGGGAAGGCATTGGTTGGCCTTTTAGCTGGCTACTTAGATAATTTCCCAATTTGCCTTTCCAGATTCCTCATGGAAGCTTCATAATTCTTGTTGGGCATTTCTTGATTCTTCATCAGCTTCTCCATCATCATCTCCAAGTTGGAGATTCTTTGGGATTCTTGTTGTGGTTGTGGTTGAGTGTGGGATGTTGATGGTTGATGGAAGTTATTTTGGTTAGTTGAGGGGTTATTTGGTGGATAGAAGGTGGATATGGGATGATTGTTTTGAGGTTTTCTATATGAATTTTGGTTAGTGGGTTGATGGTTTTGGTGGTTTGTGTTGCGGAAGTTGTTTGGGTTAGAATTTCTCTACCATGAATTCTGGTTTTCTCCCCACTTCAGGTTGGGGTGGTTCCTCCATGAGGGGTTGTATGTGCCCCCATGGAAGTCATTTTGACCAGAATTTGGATTGTGCATGTATTGAACTTGTTCATGCTGCTTGGTGCAGGATTTAAAGTCCACAAACTAACCGGCAAGTGCACCGGGTCGTACCAAGTAGTACCTCAAGTGAGTGAGGGTCGATCCCACGAGGATTGATGGACTAAACAACAATGGTTGATTAATCTACTTAGTTAGACAAACAGAAAAGAGTGTTTTGGTATTCAAAAGCATTAAACAATAATTCAAAAATTTAATAAAGAAAGCAGTAAACAGGTTGTGAAATATGTATGGAGAAACAGTTAAGGTTTCAGAGTTATCTATTTTCCGGATTGACTTTTCTTATTAATTTATTTTAATCATGCAAGATTTAATTCATGGCAAACTATATGTGACTAGACCCTAATTCCTTACACCTTTCTAGTCTCCTCTAAAATTCATCAACCACTAATTCCTTGGTCACTTAATTCCAATTAGAGGGTGAAGTTCAATTCTAGTTTATATGCCACAGAAATCCTAATTACCCAAATATAAGAGGATTATATGTCATGTATCCCGTTAAGTCTAGATAATTAGAAATTTAGGAGAATATGTTTTCAAGTTGTTGTTCAAGTAAAGAGCTTTTCCAATACAAGAACTCAATTAGAAAGAGGGTCATACTTCCGTTCCACCCAAATTTATAAGATAAAGAACGAAAATAATTCTTGAAATAGAAATCAATACATGAATTAAAATAGAAAAATAATAGTATCAATCCATACAATAGACAGAGCTCCTAACCTTAACAGTGGAGGTTTAGTTGCTCATGGTTCAGAGTGGAAAACTGTAAATTGGGTTGAGGTGGAATGAAAAGTGAACTAATGTCCCCCTAGAAGAGAAGTTTCTTTTCTCTTTTATATCTAATCCTAATTAATTTAAAATCTATTTTCTAAAACTAAAATAATATCTTTTCCTATTTTAAATAAAATAAAGTTTAAATCAGAATTAATTTACAATCAGCGTTTTCTGCGTTTTCTGCATATGGCGCATGTCATGCGTATGCGTCAGTCACGTGTATGCGTCGATGGTCTTCTTCGCATGTTACGCGTACGTGTTAGGTACGCGCACGCGTCGCCATGGAAAGCTCCAAATCACGCGCACACGTTAGGTACGCGCATGCGTCGCTCCTCGCTAGTCAACTCTTTTAATTCTTGTGATCCTTCCATTTGTGCAAGCTTCCTCTCCATCCTCTAAGCCATTCCT
>NC_029792.2:97580964-97623643 GCF_000816755.2 Arachis ipaensis | reverse complement strand
CAGAATTGCACACGACTCAAAGTAGCATCCATAGTGGCTAAAAGATAATTAATTCTTGATTAAACTCAATAAATTAAATGCAAATTCACTAGAAAAAGATAGAAAAGATGCTCACACATTACTACTGCTTAGTGTTGTAGGCTTCATAGCTCTCTTCACTTTTCCCCCACACAATTGGAGGTTGGCTAGTTGTGCTTACTGCTACAAGTTACAATCCATCCATTCTTTTTGACATCATCTCCATTTGTTGTTGAAGTTGCTAGTGCATGACTTTGTTCTGAGCTAGGATTGCATCTACACCTTCAAGCTCATAAATGCATCTTTTGGGAGCTGCTTGTCTTTCCGAGGAATAGAAGTATTGATTGTTGGCAACCATGTCTATGAAGTCATGTGCTTCTTGTGCAGTCTTCATCATTTGCAATGATCCTCCTGAAGAGTAGTCCAAGGCCTTTCTTGCCTTCATGGATAGACCTTCATAGAAGTTTTGGAGCTTAACCCACTCACTAAACATGTCCTTAAGACTTCTTCTAATCAATGCCTTGTACCTTTCCCAAGCTTCATATAATGACTCTCCCTCTAGTTGTCTGAAAGTTTGCACATTTGTTTTGAGCTTGATGACTCTTTGAGGGGGTAGAACTTGGCTAGGAACTTGCTAACCAAGTCATCCCAGTTGGTTATGCTTTCTTTTGGGAATGCTTCTAGGCATTGAGTGGCGTTGTCCCTTAGAGAAAATGGGAATAGGAGTAGCTTGTAAATGTCAGGATGCACTCCATTGGTCTTCACTGTGTCACAGATTCTTAACAAAACAGAGAGATGTTGATTTGGATCTTCAGCAGCACTTCCTCCATATTGGCAGTTGTTCTGAACTAGAGTGATGAGTTGTGGTTTGAGCTCGAAATTATGGGCATAGGCATTAGGAGTAAGGATGCTGCTCCCACAATTTCTTGGATTAGGGATGGTATAGGAAGCTAACACTCTCCTTGGATGATGGCCATTGTTGTTGGCCACATCCTCAGGTGGATTATGGAGGTTGTCCTCTATCTCTTGGTCTCCCTCTTCTGAATCTTCTTCTCCAATCAATCTCTTTCCTCTTGCTACTCTTCTTAATCTCAAGAAGGTTCTCTCTAGTTCAGAATCAAAAGAGGTGGATGCACCTCTTCTTCCCCCTGGCAAACACAAACACAGACAAACCAAAAGCAAAACAGAACACTCTATTGCTAGAGTAGTGTTAGAGTTAGTAGACACAAAGTTTCAAACAGTTAGTAGGCTTTAAAGAAAACAAAAGAAAATGCTTAATTGAGACTATTACCTACTTAATCATTGTTAATCTATACCAATCCCCGGTGGTTGTGCTTGTACGCAAAACCCACACTATTTCGTACAACAGCAGCAGTACCAGCAAGTGTACTGGGTCATCCAAGTAATACCTGAGGGAGTCAGGGTCGACCCCACGAGGATTGTGGCTTGAAGCAAGCTTATGGTTGTCTTACAAGTCTTAGTCAGGCAGAATCAGAAGGTCTTTAGAGTTGTAATAGTAACTTATACTTTAAAAATATCAATAGTAACAAGCCAACAAAAGGAGTAGAGTTGAGATTCAGAGTTACTTTGTCTTTCTGAAGTAACTCTGGTACTACCGTCTTCTTTGCTTGTGAATGATCTTCTTCTATGGCAGGCTGTAAGTGATCAAAGCCACATCAATGGTCTTTGATCTCCTCTACTACAGAATGAATGCTAAGGCCCTTGGTATTCAATCTAATGGAGGATGAAACGCAGAGCAATCCATTCTCTTGGCGATCCTACTAAAAACTCCACAGACAAGGTAGAATCTTTCGGATCAGATAACACTGCTTCTTGGATCTAGCCTATACCACGGAGACCTTAATCTCCTCAGAGATCGGCTGAACTGATGTCTCGAGAAGTCCCCAACAAAATCGTGGATTAATCGTCTGAGAGATATAAATCCATAGCAGTTGGTTCGTACTTTTCGGCCAAGTATTCACACAAATCCAAGTAGATGCGGGTGTTTGTTAGGCACGTTCGTCCTAATGTGATGAACAAAGCCAATTTGTCAGATTGTCTTGTTCATCATGATGAAGATCGGGATATACATCTTAGAGATAGATCAGACACGGATCGAGGAAGAAGAAATAGTACTTTAATTAATTCATAGGACTCAGTTGAGCTCCTCCCCTCAACCTAGGAGGTTTAGAAACTCATACTGAAAATAAAATACATGGAAAAATGAAAATAATGGCAGACCTCCCTCCTAGAGGAGTAGGAAGGTGATGAAAAATGTTCAAGTCTAAAAGATCTTGTAAATTACATGAATAAGATCCCTTAAATACTAAACAGATGACTAGTAAGGGTAAAATAGTCTATTTAGTGCTAAAATCCACTTCTGAGGCCCACTTAGTGAGTGTTGGCTGAGTTTTAATGAGATCCACGTGAATTAAAGTTTCTTAGGTGTGGAATGCCAGCCAGGGGTCCTTTCTGGGCCTTTGGACGTTGAACTCTGTTCTTTGGGCACTGGACATCTGGAAAGGGGCAGGAAGCTGGCGTTGGACGCCAGTTTTGGGCCTTCTAATTCGAAGCAAAGTATGGACTATTATATATTGCTGAAAAGCACTGGAAGTCAGCTTTCCATATATGTTGAGAGCTCCTCATTTGGACTTTTGTAGCTCCAAAAAATCTCTTTCGAATGCAAGCAGGTTAGATTTGGACAGCATCTGTAATGCTTTTTCTATCTCTGAATCAGACTTCTGCTCCAGCTCCTCAATTTCAGCCAGAAAATACCTAAAATTGCCCAAAAATACAACACCAAATATAACACTAAAACCTATAAAAACTTCATAAAAACTAAATAAAAGCGTATAAAATATCTGCTCATCACAACACCAAACTTAAACCGTTGCTTGTCCCCAAGCAACTAAAAACACAGTAGGATAGAAAAGAAAATTAAGATACAATAAATTTCTAAGTTTTAAATGAAGCTTAGTTAAAATTAGATGAGCGGGACTTAGTAACTTTTTGCTTCTAAATAGTTTTGGCATCTCACTATCCATTGAAACTCAGAGATGTTGGCATCTTTAGGAACTTAGAATCTAGATGATATATTATTGACTCTCCTAGTTAAGCTTATTTTGATTCTTGAACACAGCTTTTTGAGTCTTGGCTGTGACCCTAAGCACTCTGTTTTCCAGTATTACCACCGGATACATTCATGGCACAGATACTTTACCTGGGTGAACCTTTTCAGATTGTGACTCAGCTTTGCTAGAGTCCCCAAATAGAGGTGTCTAGGGTTCTTAAGCACACTCTTTTGCTTTGGACCACGACTTTAACCGCTTATTCTCAAGCTTTTCACTTGACACCTTCACGCCACAAGCACATGGTTAGGGACAACTTACTTTAGCCGCTTAGGCCAGGATTTTATTCCTTTGGGCCTTCCTATCCATTAATGCTCAAAGCCTTGGGTCCTTTTACCCTTGCCTTTTGGTTTAAAGGATTACTGGCTTTTTCAATCTGCCCTCCTTTTCCTGCATTTTTTGGCAGTAATGGGTTTTTCTACTTTTTATATTTTTTCTTTTTTGCCATTTTTTTTCTTCCTTTTGCATGCATATATATATTTTTTTCTTTTGCAACATGCTTTTTCTTTTGCTTTTTGCTGCTTTTTCTTGCTTCAAGAATCAATTTTTAGATTTTTTTTAGATTATCAATAATACTTTTCCTTTTTCCTTATTCTTTCAAGAGCCAACATTCATAAATTTCAACTTCAAATATGAACTGTTTATTTCATACATTTAGAAAACAAAAGCAAATGACACAACACCAAACTAATTAAACTAATCTTATTTTAAACTTGAAATTCATGCATCTTTCAATTCTTTTCAATAAAAAAATCTTTATTTAAGCAAGGTGAGAGATATATGGAATATTTTATAACTTTTTAAGCCATCAATGCAAATGATCATGTAACTAGGACAAGAAAACAGATAAACAGACAGAAAATAGAAAAATAACAGAAAAGGATTAAAAGAGAATGAATCCACCTGAATGATGGTGGCCAGTGCTCCTCCTTGAGGATCCCATGTAGTGCTTGATCTCCTCTATTTCACTCGTTTGTCTTTGTTGAGGCGGCTGCACATGCTCTTGTGCATGCTTCCTAGTTTGCTCCATCCTCTTCTTCTATACTTAAGAGTGGTAGAAGTCAAAAAGCAAAGCTTTTGCAACACCAAACTTAAGATTTTTGCTCGTCCTCAAGCAAAGTAGGGTAGAAGAAGGTGGGGTAGGTGGAGCTTCTGTGGGACCTCTTGGTCCTGAGAGGTTAGGGAATTCCAGATTTCCTGCTTCTCTGCATTGGCATTTGAACGCCCAGGGGCTGCTCCCTGGCTGGCGTGCAACGCCAGCAATGTTCCCCTCTTGGGGCGTTGAACGCCTAGGAGGGCTTCCTCGCTGGTGTTCAACTTTAACACTCCACTTGGAGTGTTCTGTTTTCACTACTGTGAAATCTGTCTCTTGACTGATGCACATGATCATGACTCTGACAACTGAAAGGAAAGACAAAAAGAAAATAAATGGTTGAGTAAAGTTGGGTTGCCTCCCAATAAGCACTCTTTTAAAGTCACTAGCTTGACCTTCAGCTCCTTAAAGAGGTGAGTATTGGCTCAGATTTTTGCCCTTGACAATGAATTTTTTGCCTGTCCTCTCATGGATGAGCTCTACATGCTCTAGAGATAGGACTCGGCTCACTGTATGTGGTAAGGCTAGCTTCTTAGTGAAGACAACTCTCATGCCAGGTGAAAGGCCTTCAGTTGGGACTTTCTTGTCCTTCCAACCTTTAGGTACTTTTTTCTCAGTACCTTTGTGCTTAGAGCCTGTTGAGGGCTGTCTAACACCAAACTTAGAATTGATGTCTAGGGACTTTGCAGAGATCTGCACAGAAAGAGAGGGTTGGAACACTAGGTGTTGCACGGTATCTCTCTTCTAGAGGGAGAATTGGGTTGAGGTATCTTGAATAAGATGTGATCCTCGCCTAACTTTAGGGTTAGTTCTCCCTTAGCCACATCAATGATAGCATTAGTTGTGGCTAGGAAAGGTCTTCCAAGGATAACACAGTCATCCTCATCCTTTCCTTTGTCTAAGACTATGAAGTTTGCAGGGATATAGCGGTTTTTAACTTTAACTAAGACATCTTCCACTAAGCCATATGGCTTCTTCATGGTCTTGTCTGCCATCTCTAAAGAGATGTGTGCAGCTTGTACCTCAAGTATGCCCAGCTTCTCCATTACTGAGAGTGGCATGAGGATAACGCTTGACCCTAGGTCACATAGAGCCTTTTCAAAGGTCATAGTGCCTATGGTGCAAGGAATCAGAAAGCGTCCAGGATCTGGAAGCTTCTGAGGTAGCTCGAACCAAAGCATGGAGTTCTTTGGTAAGCAGTGGAGGTTCTTCCTCCAGAGGCTTTGTACCAAATAGTTTGGCATTCAGTTTTATTAGAGCTCCTAAGAAACGAGCAACTTGCTCTTCCCTAGTGTTTTCATCCTTACTTGAGGATGAGTAGTCATCAGAACTTATGCACTGCAGAAGTGTATTCAAAGGAACCTCAATTGTCTTTATGGTTTCCTTTGGTTCTGGGCTGGTGGTCATTGAACACCTAGTAAAGGCTTCTTCACTGGAGTTCAATGCCTTCCTATTTTCCTCGAATTCGGCCTCAACCTCCATGGTTATGGCCTTGTACTCTTCTCTAGGATTAACCTCAGTATTACTGGGGAGAGTGTCAGGAGGGATCTCAGGGATCCTCTTGCTCAGTTAACCAACTTGTACCTCCAAGTTTCTAATGGAGGACCTTGTTTTATTAATGAAACTGTGAGTGGTCTTAGTGAGGCTGGAAACTAGAGTGGCTAAGTCAGAAAGACTCTGTTTAGAGTTTTCTATATTCCCTTGAGAAGATGGGAACAGTGGTCTGTTGTTGAACCTATTCTGGTTCCTACCACCTTGATTGAAACTTTGCTGAGGTTTCTATTGATCCTTCCATGAGAGGTTAGGATGATTCCTCCGTGAAGGGTTGTAAGTGTTTCCATAGGCTCCTTCCATGTAATTCACCTCCTCTATGGTGGGTTGATCAGGATCATAGGCTTCATATTCAAGAGAAGCTTCCTGAGCACTGCCAGCTACAGTTTGCATCCCAATGAGATGTTGAGAGATCATGTTGACCTGTTGGGTCAAGATCTTATTCTGAGCCAAGATGGCATTCAGAGTCTCAATTTCATAAAATCCTTTCTTCTGAGAGGTTCCATTATTTACAGGATTCCTCTCAGAGGTGTACATGAATTGGTTGTTAGTAACCATCTCAATGAGCTCTCTAGCTTCTGCAAGCGTTTTCTTCAAGTGGAGAGATCTACCTACAGAGCTATCCAAGGAGATCTTGGATATCTCAGACAACCCATCATAGAACACGCCTATGAAGAACCACTCTGAGAGCATGTCAGGAGGACATCTCTTAATTAGCTGCTTGTATCTTTCCCAGGCTTCATAGACGGATTTACCTTCTCTTTGTCTGAAGGTTTGAACTTCCACTTTAATCTTACTCATCTTTTGAGGAGGAAAGAACTTAGCCAGAAAAGCGTTTACAAGCTTTTCCCAAGACTCACGACTCTCTCTAGGTTGGGCATCCAACCAGAACTTAGCTCTGTCTCGCAAAGCAAGGGGAAAAGCATCATCTTGTAGACTTCTGGATTAACTCCATTAGTCTTTATAGTATCACAGATCTGTAAAAATTCTGCTAAGAACTGTTGTGGATCTTCCAGTGGAAGTCCATGGAATTTGCAGTTCTACTGCAGAAGAGAGACTAGCTAAGGCTTAAGGTCAAAATTGTTAGCTCCAATGGCAGGTACAGCAATGCTTCTACCATAAAAGTCAGAGGTAGGCATGGTGAAGTCACCAAGGACCTTTCTAGACTCCTCTTGTGGTTCGACCATATCCTCTATTTCTTGTTCAAAATTTTCTGAAAGGTCTCTTCCGGAGTATTGTGCTTTAGTTAGTTGTAAATGCTTCCTCAGAGTCTTTTCAAGTTCAAGATCAGGAGTCAAGAGGGGCTCTTTATCCCTATTCCTAGTCATAAACAAAAAGCCAAAAAAAGAAAGAAAAGAAAGAGACCAAGCCAATAGGCAAGAAGCTCCTCCTTAAAGTCAGAAGTAAAAGAAGAAGAAGAAGATAAAAATTAAAAATAAAAATAAAAATAAATAAAATAAGTATAGGCTAAATACCTTGGATATAGTAGATAGGAGAAAATAAAGAAAGGAAATCACAAGAGAGCTTTCTATGCCAATTGGCAAGAAGCTCCAAGTGAGATGTGAAGAAGATAGATAATGTAGATAAAGAAGTTGAGCTAAAGCTATTAGAGTTGAGTGAAAAGAGATTAGAAGAGAAGAGGTATAAATAGAAAAATTAAATTAAAATATTTTTATTTTTATTTATTTATTTAATTAATTTTCGAAAAATTAGTTAATTAATTTAAAAATATTTGAATTTTTATTGTTGAATTTTCGAAAACAGAAGAGAGAGAGAGGGAGAATTAATTTTCAAAAATTGAGAGAGAAGGGAGTTAGTTAGGTGGTTTTGAAAAAGAAGAGAGAGAAGAAGGAGAAGTATTTTCGAAAATTAAGGTAGAGGAGAGTTAGTTAGGTGGTTTTGAAAAAGATGAGAGAGAAAATAAGAAGTAGTTTTCGAAAATTAAGAATAGAAAAGTTAGTTAGGTAGTTCTGAAAAAGATGAGAGAGAAGATAACATATTAATATTAATTAAGATAAAAAATAAAAATAAAAATAAAAGATAAGAAAAGAAAAGATTTGAATTTTAAAAATAAGATAAGATAAGAAAAGATTTGAAATTGGAATTTAAAATTTTAGAAAAAGATAAGATTTTGAAATTTGATTTTGAAAAAGATATGATTTAAAAATTAGAAGTTAGAAAAGATAAGATAAGAAATAGAAAGATAAGATTAGAAAATTGATTTTGAAAAAGATTTAATTTTTTTTAATTTGAAATTTGAAAAAGATAAGATGAGATTTTTGAATTTTGAAAAAGATATGATAAGTTTTGAAAAAGATAAGATTTTTTTGAAAAAGATATGATTTTTAACTTTTGAAAAATTTGATTTTTGAAAGCTTGATAACTAAGATATGATAAGATTAAATTTTAAAATTGAAATCTGAAATTTTAAGCTAATTTTCGAAAATTATAGTTAAAATTAGTTAGAAAAGATATTTTTTGAATTTTATGATGAAAGAGAAAAACACAAAAAAGACATAAGACTTAAAATTTTTAGATCTAGCACCCTTGTTTTTCGAAAATTTTTGGAGGGAAACACCAAGGGACACCAAACTTAAAAATTTTACGATCAAGACACACACAAGACTCAAGAACACTTTGAAGATGAACAAGAACACGAAGAACAAAATTTAAAGACTCAAAGAACACAAGAACACAAAAAGAAGACACAACACTTAAAATTTTTAGAAGACCAAGACTAAATTTTCGAAAATTGCAAGAAAAATAAAAAGGAAACACCAAACTAAAAGTCTTGACATAAGAATTAAACAAAGAAAATTATTTTTGAAAAATTTTTGAAAGAAGAACTCAAAGAACACGAAAATTTTTAACAAGAGCAAAATTAAAAGATTCAAGAACTCAAGATTCAATTAGGAATGATAAAGAAAAGAAAATATTTTTTGGAAAAAGCTTTTAAAAATTTTTGAAATTGAAGAGCATGAACATGCAGGACTCAATACCAAGAACAAAAATCAAACAAAGAAAATAAAAAATATTTTTGAAAAATTTTTAAGAATTTTCGAAAAAATAGAAGGAGAAGAAAACAAAAATAAAAGACTCAATAAAAATAAAATAATTTACCTGATCTAGGGAGCAAAACAATCCGGAAGTTTGTCCAAACTCAACAATCCCCGACAATGGCACCAAAAACTTGGTTGCGCTTGTACGCAAAACCCACACTATTTTGTACAACAGCAGCAGTACCAGCAAGTGAACTGGGTCGTCCAAGTAATACCTGAGTGAGTCAGGGTCGATCCCACGAGGATTGTGGCTTGAAGCAAGCTTATGGTTGTCTTACAGGCCTTAGTCAGGCAGAATCAGAAGATCTTTGGATTTGTAATAGTAATTTATACCTTAAAAACATCAATAGGAATAAGCCAACAAAAGGAGTAGAGTTGAGAGTCGGAGTTGCTTTGTCTTTCTGAAGTAACTCTGGTACTACCTTTTCTTTGCTTGTGAATAATCTTCTTCTATGGAAGGTTGTAAGTGATCAAAGCCACACCAATGGTCTTTGATCTCCTCTGCTATAGAATGAACGCCAGGGCCCTTGGTATTCAATCCAATGGAGGATGAAGCGCATAGCAATCCATTCTCTTGGCGATCCTACTCAAAACTCCACAGACAAGGTAGAATCTTTCGGATCAGAGATAGTTGCTTCTTGGATCTAGCCTATACCACAGAGACCTTAATCTCCCCAGAGATCGGCTGAACAGATGTCTCGAGAAGTCTCCAACGAAATCGTGGATTAACCGTTTGAGAGATGTAAATCCATAGCTGTTGGTTCGTGCTTTCCCACCAAGTATTGACACAAACACAAGTAGACGCGGGTGTTTGTCAGGCACATTCGTCTTAATGTGATGAACAGAGCCAATTTGTCAGATTGTCCTGTTCATCACGATGAAGATCGGGATATACATCTTAGAGATAGATCAGACACGGATCGAAGAAGAAGAAATAGTACTTTAATTAATTCATAGGACTCAGCTGGGCTCCTCCCCTCAACCTAGGAGGTTTAGAAACTCATGCTGAAAATAAAATACATGGAAAACTGAAAATAATGGCAAACCTCCCTCCTAGAGGAGGAGGAAGGTGATGAAAAAGGTTCAAGTTTGAAAGATCTTGTAAATTACAAGAATAAGATCCCTTAAATACTAAACAGATGACTAGTAAGTGTATAACAGTCTATTTAGTTCTAAAATCTACTTCTGAAACCCACTTGGTGAGTGTTTGGGCTAAGCTTTAATGAGATCCACGTGCATTGAGGTTCCTTAGGCATGGAATGCCAGCCAGGGGTCCTTTCTGGGCCTTTGGACGTTGGACTCTGCTCTTTGGGCGTTGGACGCCAGTTTTGGGCCTTCTAATCCAAAGCAAAGTATGGACTATTATATATTACTGAAAAGCTTTGGAAGTTAGCTTTCCATAGCCGTTGAGAGCGCTCCATTTATAAGATCTGGACAGCATCTGCAGTGCTTTCTCTATCTCTGAATCAGACTTTTGCTCCTACTCCTCAATTTTAGCCAGAAAATACCTGAAATTTCTCAAAAATACAAAAACTCATAGTAGAATCCAAAAATATGATTTTAACACTAAAACCTATGAAAACTTAATAAAAACTAAATAAAAATAACTAAAAACTATATGAAAGTGATGTCGAAAAGCGTATAAAATATCTGCTCATCACCCGGCAACGACACTAAAAACTTGATGGGATGGAAAATATATCCGCACAAACTACCGGCAAGTATACCGGGTCGCACCAAGTAGTAAAACTCACAAAAGTGAGGTCCATCCCACAGGGATTGATGGATCAAGAAATTTTAGTTGAGTGATGAGTCTAGTCAAGCTAATATTAAAAGGAGTTCGGTGAAATTAAATGAGCAGAAAGTAAATTGCAAGAGAGTAAGACAACAAAATGTAAAGTGCTAGAAACTTAAATGCTGGAAGTAAAGGACTAGAGAAATAAATGCTGGAAAGTAAATGACAAAAACTTAAATGGCGGGAAATGAAGAGGATTGGAACTTAAATAGCAAGAAATTTAAATGACTTGAATCTTAAATTGCAAGAAAGTAAAGCACAAATGTAAATGGCAATAGAAACGTAAAGTGCATGAAAAGTAAAGGGGTCTTGGGTGCTGGGAAAACTAAGGAAGCAGTAAATAATTGCAATTAAAAGAAATTCAAAGTAAGCTAAATGAAGAATATCAAAGAGAAAAATTCATTAGGGATTGGAGATATCATAATCCATCATGAATCAAATGAGTCCCAACTTCCTTCTCAATCATATGAAGTAGACCTATGGCGGATTGTAATTGATTGGGTCCTAATTCCTTGGCAACCCAATCTCTCTAATCACAATCAATCTTGCTAATTCCTTGATCTAATTGTCATGAGAAGTGGTTAAGTGCATTCTCTTATCCGTAAGCCACACAAATTCTCAAGACCTCAATTCCTCCCGAATAGTGTTGGTCAAGAGATTTGTGAAGGATAGAGCTCTAATTCTAATGCCCATGATTCCCCTTTCGAGGCTCACACAAGCATTCAATTGATTCAAACCCCCCTTCGGAGTGAGTGAATCACAATCAATATAGAAGATATCCTTTAGCTACAACAAGCGGATTGAGAAAAAGAAGAAGTTCATTCAATCATGTGAATTACAATAGAGCTCCACCCCTAATGAAATGAGGGTTTATTTCATCATTTCTCAATCAAAACAAAAAGGAAAAGAAAGTACATAAATAGGGTCCCTGCTTCCCAGCCTCCTTTCTAACTCAAAATCTATCCTATTTATACACTTTCCCAATCAATCTTCAAGTCTTTGGATGTGGATTTTGGCCTTTGTTGAAGCAAGTTAGGGGTGGCTTTTAGTGACGTTGGCATGGGCGTTAGTTAACTAACGTTCACAAGCTTGCATGGGTGCCATTGAAAATGAAGTCAACATGGGCGTTAGTCACTAATGTTGGTGTGCACTAACGGTGGCCAACGTTCCCTTTAAAACCATTAAGGAACGTTTGCTTGCTCACGCGTACGTGTCGCCCACGCATGCGCATCGCTAACTAGTTTTCCATGCAATTTTCTTTGAAACTATCAAAGACGTTGGTGGAAACATTTGTGGGAATGTTTGTACACCAACGTTCGCACCCTTTTAGCTTGCAACGTTGCCAGCAACGTTGGTGAGCCAACTTTGGCCACCAACGTTGCTTGTGAGGCTTGGTATGTTGGTGGGCAATGTTGGTGAGCCATTTTAGGCCACCAACGTTGCTCACTCTCTTCCTTGGAACGTTTGTGGCAACGTTGGTGAGCCAACTTGGCTACCAACGTTGCTCAACCTTCCTTAAGCCATCGTTTATGGCAACGTTGGAGGACCAACTTGGCCACCAATGTTGCTCACTCCTTTTTAAGCCAACGTTCCTCACTCCTTCTTAAGCCAACATTTGTGGCAACGTTGGTGAGCCAACTTGGCCACCAACGTTGCTCACTCCTTTTTAAGCCAATGTTAGTGACAACGTTGGTGAGCCAACTTTGGCTACCAACGTTGCTTCCTGTACTTCTTCCTTGGCTTTTCCTCTGCTTCCCCTCACCTATCATCAACCAAAAAAATGCATCAAAGCCTTTCCATAATCACAAGATTTTGCATCATTCATAGCATTCAAGTAAATCTTGCATAAATCTCATGAAAATGCACATAATTAACAATGTTTGATTGAATTAAGACAACCATACTTTTCTCATCCAAAACTTACTTATTACCTAAGAAAGTGCATGAAACCAAATAAAAACTAATGAAAAAGACTTGTGAAACTAGCCTAAGATGCCTAGGTATCATACCCCCATTCCCATTTACTTTTTTGCAATTTACTTTCTGCCATTTACTTTTATACAATTTACATTCAGCTATTTACCTTTCCGTCATTTACAATTCTTGCTATTTACGTTTCTCGCCATTTAAATTCTGCAATTCTCAATCCAATTCTGTTTAGTTCAACCAAAACATTCCTCTTATTAAAGTTGCTTAACCAATCAATCCCTATGGGATTCGACCTCACTCTACTGTAAGTTTTTACTTGACAAAAAATTTGGTATACTTGCTGAAGGGGATTTTCTGAGAGGCAGATTTCCCGTTATCATATAGACTACAAAAAGCTCAATGAAGCCACAAGGAAGGATGATTTCCCTCTACCCTTCATAAACCAAATGTTGGAGAGGCTTGCTGGACATGAGTACTATTGTTTCTTGGATGGATACTCAGGCTATAACCAGATTGTAATGGATCCTAAGGACCAAGAAAAGACATCTTTCACTTGCCCTTATGGTGTTTTTGCATATAGACGTCTGACCTTTTGTTTGTACAATGCATCTGCCACATTCCAAAGGTGAATGCTGTCCATTTTTTCTGATATGATTGAGAGGTTTGTTGAGGTTTTCATGGATAATTTTTCAGTGTTTGGTGACTCCTTTCCTAATTACTTACACCACCTTGCCTTGGTGCTCAAGAGATGCCAAGAGACTAACCTAATTTTGAACTGGAAAAAGTGTCATTTTATGGTTACCGAAGGGTAGTCCTTGGCCACAAAATCTCTAAGAAAGGCACAGAGGTAGATAGAGCCAAGGTGGAAGTGATTGAAAAATTACCCCCACCTTGCAATGTCAAAGCAATTAGGAGTTTCTTGGGACATGCTGGGTTCTATAGAAGGTTCATTAGAGACTTTTCAAAAATTGCCAAACCTTTAAGCAACTTGCTTGTCTCTAATGTACCATTCATATTTGATAGAGAATGTATGCAAGCTTTTGATGAGCTTAAAAGTAAGCTATCCTCTGCACCTATTATAGCACCACCTAGTTGGGGCTTACCTTTTGAATTGATGTGTGATGCATCAGATTTTGCTATTGGTGCTATCTTAGGACAAAGGAGAGACAAGCTAGTGCATGCCATCTATTATGCTAGCAAGGTTCTTAATGAAGCCCAAAGAAACTACACCACCACAGAAAAAGAACTCATTGCTATAGTCTTTGCATTTGATAAATTCTGATCTTACCTTATTGGTTCTAAAGTCATTGTGTTTACTGATCATGCAGCACTCAAATACTTGTTAACCAAACAAGAATCCAAGCCTAAATTGATCAGATGGATCCTATTACTCCAAGAGTTCAACATTAAAATCAAGGACAGAAGTGGAGTAGAAAATAAGGTGGCTGATCACCTATCAAGGATCCCACATGAGGAGGATGAAGCACACAGCCCTGGTGTAAATGAAAGCTTCCCAGATGAGAAATTGATGATGATCCAAGAGGCTCCATGATTCGCAGACATAGCTAACTTCAAGGCCATTGGAGAGCTACCTTCCAACATCAACAAACACTTGAGAAGGAAGCTCATCAATGATGCCAAGCATTACATTTGGGATGAGCCTTACCTCTTCAAGAAGTGTGCTGATGGACTGCTAAGAAGATGCATCTCTCATGAGGAAGGACAAGAGGTCCTTTGGCATTGCCATGGATCTATCTATGGAGGACACTTTAATGGAGAAAGGACTGCAGCCAAGGTATTGCAGTGTGGATTCTTTTGGCCTACTATATTCAAAGATGAAAAGGAGTTTGTGACAAGGTGCAATGAGTGTCAAAGAGCTGGCAACCTACCTAAAAAGAATGAGATGCCACAAAGATTCATCATGGAGTTGGAGTTGTTTGATGTTTGGGGGATTGACTTCATGGGACCATTCCCACCTTCATACTCAAACAACTACATATTAGTGGTTGTGGACTATGTGTCCAAATGGGTAGAGGTCATAGCAACATCAACAAATGACAACAAAGTAGTGATCAACTTCTTGAGGAAGAACATATTTAGCCGGTTTGGGGTTCCAAGAGCTCTTATAAGTGATGGGAAAAGTCACTTTTGCAACAAGCAATTAGAGACACTCATCCTTAAATATTGTGTTAAGCATAAGGTAGCCACTCAATACCATCCACAAACCAATGGTCAAGCTAAAATTTCAAATAGAGAGCTCAAAAGGATCCTTGAGAAGACTGTTAGGAACTTAAGGAAAGATTGGTCCAAGAAGTTGGATGATGCTTTATGGGCCTATAGAATAGCTTTTAAAACACCCATTGGCATGTCTCTATACCAATTGGTGTTTGAAAAAGCTTGTCATCTACTAGTGGAGCTTGAACATAGAGCATTTTGGGCTCTAAAGGTGTTAAACTTTGATAATCAAGCTGCTGGAGAAAGAAGGTTGCTGCAGCTTGATGGTGCTCAGGGATTATGTCGGAATAGAATTTCTCAATAAAATCGCGTTGGTAGTATAGCTCTACCCAACAACAATCCCCGAGTATCAAATTTAGAAAGGGATTTGGTTGTCACAAGTTCAACCCCAATAAAAGTAACCGAAGTATTCAAACATCGGGCCATCTCACAAGGAATGGGCAAACATATGCTTCAATATAATTCTACTCTAAAACTAAACAATAGATATAACTAAGACAAGACCATTAGAATTTGGGTTTTCAAATATGAATGATAAAAGTAACTTTTGGCTAGACATGGGAATTGGGGTCACTATCCTTGTCTAATAACCATATCTTGACAATTATGAGGAACCAAACTCATTAAGTCTACTTCTATTCTTGAAGTACGTTAAATGGTTTGGTCAACATCAACCCATAAGGTCTAACCTCACTACTAATTAGCATAGTAGTAGGTTAGTGTCAATGGCTATCAAATTGACCACTAAGGGTTCCCAAATCATCAAATCTATTAGACCCAATGACTCAAGTTTACCCAATTCCCTTAGCCTAGGCCAAGAGTAAAGAGAACTACTCCATAATCAAAGTAAACAATTCATCAAACACATGGTAAGCATTGACAAAAGACATGTTCAAATTGCAATTAAATTAAAGTTAACAAGTACCCACTAACAATTATCAACATACAATCACTCAAACAACACAGTTAATCATAGAAATCATCAATGTAACATTAACAAGTCAAGATTCACAACATTCATGCAATGGGTATAAAGTAACAATTGACAAGAATTCATAAAACTAACACAAGATCTAAGCAAAATTATACTAAGGAATTCAAATTAAACAATCAAAACTAGTAATTAACAAGATCCAATTCAGAATTCAACAAGGGAAGATCAAATTAAAACTAGATCTAGAGAAGAACAAGGGTTTCTCTCTCTAGAAGAACAAGAACCAAAAACTAGCTAAAAATTGTGTCTAAGTGTAAAAAAAATGATCCTCCTTTCCCCCTAGCATCCTTGGGTCTTTTCCATGTAGAAACAGCTTGAATTTGGGCCTGATGAGCCTCAGAAATCGCCAGGCACGATTTCCTTTAATGAGGTCATGTGCAGCTTTCCGCGCGTGCGTGCGCGCCGATTGCTTTTGTGATCCACGCGTGTGCGCCAGGTGCGCGTGCGCGTCGGTGAGAATTCTCTGACCCGTGTGGATGCGTCTATCCTTGCGCGCCGCTTCCAGCTATCCTCATGCACGCGTGTGCGTGGAGTGGACGTGCGCGCCCATGCTGAGTTTTCCAAAATCCAAATCTTCATGTTCCTTCCTCTTGTGCATGCTTTCTTTCTCTCTTCTAGGCCATTCTTGCCCTATTAATTCTGAAATCACTCAACAAATACATCACAACATCGAATGGCAATAAAAGAGGATCAAAATATAGCAATTCTAAGGCAAAATAAGCATGCTTTTCATCATGGGGCAATATTAGGAAGAGAACACAAAACCATGCAATTCTTGTGAATAAGTGTGAGAAATATTGACAAAACCCCCCAAATTCTACACAATATAAACCACAAAATTGGGGTTTATCAAATCTCCCCACACTTAAACCAAGCATATCCTCATGCTTAAAATAAAAAGACCAAAGATCATGGTAAGAAAGGGTTTATGAAATGCAATTTCTTAATTAAATGCATGCAACTAGCGTAAAATCATCTATCTACTTGGTCAAGGGTAAATCTATCCTCCAAGAAGACATATGAGCATACGGGGTGAAAATGCTAGGTAGTTCATGAATCCTACCAAATTGAACATCACTATGAAGTGCATATAACTTGCTAAATGAACGCTTGTGAAACCCGGGAACAAGGAGTTGAGTATCGAACCCTCACCGGAAGTGTATCCGCTCTATTCGCTCGAGTGTATAGGGTTTGTCACTCAATCCTCTCCTAATCATGCTTTCCAAGATTTGTCTTTCATCTAACAATCAACAATTACTTAATGCATGCTTACAAGTATCATGAGGTCTTATTCATGGGTTGTAATGGGGCTAGGGTGAAGGTAAAGATGTATATGGTCAAGTGAGCTTAAAATTTGAGTCCTTGATTAACCTAAGATCCCACTAGACACATAGAACAACCTATACAACTATAATACATTACCTAGCTACCTTTGAGCTTCACTTTTTTGCATACTCATGCATTCTTCTCAATTCACATCCCATATGCATTGTTTTTATTACTTTGTCTTGGGGCATCTTTGTCCCCTTTCGTTGCTCTCTATCTCTTTTTTTTCTTAAGTATTCTCATATATACACATATAAAAAAAAAATTTCTTTTGGTCCCCTTTTTCTTGGGGTTCATGTACAAAAGTTTCAATGCATATGGTTTAATCATTCAATACATGAGTATGTTCCCAAATCCTAGAATTTTCAATTACAACTACAATACACCTCTTTACATCTACCCAAATTTCCCAAGTACACCCTCCTAATTAATTGATACACACCTCTACTTACCTAAGCTAATCAAGGATCCAAATTTAGGGGTTTTTCGCTTAGGGTTGTTGATGTGCTCTTTTTAAGAACAAAGAGGGTTTATCATAGGCTCAAATTGGTTAGCAATGGTAGAAAAAAGGGTTAAGGCCTTTTGGGAAAAGCGACTATTGAAATGATGGCCTCAATCATGTAAATACATTCATACACAAAGTAATAGACATATAGAATTAGACAAAGCAAGGATTACACTCATAAAGAGAGAATAATACACACAAGAATGGGAATTAATGGTTAGAAGATATAACCATACAGTAGGCTCAAAACTTACATGCTTGTGTTCTTAGCTCAATCACTATGTTCCAAAATACATTCTTAAAGCAAGTTTACTGCAAAAAAAAATTTCAAAATTTGGTAGGGTATCCCAAAACACAGTTTCTTGGGGAAGAGGTTATTATTTTGACCAAGCAACTCTATAGAAACTAACTATCATGCAAGAAGTATTTACAAACAAGACTAACTACACATGCAATGCACTAACTACTAAGCAAAAGATAAATCCATGGGTGTTGAAAGGAAGAGATTGTTACCCATGGAGATCGGTCAAACGACCTCCCCACACTTAGAATTTAGCACGGTCCTCCGTGCTACCAATAATGCGCAAAGGACAGTCGGGATCGGAACCTTCACTATCCCCTCCTTCAGAGCTCCCATCACTTGGGTTTGAGGTGGATGTGAATATTTCGGGTTCCTCCATGCTAAGGGTAACACAACGCAGAAGCTTCTTGATGTAAGTATATCGGCGTTGGTTGCGCCGCTCATATCTATCAAGCTTCCGGTGTAGATCTTCTATCCTTTGATGTGTGGATCTTTGCCGTGGTGCTGATGATGAGGTGGAAGGGGTAGTAGATGGGAGGGCTATGTCAAGGCTTGGTTTGTTCATGGGAAGATGTAAGTATTTTCCGCTTGGAACCACATCGCCCTTAGCTGGAATGATAGCCTTTGTGTCCATGTCTTCCCAAGGAACACCCGCAGCAGCAACTAAATTGAATACCAATGCTGGAAATGGCAAATTGCCCTGGGGTGTGCACTTGTCCCATCGCTTGCTTGACAAGAAGCGGAATGTTCACCGGTCTCTCCGTGAGAACACACCAAACAAGCAAGGCGAGATCTGCCGTGAAGGACGACTTATGGGTGCTAGGTAGCACATAGTGAGATAGGATCTAGGCCCAAGCTCTAGCTTCCACAGTGAGAAAGCGAGCGTCAATGCACTTGGGCCTCATCCAGAGTCGACCATGGGTCCAAAATGTCTCTGGCTCAGCAATGACTCAGAGGATCGAGTCCCAATCAAACCCAAACTTTTCACGCTGATGTAAGATCTCTTGGTAGCCATCCATATCACTTGGTACCGGTAGGACATTAAGTACTTGCTGAATAGCTTTTTCTGAAACTGATACTTGCTTCCGGCGCACGTATACCGATTGAAGAGAGGGAAGATGGTAGTTAGTGTAGAATTCTACCACCCATGAGAGGTTGACCTCTTGTGGTATTCTCAGAAGGAACTCCCATTCTTGCCGTTCAATACGGGGTAAAATACAAGGAGCAACCTTGTCCGACGGAGCGAGTAAATGCTCGGCATGATAGTTCCTCTCAACCATGGCGGGGAACACAAGTTCACAAAAGTGGTTGGGGAATCTTGAAGAATCCTTTGCCGGTTTGCTCTTCTCATTCTCATCAATAGGAGTGGGTGACTTTGCCTTTTTAGAGAGGGGTTTGGCTCCTAATGAAGAGTGCGCCTTGGAGTTTGATCTTTGGGGTGCCCTCTTTACGGCTGGTTTCCTTGAAGCTTTCTCCTTGCCTTTCTTGGTAGCCATCTTGAGAAAGGAAGAGAAATAGGAAAATATTAAACCCAAAAAATCAATTAACAAAATCATGCAAGTGAAATGTGGTGCCCAAAAGAAATATTGCAACAAAGTGATTATAGAGGCATGGGTCACAACACTTGGCATGGGATGCAAGAGGTAGTAAAACATGCAAAATGGCATGAGAAGTATAATCTCAAGCATCCATAACAAAGAGCAAGTCATGTTCAATGAGTATCTAATTGGCAAGTAATAAGAAAAGTGGACTCAAAGCACTTAGAAGAAAGCAAGTGAATGAGGAGAAGCACCAATTTGAAAGTACATGATTAAAATAAACCCAAAATGGCATTCATGCATTTTCTCGAACACTTGGCGTGCAATTATCAAGCAATGAGCAATTATGAGATACTCAACCAATTTGAAGCCCAAAATTAAATATCAAGCATCATATAATTATCACGTATTGACAAAGATAAGGAAAAACAATCAAGAAGATCCATTAAGGCAAATTAAAGCTCAAATTCAACATCCATGGAAAAGCAAGAAAAAGGAAAAGTAAACAAACAAAAACCATAAGTAGTATAATCAAGCACTAAATGACAAAATAAGCAAAGCAACAAGAAGAATCTAACTAGAAGAAGAAATAAGGCAAAGAAAGTAATAGAGGAGCTATGGAAGAAGTAGAACCTTGAGAAGTATAAGAGAAGAATGTGGAATTTTCTTTTGTGAAGATGAGAAAGAAATAGAAGATATGTAGGGCCACCGGAAGTGGTGATGGTCGCCGGTGAATAGCCGGAGACGGTGGTGGTGGATTGTGGAAGAAGGAGAAGAGAAGAGAGGTGATGGAGAAGGAAGAAGGAGGAAGAAGATAAGAAGAGGTAAGAAAGGGGAATAGAACAGGGCGCACGCGCGCACAATGCGCTGGCACAACAGTGGAAGTGTAGTAAGGTGCACGTGCGCGTCAATGGCGCTGACGCGTGAATAAAACTGTGTCCCTAGCACAGGATTGGCATAAAGTTGGCCCAAGTCTCGGGTAATTTGTACCAGAGTTAGCATTCAGCACAGGCGCGCGGACGCGCACAGTGCGCGGACGCGTGCTTGAGTCAATTGTCGACCGGCGTGGATGCGCGCAGTGCGCGGACACGTCGATGTGGGCACAGGCTAGGCACAAGTGTGGCATAACTCTCTGGTTTTCTGTACCAGAGAGGTTAGATTGCACCATCGGCGCGCGCGCGCGCGCGCACAATGCGCTTGCACGTCGATGGATAAAATGCAAAGGGCGCGCAGGCGGCAAGCACGCGGATGTGTTGGTGCCTGGCGCGAGATGGGCACAAAGTGGGCATGACTCTCGGGTTTTTGGCCCATGAGTATAAAATCCACCACCGGCGCGCGCATGCGCACGGTGCGCTGGTGCGTCGGTGCCCTTTTTTCCTTTTTCCTTTTTTTTTACAACATATAAAGAGCTATTCTAACACATTCTTGGCAGGTGGTTAAGTTAGTAGGCAAGAAAACACTTATAAATTCATGCACCATTGATGAGCGGATAATTTATACGCTTTTTGGCATTGTTTTTAGTATGTTTTTAGTAGAATCTAGTTACTTTTAGGGATGTTTTCATTAGTTTTTATGTTAAATTCACATTTCTGGACTTTACTATGAGTTTTTGTGTTTTTCTGTGATTTCAGGTATTTTCTGGCTGAAATTGAGGAACTTGAGCAAAAATCAGATTCAGAGGTTGAAGAAGGACTGCTGATGCTGTTGGATTCTGACCTCCCTGTACTCAAAGTGGATTTTCTGGGTCTACAGAACTCAAAATGGCGCGCTTCTAATTGCGTTGGAAAGTAGACATCCAGGACTTTCCAGCAATATATAATAGTCCATACTTTGGCCGAGTTTAGCCGATGTAAAAGGGCGTTGAACGCCAGTTCTACGCTGCTGTCTAGAGTTAAACGCCAGAAACACGTTACAAGCCAGAGTTGAATGCCAGAAATACGTTACAAACTGGCGTTCAACTCCAACAATGACCTCTCCATGTGTAAACTTCAAGCTCAGCCCAAGCACACACCAAGTGGGCCCAGGAAGTGGATTTATGCATCAATTACTTACTTCTATAAACCCTAGTAACTAGTTTAGTATAAATAGGACCTTTCACTATTGTATTAGACATCTTATGATTTTTAGTTCATCTTAGGATCATATTGATCACATTTTGGGGGCTGGCCATTCGGCCATGCCTGGACCTTTCACTTATGTATTCTCAACGGTAGAGTTTCTACACTCCATAGATTAAGGTGTGGAGCTCTGCTGTTCCTCATGAATCAATACAAAGTACTACTGTTTTTCTATTCAATTCAACTTATTCCGCTTCTAAAATATTCATTCGCACTTCAACATGAATGTGATGAATGTGACAATCATCATCATTCCCTATGAACGCATGCCTGACAACCACTTCCGTTCTACCTTCGATTGAATGATTATCTCTTGGATCTCCTAATCAGAATCTTCGTGGTGTAAGCTAGATTGATGGCGGCATTCATGAGAATCCGAAAAGTATAAACCTTGTCTGTGGTATTCTGAGTAGGATTCTGGGATTGAATGACTGTGTCGAACTTCAAACTCGCGAGTGCTGGGCGTAGTGACAGACGCAAAAAGAGGGTGAATTCTATTCCAGTATGATCGAGAACCTCAAGATGATTAGCCGTGCTGTGACAGAGCATTTGGACCATTTTTACAAGGGGATAGGATGCAGCCATTGACCACGGTGATGCCTCCAGACGATTAGCCATGCAGTGACAGCGCATCGGACCATTTTCCAGAGAGGATTAAAAGTAGCCATTGACAATGGTGATGTCCTTACATAAAGCCAGCCATGGAAAGGAGTAACACTGATTGGATGAAGACAGCAGGAAAGCAGAGGTTCAGAGGAACGGATGCATCTCCATACACTTATATGAAATTCTCACCAATGATATACATAAGTATTTCTATCTTTATTTTCTGTTTATTTATTATTTTATTTTCGAAAACTCCATGACTATTTTATATCCGCCTGACTGAGATTTACAAGGTGACCATAGCTTGCTTCAAGCCGACAATCTCCGTAGGATCGACCCTTACTCACGTAAGGTTTATTACTTAGACGACCCAGTGCACTTGCTGGTTAGTTGTATCGAAGTTGTGAATGAAAAACAATTAATTAAGACGTGCGTACAGAGTTTTTGACGCCGTTGCCTGAGATCACAATTTCGTGCACCAAGTTTTTGGCGTCGTTGCCGGGGATTGTTCGAGTTTGGACAACTGACGGTTCATCTTGTTGCTCAGATTAGGTAATTTTCTTTTTGTTTTATTTTCAAAAATTTTTCAAAAATCTTTCAAAAATTTTCTCCTTTGTTTTCGAAAAAAAAAATATAAATCTTTTCAAAAATATATTTTTCTTCAGAATTTTTAAGAATGAATTCTAGTGTTTCATGATGATTTGTTGAATCCTGGCTGGCTGTAAGCCATATCTAATCTTTTGGACTGGGGTTTCAACTTATCATCACAAGAGCTTGTTGATTCTCACACACTTAGTTGCTCTATACATGGAAAGTATAAATATCTTCTAAAGCTTGACTGGCTTTTAAGCCATGTCTAACCCTCAGATTGGAGCTTTAGACTAAGATTGCAAGATTTCTGGTATTCATATTAAAAATTTTGGAATCCTTATTTTTCTTTTTTTCAAATAATTTTCGAAAAATCCAAAAAAATTCATAAAATCATAAAAATAAAAAATATTTTGTGTTTCTTGTTTGAGTCTTGAGTCAGATTTTAAGTTTGGTGTCAATTGCATACTCATCTTGCATTTTTCGAAAAATCATGCATTCATGGTATTCTTCATGATCTTCAAGTTGTTCTTGGTAAATCTTCTTGTTTGATCTTGATGTTTTCTTGTTTTGCATCTTTTCTTGTTTTTCATGTGCATTTTTGCATTCATAGTGTCTGAACATGAAAGATTTCTAAGTTTGGTGTCTTGCATATTTTCTTTGCATATAAAAATTTTCAAAAATAAGTTCTTTATGTTCATCTTGACATTCAAAGTGTTATTGGTGTTCATCTTGACATTCATAGTGTTCTTGCATTCATCACATGCTTTGATCCAAAATCTTCATGCATTGCATCAGTTTTCATGTTTTTCTCTTTCATCATTAAAAATTCAAAAAGATCAAAAAAATATCTTCCCCTTTTACTCTCTTAAAATTTTGAAAATTAGATTTGACTTTTTCAAAACTTTTAAAATTTAGTTGTTTCTCATGAGTCAAATCAAATTTTCAATTTAAAAATCTTATCTTTTTCAAAATCTTTTTCAAAAATCAAATCTTTTTTCATTTTTCTTATTTATTTTCGAAAATTATAAAAATATTTTTCAAAAATCGTTTTCTTAATTTTATCTCATAATTTTCGAAAATATCATCATCAATTAATGTTTTGATTCAAAAATTTCAAGTTTGTTACTTACTTGTTAAGAAAGATTCAAACTTTAAGTTCTAGAATCATATCTTGTGATTTCTTGTGAATCAAGTCATTAATTGTGATTTTAAAAATCAAAATCTTTTTCAAAACTAATTTCAATCATATCTTTTCAAAAATTTCTTCTTATGTTATCTTTTTCAAAAATTTGATTTTAAAATATCTTTTCTAACTTCCTATCTTCTTATTTTTTTCAAAATTGATTTTCAAATTTGTTTCAACTAACTAACTAACTCTTTGTTTGTTTTTTATCTTTTTCAAAACTACCTAACTAACTCTCTCTCTCTATTTTTCGAAAATATCTTCCCTCTTTTTCAAAAAATTTCTTCTTAATTAACTAATTATTTTAATTTTATTCTTAATTTTCGAAAATTACTAACCTTTTTCAAAAACTATTTTTGAAAATCACTAACTCTTTTTCAAAAAATTATTTTCGAAAATCCTCTTTCTCTCTCATCTCCTTCTATTTATTTATTCATCTACTAACATCTCTCCCCCACTCATCAAAAATCTGAACCCTCTCTCTCTGAGTTCAGATTTTCTCTTCTTCTTTTTTTCTACTCACATAAGGAAACCTCTATACTGTGGTAAAAAGGATCCCTATTATTATTATTTTTCTGTTCCCTCTTTTTCATATGAGCAGGAGCAAGGACAAGAACATTCTTGTTGAAACAGATCCAGAACCTAAAAGGACTCTGAAGAGGAAACTAAGAGAAGCTAAATTACAACAATCTAGCAAGCACCTGTCAGAAATTTTCGAACAAGAAGAGGAGATGGCAGCCAAAAATAATAATAATGCAAGGAGGATGCTTGGTGACTTTACTGCACCTAATTCCAATTTACATGAAAGAAGCATCTCCATTCCTGCCATTGGAGCAAACAATTTTGAGCTGAAATCTCAATTAGTTTCTCTGATGTAGCAGAACTGCAAGTTTCATGGACTTCCATCTGAAGATCCTTTTCAGTTCTTAACTGAATTCTTGCAGATATGTGATACTGTTAAGACTAATGGAGTAGATCCTGAAGTCTACAGGCTCATGCTTTTCCCTTTTGCTGTAAGAGACAGAGCTAGAGTATGGTTGGACTCTCAACCTAAGGATAGCCTGAACTCTTGGGATAAGCTGGTCAAGGCTTTCTTAGCCAAGTTCTTTCCTCCTCAAAAGCTGAGTAAGCTTAGAGTGGATGTTCAGAAAAAATCCAAAAGGAGAGTGCAAGGCCATCGAAATGACCATCATGGCCGAAACCACAAAAGAGGAGGAGGACGTGAATCCCAAGGAGGAAGACCTCCTGGGACGTCCAGTGATCAATAAGGAGTTTCCCTCTGAGGAACCAAAGGAATCTGAGACTCAACTAGAGACCATAGAGATTCCATTAAACCTCCTTATGCCATTCATGAGCTCTGATGAGTATTCCTCCTCTGAAGAGAATGAGGATGTTACTAAGGAGCTAGTTACCAAGTACCTTGGTGAAATCATGAAGCTGAATGCCAAATTATTTGGTATTAAGACTTGGGAAGATGAACCTCCCTTGTTCACTAATGAACTGAGTGATCTGGATCAACTGACATTGCCTCAGAAGAAACAGGATCCTAGAAAGTTCTTAATACCTTGTACCATAGGCACCATGACCTTTGAGAAGGCTCTATGTGACCTTGGGTCAGGGATAAACCTCATGCCCCTCTCTGTAATAGAGAAACTAGGAATCTATGGGGTGCAAGCTGCTAAAATCTCATTAGAGATGGCAGACAATTCAAGAGAACAGGCTTATGGACAAGTAGAGGACGTGTTAGTAAAGGTAAAAGGCCTTTACATCCCTGCTAATTTCATAGTCCTGGATACTGGGAAGAATGAGGATGAATTCATCATCCTTGGAAGACCCTTCCAAGCCACAGCAAGAGCTGTGATTGATGTTGACAGAGGTGAACTAGTCCTTCAATTGAATGAGGACTCCCTTGAGTTTACAACTCAAGGCTATCCTTCTGTAAACATGGAAAAGAGGCACAGTAAGCTTCTCTCAAAACAGAGTCAACCAGAGCCCCCACAGTCAAACTCTAAGTTTGGTGTTGAACTCCCATATCCACACTCTAAGTTTGGTGTTGGAGAGTCTCAACAATGCTCTGAACATCTGTGAAGCTCCATGGGAGCCCACTGTCAAGCTATTGACATTAAAGAAGCGCTTGTTGGGAGGCAACCCAATTTTTATTTATCTAATTTTAATATATTTTTATTGTTATTTCATGTTTTATTAGGTTCATGATCATGTGGAGTCACGAAATAAATATAAAAATTGAAAACGGAATCAAAAATAGCAGAACAAAAATCACACCCTGGAGGAGGATCTCACTGGCGTTTAAACGCCAGTAAGGAGCATCTGTCTGGCGTTCAACGCCAGAACAGAGCATGTTTCTGGCGTTGAACGCCAGAAACAAGCAGCATCCTGGCGTTCAGACGCCAAAAATGCACAGTGAAGAAGAGCTGGCGCTGAACGCCAGAAACAAGCATCTGGCTGGCGTTCAACGCCAGAAATATGCTGCATCTGGGCGTTGAACGCCCAGAACAAGCACTAATTCGGCCTTTAAACGCCAGAATTGCATGCAAAGGCATTTTACATGCCTAATTGGTGCAGGGATGAAATTCCTTGATACCTCAGGATCTGTGGACCCCACAGGATCATCTCAACATCTGTGGATCCCACAGGATCCCCACCTACCACCACTCACTCTCTTCGCTCTTCTCAATGTTCATCCTCTCTTCCCAATAAACACTCTTCCTCAAAACCCTTCACCAATCACCTCAATCTCTCTTCCCTATCACCACTTCACCACTCACATCCATCCACTCTTCCCCATAAACCTACCTCATAAATTCCACCTACCTTCAAAATTCAAAATCAATTTCCCACCCAAAACCCACCCTTATGGCCGAACCTTACCCCCTCCCTTCCCTATATAAAGCACTCCATTCTTCTTCATTTTCACACAAAACAACACTCCCCCTCCTTGGCCGAAACACATCTCTCTCTCTCCCTCTTCTCCATTTCTTCTTCTTCTTCATCTATTCTTTCTTCTCTTGCTCGAGGGCGAGCAAAAATTCTAAGTTTGGTGTGGTAAAAGCATAAGCTTTTTGTTTTTCCATTACCATTGATGGCACCTAAGACCGGAGAATCCTCTAGAAAAGGGAATGGGAAGACAAAAGCTTCCACCTACGAGTCATGGGAGATGGAAAGATTCATCTCCAAAGCTCATCAAGACCACTTCTATGATGTTGTGGCGAAGAAGAAGGTGATCGCCGAGGTCCTTTTCAAGCTCAAGAGAAATGAGTATCCAGAATTCCGACATGAGATCTATAAAAGAGGTTGGGAAGTTCTAACAAACCCCATCCAACAAGTCGGCATTCTAATGGTTTAAGAGTTCTATGCCAATGCATGGATCACTAGGAACCATGATCAAAGTAGGAACCCGAATCCAAAGAATTATATTACAATGGTTCGGGGGAAATACTTAGATTTTAGTTCGGAAAATGTGAGGTTGGCGTTCAACTTGCCTATAATGCAAGGAGATGCACGCCCCTACACTAAGAGGGTCAACTTTAATCAAAGGTTGGACCAACTCCTCATGGACATATGTGTGGAAGGAGCTCAATAGAAGATTGACTCCAAAGGCAAGCCGGTTCAACTAAGAAGATTGGACCTCAAGCCTGTGGCTAGAGGATGGTTAGAGTTCATCCAACGCTCCATCATCCCCACTAGCAACCGATCTGAAGTTACTGTGGATCGGGCCATCATGATTCATAGCATCATGATTGGAGAGGAAGTAGAAGTTCATGAAGTCATCTCCCTTGAACTCTACAAAATTGCCGAAAAGTCCTCCCCCATGGCAAGGCTAGTTTTTCCTCATCTTATTTGCCATCTATGTTACTCAGTTGAAGCTTTCATAGAAGGAGACATTACCCATTGAGGAAGAAAAGCCCATCACTAAGAAAAGGATGGAGCAAGCAAGAGAGCCCATTCATGGATCTCAAGAGACGAATGAAGCTCATCACCATGAGATCCCGGAGATGCCTCAAATGCATCTTCCTCCACAAAACTATCGGGAGCAAATCAACTACTCCCTAGGAGAATTCAGTTCCAACATGGGACAATTAAGGGTGGAACATCAAGAGCACTCCATCACCCTTCATGAAATTAGAGAAGATCAAAAAGTAATGAGGGAGGAGCAACAAAGACAAGGAAGAGACATAGAAGAGCTCAGGGACATCATTAGTTCCTCAAGAAGGAAACGCCACCATCACTAAGGTGGATTCATTCCTTGTTCCTACATTCTCTGTTTTTCGTTTTCTTTATGTTAAGTGCTTATCCATGTTTGTGTCTTATTACATGATCATTAGTATTTAGAAACTATGTCTTAAAGTTATGAATGTCCTACGAATCCATCACCTCTCTTAAATAAAACTGTTTTAATTCAAAAGAACAAGAAGTACATGAGTTTCGAATTTATCCTTGAACTTAGTTTAATTATATTGATGTGGTGACAATGCTTCTTGTTTTCTGAATGAATGCTTGAACAGTGCATATATATTTTGAAGTTGTTGTTTAAGAATGTTAAATATGTTGGCTCTTGAAAGAATGATGACAAGGAGACATGTTATTTGATAATCTGAAAAATTATAAAATTGATTCTTGAAGCAAGAAAAAGCAGCAAAGAACAAAGCTTGCAGAAAAAAAAAAGAAAAAAAAATAGCGAAAAAAATAGAAAAAAAAAAAGAGAAAAAGCAAGCAGAAAAAGCCAAAAGCTCTTAAAACCAAATGGCAAGAGCAAAAAGCCAATAGCCCTTAAAACCAAAAGGCAAGGGTAATAAAAAAGATCCCAAGGCTTTGAGCATCAGTGGATAGGAGGGCCTAAAGGAATAAAATCCTAGCCTAAGCGGCTAAACCAAGCTGTCCCTAACCATATGCTTGTGGCGTGAAGGTGTCAAGTGAAAACTTGAGACTGAGCAGTTAAAGTCAAGGTCCAAAGCAAAAGAAGAGTGTGCTTAAGAACCCTGGACACCTCTAATTGGGGACTTTAGCAAAGCTGAGTCACAATCTGAAAAGGTTCACCCAGTTATGTGTCTGTGGCATTTATGTATCCGGTGGTAATACTGGAAAACAAAGTGCTTAGGGCCATGGCCAATACTCATAAAATAGCTGTATTCAAGAATCATCATACTGAACTAGGAGAATCAATAACACTATCTGAACTCTGAGTTCCTATAGATGCTAATCATTCTGAACTTCAATGGATAAAGTGAGATGCCAAAACTATTCAAGAGGCAAAAAGCTACAAGTCTCGCTCATCTGATTGGAGCTATGTTTCCTTGATAGTTTGGAATTTATAGTATATTCTCTTCTTTTTATCCTACTTGATTTTCAGTTGCTTGGGGACAAGCAACAATTTAAGTTTGCTGTTGTGATGAGCGGATAATTTATATGCTTTTTGGCATTGTTTTTAGTATGTTTTTAGTAGAATCTAGTTACTTTTAGGGATGTTTTCATTAGTTTTTATGCTAAATTCACATTTCTGAACTTTACTATGAGTTTGTGTATTTTTCTGTGATTTCAGGTATTTTCTGGCTGAAATTGAGGGACTTGAGCAAAAATCAGATTCAGTGGTAGAAGAAGGACTGCTGATGCTGTTGGATTCTGACCTCCTTGCACTCAAAGTGGATTTTCTGAAGCTACAGAACTCAAAATGACGCGCTTCCAATTTCGTTGGAAAGTAGATATCCAGGGCTTTCCATAAATATATAATAATCCATACTTTGACCGAGTTTAGATGACGTAAAAGGGCGTTGAACGCCAGTTCTACGCTGCTATCTGGAGTTAAACGCCAGAAACACGTTACAAACCAGAGTTGAACGCCAGAAATACGTTACAACCTGGCGTTCAACTCCAGAAAGAGCCTCTGCACATGTAACATTCAAGCTCAGCCCAAGAACACACCAAGTGGGCCCCAGAAGTGGATTTATGCATCAATTACTTACTTCTGTAAACCCTAGTAACTAGTTTAGTATAAATAGGACTTTTTACTATTGTATTTGACATCTTTTGATCATTTTGAGATCTCTAGACCTCCTTGGGAGGCTGGCCACTCGGCCATGCTTACCCTATATTTACTTATGTATTTCTCAATGGTAGAATTTCTGCACTCCATAGATTAAGGTGTGGAGCTCTGCTGTTCCTCATGAATTAATGCAAAGTACTACTATTTTTCTATTCAATTCAACTTATTCCGCTTCTAAGATATTCATTCGCACTTCAACATGAATGTGATGAACGTGACAATCATCATCATTCCCCATGAACGCGTGCCTGACAACCACTTCCGTTCTACCTTCGATTGAATGATTATCTCTTGGATCTCTTAATTAGAATCTTCGTGGTATAAGCTAGATTGATGGCGGCATTCATGAGAATCCGGAAAGTCTAAACCTTGTCTGTGTATTCCGAGTAGGATTCTGGGATTGAATGACTGTGATGAACTTCAGACTCGCGAGTGCTGGGCGTAGTGACAGACGCAAAAGGATGGTGAATCCTATTCCAGTATGATCGAGAACCTCAAGATGATTAGCCGTGCTGTGACAGAGCATTTGGACCATTTTCACAAGGGGATAGGATGCAGCCATTGACCACGGTGATGCCTCCAGACGATTAGCCATGCAGTGACAGCGCATCGGACCATTTTCCAGAGAGGATTAAAAGTAGCCATTGACAATGGTGATGTCCTTACATAAAGCCAGCCATGGAAAGGAGTAAGACTGATTGGATGAAGACAGCAGAAAAGCAGAGGTTCAGAGGAACGAATGCATCTCCATACACTTATCTGAAATTCTCACCAATGATATACATAAGTATTTCTATCTTTATTTTCTGTTTATTTATTATTTTATTTTCGAAAACTCCATGACTAATTTATATCCGCCTGACTGAGATTTACAAGGTGACCATAGCTTGCTTCAAGCCGACAATCTCCGTTGGATCGACCCTTACTCACGTAAAGTTTATTACTTGGACGACCCAGTGCACTTGCTGGTTAGTTGTATCGAAGTTGTGAATGAAAAACAATTTTTTAAGACGTGCGTACAGAGTTTTTGACGCCGTTGCCTGAGATCACAATTTCGTGCACCAAGTTTTTGGCGCCGTTGCCGGGGATTGTTCGAGTTTGGACAACTGACGGTTCATCTTGTTGCTCAGATTAGGTAATTTTCTTTTGTTTCATTTTCAAAAATTTTTCAAAAATCTTTTAAAAATTTCTTCTTTGTTTTCGAAAAATTTTTAAAATATAAATATTTTCAAAAATATATTTTTCTTCAGAATTTTTAAGAATGAATTCTAGAGTTTCATGAAGCATGTTGAAGCCTGGCTGGCTGTAAAGCCATGTCTAATTCTTTTGGATAGGGGCTTCCAACCATCAGCATAGAGGCAAGTTAATTGGAATGCCAGCTGTGGCATGTCTGAGTTACATACTAAAGCTTGGCTGGCTATTAAGCCATGCCTAACCCTCAGATTGGAGTTTTAGAATAAGAGTGCAAGATTCCTGGAATTCATATTAAAAATTTTGGAATCCTTATTTTTACTTTTCTAATTAATTTTCAAAAAATCCAAAAAAAATTCATAAAATCATAAAAATAAAAAATATTTTGTGTTTCTTGTTTGAGTCTTGAGTCAGATTTTAAGTTTGGTGTCAATTGCATACTCATCTTGCATTTTTCGAAAAATCATGCATTCATGGTGTTCTTCATGATCTTCAAGTTGTTCTTGGTAAATCTTCTTGTTTGATCTTGATGTTTTCTTGTTTTGCATCTTTTCTTGTTTTTCATGTGCATTTTTGCATTCATAGTGTCTGAACATGAAAGATTTCTAAGTTTGGTGTTTTGCATATTTTCTTTGCATATAAAAATTTTCAAAAATAAGTTCTTGATGTTCATCATGATCTTCAAAGTGTTCTTGATGTTCATCTTGACATTCATAGTGTTCTTGCATGCATTCCTTGTTTTGATCTAGAAAGAAAAGAGAAAAACATGAAAATGACGTTTTAATTTTTCTCTTTCTTCATTAAAAATTCAAAAATAAAAAAAAATATCTTTCCTTTTTTCTCTCATAAATTTCGAAAATTTGGATTGACTTTTTCAAAAATTTTTAAAAATTCAATTGTTTCTTATGAGTCAAATCAAATTTTCAATTTAAAAATCTTATCTTTTTCAAAAATCAAATCTTTTTCATTTTTCTTAGTTATTTTCGAAAATTTTAAAAATATTTTTCAAAAATATTTTTCTTATCTTTATCACATAATTTTCGAAAATAACATCATCAATTAATGTTTTGATTCAAAAATTTTAAGTTTGTTACTTACTTGTTAAGAAAGATTCAAACTTTAAGTTCTAGAATCATATTTTGTGATTTCTTGTGAATCAAGTCATTAACTGTGATTTTAAAAAATTAAATCTTTTTAAAAACTAGTTTCAATCATATCTTTTCAAAAATATCTTCTTATCTTATCTTTTTCAAAAATTGATTTTAAAATATCCTTTCTAACTTCCTATCTTCTTATCTTTTCAAAATTGATTTTCAAATTTGTTTCAACTAACTAACTAACTTTTTGTTTGTTTCTTATCTTTTTCAAAACTACCTAACTAACTCTCTCTCTCTCTCTAATTTTCGAAAATATCTCCCTCTTTTTCAAAATTTCTTTTTAATTAACTGATTATTTTAATTTTTGATTTTAATTTTCGAGAATTACTAACCTTTTTCAAAAACTATTTTCGAAAATCACTAACTTTTTTTCAAAAATTATTTTCGAAAATCCTCTCTCTCTCTCTCTCTCTCATCTCCTTCTATTTATTTATTCATCTACTAACATCTCTTCATCACAACACCAAAAATCCGAACTCTCTCTCTCTCTGAGTTCAGATTTTCTCTTCTTCTTTTCTTCTACTCACATAAGGGAACCTCTATACTGGGTAAAAAGGATCCCTATTATTATTATTTTTCTGTTCCCTCTTCTTCATATGAGCAGGAGCAAGGACAAGAATATTCTTGTTGAAGCAGATCCAGAACCTGAAAGGACTCTGAAAAGAAAACTAAGAGAAGCTAAATTACAATAATCCAGCAAGTACCTTTCAGAAATTTTTGAACAAGAAGAGGAGATGGCAGCCGAAAATAATAATAATGCAAGGAGGATGCTTGGTGACTTTACTGCACCTAACTCCAATTTACATGGAAGAAGCATCTCCATCCCTACCATTGGAGCAAACAACTTTGAGCTGAAACCTCAATTAGTTTCTCTGATGCAGCAGAACTACAAGTTCCATGGACTTCCATCTGAAGATCCTTTTCAGTTCTTAACTGAATTTTTGCAGATCTGTGATACTGTTAAGACTAATGGAGTAGATCCTGAAGTCTACAGGCTCATGCTTTTCCCTTTTGCTGTAAGAGACAGAGCTAGAGTGTGGTTGGACTCTCAACCCAAAGATAGCCTGAACTCTTGGGATAAGCTGGTCACGGTTTTCTTAGCCAAGTTCTTTCCTCCTCAAAAGCTGAGCAAGCTTAGAGTGGATGTTCAAACCTTCAGACAGAAAGAAGGTGAATCCCTCTACGAAGCTTGGGAGAGATACAAGCAACTGACCAAAAAGTGTCCTTCTGACATGCTTTCAGAATGGACCATCCTGGATATATTCTATGATGGTCTGTCTGAATTAGCTAAGATGTCATTGGATACTTTTTCAGGTGGATCCATTCACCTAAAGAAAACGCCTGCAGAAGCTCAAGAACTCATTGACATGGTTGCTAATAACCAGTTCATGTACACTTCTGAGAGGAATCCTGTGTGTAATGGGACGCCTCAGAAGAAGGGAATTCTTGAAATTGATACTCTGAATGCCATATTGGCTCAGAATAAAATATTGACTCAGCAAGTCAATATGATTTCTCAGAGTCTGAATGGAATGTAAGCTGCATCCAACAGTACTCAAGAGGCATCTTCTGAAGAAGAAGCTTATGATCCTGAGAACCCTGCAATAGCAGAGGTGAATTACATGGGTGAACCATATGGAAACACCTATAATCTCTCATGGAAAGATCAACAAAAGCTTCAATAAGGCTTTAATAATGGTGGAAGAAACATGTTTAGCAATAGTAAGCCTTTTCCATCATCCACTCAGCAACAGACAGAGAACTCTGAACAAAATACTTCTAATTTAGCAAACTTAGTCTCTGATCTATCTAAGGCCACTGTGAGTTTCATGAATGAAACAAGGTCCTCCATTAAAAATCTGGAAGCACAAGTGGGCCAGCTGAGTAAAAGAGTCACTGAAATCCCTCCTAGTACTCTCCCAAGTAATACAGAAGAAAATCCAAAAGGAGAGTGCAAGGCCATTGAAATGACCATCATGGCCGAATCCAAGGAAGAAGGGGAGAACGTGAATCCCAAGGAGGAAAACCTCCTGGGACATCCAATGATCAATAAGGAGTTTCCCTCTGAGGAACCAAAGGAATCTGATGCTCATCTAGAGACCATAGAGATTCCATTAAACCTCCTTATGCCATTCATGAGCTCTGATGAGTATTCCTCTTCTAAAGAGAATGAGGATGTTACTGAAGAGCAAACTGCCAAGTTTCTTTAGAAATGAGTATCCAGAGATCCGACATGAAATCCAAAGAAGAGGTTGGGAAGTTTTAACAAACCCCATCCAACAAGTCGGCATCCTAATGGTTCAAGAGTTCTATGCCAATGCATGGATCACAGGGAACCATGATCAAAGTAAGAACCTGAACCCAAAGAATTATCTCACCATGGTTCGGGGGAAATACTTAGATTTTAGTCCGGAAAATGTGAGGTTGGCGTTCAACTTGCTTATAATGCAAGGAGATGCACGCCCCTACACTAGAAGGGTCAACTTTAATCAAAGGTTGGACCAAGTCCTCATGGACATATGTGTGGAAGGAGCTCAATGGAAGATTGACTCCAAAGGCAAGCTGGTTTAACTAAGAAGATTGGACCTCAAGCCTGTGGCTAGAGGATGGTTAGAGTTCATCCAACGCTCCATCATCCCCACTAGCAACCGATCTGAAGTTACTGTGGATCGGGCCATCATGATTCATAGCATCATGACTGGTGAGGAAGTAGAAGTTCATGAAGTCATCTCCCTTGAACTCTACAAAATTGCCGAAAAATCCTCCCCAATGGCAAGGCTAGCTTTTCCTCATCTTATTTTCCATCTATGTTACTCAGTTGGAGCTTTCATAGAAGGAGACATTCCTATTGAGGAAGAAAAGCCCATCACTAAGAAAAGGATGGAGCAAGCAAGAGAGCCCATTCATGGAGCTCAAGAGACACATGAAGCTCATCACCATGAGATCCCGGAGATGCCTCAAATGCATCTTCCTCCACAAAACTATTGGGAGCAAATCAACAGAATCAACATACTGAACTAGGAGAGTCAATAACACTATCTGAACTCTGAGTTCCTATAGATGTCAATCATTCTGAACCTCAATGGATAAAGTGAGATGCCAAAACTATTCAAAAGGCAAAAAGCTACAAGTCCCGCTCATATGATTGGAGCTATGTTTCATTGATAGTTTGGAATTTATAGTATATTCTCTTCTTTTTATCCTATTTGATTTTTATTTGCTTGGGGACAAGCAACAATTTAAGTTTGGTGTTGTGATGAGCGGATAATTTATATGCTTTTTGGCATTGTTTTTAGTATGTTTTTAGTAGAATCTAGTTACTTTTAGGGATATTTTCATTTGTTTTTATGTTAAATTCATATTTTTGGACTTTACTATGAGTTTGTGTGTTTTTCTATGATTTCAGGTATTTCTGGCTAAAATTGAGGAACTTGAGCAAAAATCAGATTCAAAGGTTGAAGAAGGACTGCTGATGTTGTTGGATTCTGACCTCCCTGCACTCAAAGTGGATTTTCTGGAGCTACAGAACTCAAAATGGCGCGATTCCAATTGCGTTGGAAAGTAGACATCCAGATCTTTCCAGCAATATATAATAATTCATACTTTGGCCGAGTTTAGATGATGTAAAATGGCGTTGAACGCCAGTTCTACGCTGTTGTCTGGAGTTAAACGCCAGAAACACGTTACAAGCCAGAGTTGAACGCCAGAAATACGTTACAAACTGGCGTTCAACTCCAAGAATGACCTTTCCACGTGTAAACTTCAAGCTCAGCCCAAGCACACACCAAGTGGGCCCAGGAAGTGGATTTATGCATCAATTACTTACTTCTGTAAACCCTAGTAACTAGTTTAGTATAAATAGGACATTTCACTATTGTATTAGACATCTTATGTTTTTTAGTTCATCTTAGGATCATATTGATCACGTTTTGGGGGCTGGCCATTCGGCCATGCCTGGACCTTTCACTTATGTATTCTCAACGGTAGAGTTTCTACACTCCATAGATTAAGGTGTGGAGCTCTGCTGTTCCTCATGAATCAATACAAAGTACTACTGTTTTTCTATTCAATTCAACTTATTCCACTTCTAAGATATTCATTCGCACTTCAACATGAATGTGATGAACGTGACAATCATCATTATTCCCTATGAACGCGTGTCTGACAACCACTTCCGTTCTACCTTCGATTGAATGATTATCTCTTGGATCTCTTAATCAGAATCTTCGTGGTGTAAGCTAGATTGATGACGGCATTCATGAGAATCCGGAAAGTCTAAACCTTGTCTGTGGTATTCCGAGTAGGATTCTGGGATTGAATGACTGTGACGAACTTCAAACTCGCGAGTGCTGGGCGTAGTGACAGACGCAAAAGGAGGGTGAATCCTATTCCAGTATGATCGAGAACCTCAAGATGATTAGCCGTGCTATGACAGAGCATTTGGACCATTTTCACAAGAGGATAGGATGCAGCCATTGACCACGGTGATGCCTCCAGACGATTAGCCATGCAGTGACAGCGCATCGGACCATTTTCCAGAGAGTATTAAAAGTAGCCATTGACAATGGTGATGTCCTTACATAAAGCCAGCCATGGAAAGGAGTAAGACTGATTGGATGAAGACAGCAGGAAAGCAGAAGTTCAGAGGAACGTACGCATCTCTATACCTTTATCTGAAATTCTCACCAATGATATACATAAGTATTTCTATCTTTATTTTTTGTTTATTTATTATTTATTTTCAAAAACTCCATAATCAATTGATATCCGCCTGACTGAGATTTACAAGGTGACCATAGCTTGCTTCAAGCCAACAATCTTCGTGGGATCGACCCTTACTCACGTAAGGTTTTATTACTTGGACGACCCAGTGCACTTGCTGGTTAGTTGTATCGAAGTTGTGAATGAAAAACGATTTATTAAGACGTGCGTACAGAGTTTTTGGCGCCGTTGCCTGAGATCACAATTTCGTGCATCAACCATTCAAGACAAAGTATTTTCTCTAACTTCAATGATTCATCCATACCAAAATGATGAAAACTACATGAACATCCTATCTATCCAGCAAGAACAATAAAGCTAGCAATCCTATGTAATCAACAACATCAAGAAATCACAAAATTCACAAGAATTTTAAGCTACATACAAGATGGTATACATAAGGAAGATCTTACCACGGTGGGTGCCTCCCACCAAGCACTTTTCTTTAACATCCTTAAGTTGGACGGTCAGTCGCTCAAGCTTCTCCTTCCTTAGGTGCATCCACCAATAGGAACACCTCTAGCTCTTTTGGGATCTTGTAGCCATGATACTTCTTCACTCTATGTCCATTTACCTTGAAAGTTGCTTCACTTTTAGGATCAAACAACTCCACCACTCCATAGGGCTTTATCTCCTTTACCTTGAAAGGTCCTTCCCATCTAGAGTGGAGCTTGCCAGGCATGAATCGAAGCCTCAAGTTTTAGAGGAGAACCTCATCACCTTCTTGGAAATCCTTTTTCCAGATGTGATGTCATGAAATGTTTTAGTCTTTTCCTTGTAGATCCAGGAATTCTCATATGATTCGTTCCTCAAACACTCGAGCTCCTCTTGCTGTAACTTCCTGGCTTCACCCGCCTCGGCTAAACCCATGTTGCACTGCTTTACCACCCAATAGGCTCTATGCTCAATCTCCACCGAAAGGTGGCATGCCTTACCATAGACAATCTGAAAGGGACTCATCCCTAATGGAGTCTTGTAGGCCGTTCTATTCGCCCATAGTACATCTCCTAATCGGAGGCTCCAATCCTTCCTTTGTGGATTGACCACTTTCTCCAAGATTCTCTTAATCTCCCGGTTGGACACTTCCGCTTGTCCGTTGGTCTGTGGGTGATAAGCAGTAGCAACCTTATGCGACACTCCATAGCGCTTGAGCAATGCCTCTACTTTCCTATTACAAAAGTGGGATCCTTGGTCACTCACGATTGCTCGTGGTGACCCATAACGGTATACAATGTTATTCCTAATAAAAGAAATAACGGTATTGGCGTCGTCAAGGCGGGTTGGTATTGCTTCTACCCACTTTGACACGTAGTCAACCGCTAACAGAATATACAGATACCCACTTGAGTTGGGAAATGGTCCCATAAAGTCAATACCCCATACATCAAATATCTCATAGAACAACATAGGTTATTGAGGCATTGGTATGCGAAATTGTTACTCAGGTTGTGAATTATTGTTCGAAATTGATTCCCTGGCAATGGCACCAAAAACGGATGCACAGAATCATGGTCTAAACATATCTTCACAACTTCGCATAACTAACCAGCAAGTGCACTGGGTCGTCCAAGTAATACTTTACGTGAGTAAGGGTCGAATCCCACGGAGATTGTTGGTATGAAGCAAGCTATGGCCACCTTGTAAATCTCAGTCAGGCGGATATAAAATAGTTATGTAGTTTTCGAAATTTAATACTAAAATAAGGATAGAAATACTTATGTAAATCATTGGTGAGAATTTCAGATAAGCGTATGGAGATGCATTCATTCCTCTGAACCTCTGTTTTCCTGCTGTCTTCATCCAATCCGTCTTACTCCTTTCTATGGCTGGCTTTATGTAAGGATGTCACCGGTGCCAATGGCTACTTTCAATCCTCTCGGGAAAATGGTCCAAATGCTCTGTCACAGCACGGCTAATCGTCTGGAGGCATCACCCTTGTCGTTGGTTGCATCCTATTCCTCTCTGTGAAAATGGTCCGATGCGCTGTCACTGCATGGCTAATCATCTTGGAGGTTCTCGATCATACTGGAATAGAATTTACTATCCTTTTGCGTCTGTCACTACGCCCAGCACTCCCGAGTTTGGAGTTCGTCACAGTCATTCAATCCCAGAGTCCTACTCGGAATACCACGGACAAGGTTTAGACTTTCCGGACTCTCATGAATGCCGCCATCAATCTAGCTTATACCACGAAGATTCTGATTAAGAGATCTAAGAGATACTCATTCAATCTCCTGTAGAATGGAAGTGGTTGTCAGGCACGCGTTCATAGGGAATGATGATGATTGTCACGTTCATCACATTCAGGTTGAAGTGCGAATGAATATCTTAGAAGCGAAATAAGATGAATTGAATAGAAAACAGTAGTATTTTGCATTAATCTTTGAGGAATAGCAGAGCTCCACACCTTAATCTATGGAGTGCAGAAACTCTACCGTTGAAAATATATAAGTGATAATGGAGTTCATTGGTCGCGGCCCCAGAGGGGAACCGGAGTAACCAAGACTACGAATACAATGATAAAAAGTTCTATTTATAATAAACTAGTCACTAGGGTTTACAGAAGTAAGTAATTGATGCATAAATCCACTTCCGGGTCCCGCTTGGTGTGTGCTTGGGCTGAGCTTGAAGTCTACACGTGGAGAGGTTATTCTTGGAGTTGAACGCCAGCTTTTGTGCCAGTTTGGGCGTTGAACTCCACTTTGCAACTTGTTTCTGGCGCTGGACGCCAGAATTGGGCAGAGAGCTGGTGTTGAACGCCAGTTTGCGTCGTCTAAACTTGGGCAAAGTATGCACTATTATATATTTCGGGAAGCCCCGGATGTCTAATTTCCAACGCAATTGGAAGCGCGCCATTTTGAGTTCTGTAGCTCCAGAAAATCCATTTTGAGTGCAGGGAGGTCAGAATCCAACAGCATCAGCAGTCCTTCTTCAACCTCTGAATCTGATTTTTGCTCAAGTCCCTCAATTAAATACCTAAAATCACAGAAAAACACACAAACTCATAGTAAAGTCCAGAAATGTGAATTTAACATAAAAACTAATGAAAACATCCCTAAAAGTAACCAGATTCTACTAAAAACATACTAAAAACAATGCCAAAAAGCGTATAAATTATCCGCTCATCAGGACCTTGACTTTAACCGCTCAGTCTCAAGTTTGCACTTGACACCTGCACGCCACAAGCACATGGTTAAGGACAACTTGGTTTAGCCGCTTAGACCAGGATTTTATTCCTTTAGGCCCTCCTATCCACTGATGCTCAAAGCCTTGGGATCCTTTTTATTTATCCTTGCCTTTTGGTTTTAAGGGTTATTGGCTTTTTGCTTTTGCCTCTTGGTTTTAAGAGCTTTGACTTTTTCTTCTTGCTTTTTCTTTTTCTTTCTATTTTTTTTCGCCTTTTTTTTTTTTCTGCAAGCTTTGTTCTTTGCTGCTTTTTCTTGCTTCAAGAATCATTTTTGTGATTTTTTAGATTATCAAATAACATGTCTCCTAGTCATCATTCTTTCAAGAGCCAACATATTTAACATTCTTAAACAACAACTTCAAAAGACATATGCACTGTTCAAGCATTCCTTCAGAAAACAAGAAGCATTGTCACCACATCAATATAATTAAGCTAAGTTCAAGGATAAATTCAAAACTCATGTACTTCTTGTTCTTTTGAATTAAAACATTTTTCATTTAAGAGAGGTGATGGATTCATAGGACATTCATAACTTTAAGACATAGTTACTAACTACTAATGATCATGTAATGAAGACACAAACGTAGATAAGCACATAACATAGAAAACGAAAAAACAGAACAAATAAGAACAAGGAATGAATCCACCTTAGTGATGGTGGCGTTTCCTTCTTGAGGAACCAATGATGTCCTTGAGCTCTTCTATGTCTCTTCCTTGTCTTTGTTGCTCCTCCCTCATTGCTTTTTGATCTTCTCTAATTTCATGAAGAATGATGGAGTGCTCTTGATGTTCCACCCTTAATTGTCCCATGTTGAAACTTAATTCTCCTAGGGAGGTGTTAATTTGCTCCTAATAGTTTTGTGGAGGAAAATGCATATGAGGCATCTCCGGGATCTCATGGTGATGAGCTTCCTGCGCCTCTTGAGCTCCATGAATGGGCTCTCTTGCTTGCTCCATCCTTTTCTTAGTGATGCTTCTAGTGTAGGGGCGTTCATCTCCTTGCATCATAGGCAAGTTAAATGCCAACCTCACATTTTTCGGACTAAAATCCAAGTATTTCCCCTGAACCATTGTAACATAGTTCTTTGGATCTAGGTTCTTACTTTGATCATGGTTCTTGGTGATCCATGCATTGGCATAGAACTCTTGAACCATTAGGATGCCGACTTGTTGGATGGGATTTGTTAAAACTTCCCAACTTCTTCTTTGAATTTCATGTCGGATCTCCAGATACTCATTTCTTTTGAGTTTGAAAGGGACCTCGGGGATCACCTTCTTCTTGCCCACAACATCATAGAAGTGGTCTTGATGAGCTTTGGAGATGAACCTTTCCATCTCCCATGACTCGGAGGTGGAAGCTTTTGTCTTCCCTTTCCCTTTTCTAGAGGATTCTCCGATCTTGGGTGCCATCAATGGTAATGGAAAAACAAAAATCTTATGCTTTTACCACACCAAACTTAGAATATTGCTCGCCTTCGAGCAAGAAAAGAAAGAATTAGATGAAGAAGAAGAAGAAAAGATGGAGAAGAGGGGGGAGGTGTGTTTCGGCCAAGAAGAGAAGAGAGGGTTGTGTTGTGTGAAAATGAGGAAGAATGGAAGGCTTTATATAGGGAAGGGAGGGGGGTTAAGGTTCGGCCATATGGGTGGGTTTGGGTGGAAAATTGATTTGAATTTTGAAGGTAGGTGGAGTTTATTGGGTAGGTTTATGGGGAAGAGTGGGTGGATGTGAGTGGTGAAGGGTTAATAGGGAAGAGAGATGGAGGTGATAGGTGAAGGGTTTTGGGGAAGAGTGTTTATTGGGAATAGAGGATGATTGAGAAGATAGAAGAGAGTGAGTGGAGGTAGGTGGGGATCCTGTGGGGTCCACAGGTCCTGAGATGATCCTGTGGGGTCCACAGATCCTGAGGTGTTCAAAGATTTACAATTGGTATGCGAAATTGTTACTCAGGTTGTGAATTATTGTTCGAAATTGATTCCCTGGTGATGGCACCAAAAACGGATGCATAGAACCATGGTCTAAACATATCTTCACAACTTCGCATAACTAACCAGCAAGTGCACAGGGTCGTCCAAGTAATACCTTACATGAGTAAGGGTCGAATCCCACAGAGATTGTTGGTATGAAGCAAGCTATGGTCACCTTGTAAATCTCAGTCAGGCGGATATAAAATAGTTATGTAGTTTTCAAAATTTAATACTAAAATAAGGATAGAAATACTTATGTAAATCATTGGTGAGAATTTCAGATAAGCGTATGGAGATGCATTCATTCCTATGAACCTCTGTTTTCCTGCTGTCTTCATCCAATCCGTCTTACTCCTTTCTATGGCTGGCTTTATGTAAGGATGTCACCGGT